>NC_141085.1:22984956-23584956 GCF_041138505.1 Cibotium barometz
GTGAAGTTCATTGTGTACTTTGGAGTATCTGGAACACTTATTAGAGTGTGGTTGAGCTGAGGAAGGCTCGTTTATAGATTTGGATGTGTGCGGAAGGTGCATTTGCATTGAGCAAATATGTCAGACAACCTAGTACAAATTGTGGGGGGTGAAAAATTGGATAGGAAGAACTTCCAGGCATGGAAGTACAGGATTAAAAGTATTCTGAAGGGAAAAGGTTTTTGGAATCTTATTACAGGTGCAGAGCCAGAGCCGGAACTACCCCGACAACGTATACAGCCAACAGGTTATAGCTCATAAGCAATGGTCAGAAAGAGCATACAAAGTTTTGCATTACCTGTCTATATGTATTGGATGCTATACTCATACATATACATGATGCTGAGAATCCCAAGGATGCATGGGATACATTGGTAAAGTTGTTTGATACAGACACTAGTACTCGCAAGTCTCAGTTGTTGCGACAACAGATTCATAATGTGAAACGGAAAGGAAGGAGCATCCATGATTATGTACAAGAGATAAAGAAGTATGCAGATGCATTGGCAACAATCAATGCCTCCATGCTTGATGATGATTTGGTAGACATTACCTTGCGTGGTCTTAGCAACAAGGAGTATAAGTCTTTTGATACATCCATCTTGGTACGGAGTACAGGTTTACGAGATTTTGATGAGTTGGTTTCACTCTTGCTTGTGGAAGAAATCAAACTCAGTGATTCTTTTCATGATGCATCTACTAGTCATGATGATAATGGCAAAAATCAGGCTTTCTATTCACAAAGAGGATTTAGAGGCAGGGGGAGATTTGCATCATGTGGTCGTGGTAATGGTCGTGGATGGCAGGACAGGTCACCACAACAGAATTTTCAGCCTACATATCGTGCTAGAGGTGGTCGTGGATATACACCTCAGAGAGGCAGAGGTAATCCTCGTGGTGGTAGAGGACGTTGGCAAGGCCAACAAACATCTATGTAAAATGTGGAATGCCATTACTGTGGGAAATTTGGTCATATGGCACCACGCGATTGTTTTCGCAAACAAAATGATTTGAGAGGGGGTAGAGCACAACATGGTGGACATTATGCACAACATGATGGTGGAAATTATGCATCAAGCAGTAATGATGGCAGCGCAAATCACTTGTTTGCCATGAAACATGTTGTGGGATCTATGATGTCGAATGGGGGTGAAAATGATGACACTTGGTATATGGACTCTGGAGCATCAAACCATATGACTTGTCATGGTGAATGGTTTGAGCATATGAAGCATATGGATGTGAATGGTTTGAGCATATGAAGCATATGGATGTGAAAGGCTATGTGGAAACATGAGATGATACCCAACATGCCATTACACATGTTGGAAGTGTACCATTGGTTATGCACAATGGTGAAACAAAGTCTATGTGGTAGATGTCTTGTATGTGCCTTCTATTACAAAAAGTTTGGCCTTAGTTGGTCAAATGGTGGAATAGGGATTATAGGTTCGTTTTAACGGGAGCATAGTTGCTTCGTTGAGGATTTCAAAAATGGATGTAGAGTCATTGCCAAAGGCAAGAAAGAAGGCAGGTTATTTAAGTTGGACGCTGGGATTCCTGAGTTGAAATCAACCATGTTCTCTAAAAGCCGAAATGTGGTACAGGACATTGACATGTGGCATAAGAGGATTGGACATGTGAACATACAAAGGTTAAAGAACATGTAGGCAAGAGGCATTGTTAGTGGGCTACCTAGATTCAAGTATGATGGGAATATGCATGTTTGTGATGCCTGTCAGTTTGGAAAGCAGGCGAGGTTGCCGTTTCCTAGAAAAGGCAACATGAGTAGCAGGCCACTTGTTGAGATAGTTCATAGCGATGTATGGGGTCCTGCACAAAACCCATCCATTAAAGGCAGCTTATATTATGTGACATTCATTGATGATTTCAGCAGAATGACTTGGATTTACTTTCTGAGAGAGAAAAGTGAAGTGTTGGGAAAGTTTATGGACTTCAAAGCTTTTGCAGAGAAGCAATATGGCTCTTGGATAAAATGTTTGAGGACAGATGGAGGTGGTGAATACACCTCACATGCTTTTAAGTATTTCTTGAGAAAGCATGGCATAAGAAGGCAGTTAACTTGCAGGTATACACCTCTGCAAAATGGTGTTGCTGAGAGAAAGAATAGAGTCATTTGTGAAGTGGCTAGGGCGATGCTTAATGAAAAGAGCATGCCAGACTATTATTGGGCAGAAGCGTGTGCTACCGCGGTGTATATACTTAATAAGACACCCACAGCAGCCATACATGTTAGTACGTCAGCGATGCGGCTTACAGGTTTTAGGCCATACATTGGACACCTCAAAGTGTTTGGTTGCATAGTACATGTGCCTGATGAGAGAAGGAGGAAGTTGGATCCTAAGGCAGAAAAGTGTGTGTTGGTTGGTTATGCACAGGATCGCAAGGCATATAAATGTTACAATCCACAAACTAGGCAAGTGGTTATCTCACGAGATGTGGTGTTTGATGAACTTGCTAGTTGGTACAAAGCAAAGGATGAGGGTGTCATTGATTCTCTTGATGCTGATGTGCATGTGAACTTGCCACAAGCAAGTTCCATTTCTATGTCTGGGCCAGCAGAGTCTGAGAGTAGCACTATACGTCCATGGTCAGAACGCTTGAGGCATGAGAGTGTGAGCACTGGGAGTAGTGCTGTGGATAAAGGAAAAAAGAAGGTTGAAGGAATTGGCATTACATGTTATGAGTCGTCAAGTTCAGAGAGTTTGGATGAGGAACTTGGCATACCCGTTTTACGCACACCTGGTGCAAGGCAGGATAGATATGTGCCTCCACATGCTAGAGTGACAGGTATTCAGAGTGATCCACATGCATTGCGGAGATCCAAAGGGTCAGGTATCCAGTTGACAGGTTGACATATCGTGATTTTGCTATGCATTGCGCATATATGACCTCTTTGGTGAAGCATGTGGAACCTACATGCTATACAGGTGCTATACACAAGCTATTGGGAAGCACTGTTTGGGATGGACGCATTGGTTCATAATGACACATGGGATTTGGTTGCATTACCACAAGACAAATACGTTATTGGTTGCAAATGGATTTACAAAGTGAAATACAAGTCCGATGGTTCGGTTGAACGCCATAAAGCAAGATTGGTAGCTAAGGGTTATGCACAAACCCAAGGCTTGGACTATGATGAAACATTTAGTCCAGTTACAAAGATGGGAACAATAGTCATTGCTATGGCTGCAGCAAATGGTTGGGAAATGCATCAAATGGATGTGAAAAATGCATTTCTAAATGGTGATCTACAAGAGGAAGTTTATATGGCACAGCCAAAAGGATATGTACACCCGAGGTATCCCACTCATGTATGCAGATTAAAGAAAGCATTATATGGTTTGAAGCAAGCACCTCATGCTTGGAGTGATAAGATAAGCCAATATCTTATCTCCCTTGGATTTCAGGTTTCTACAGAGATTCTTCACTCTATGTGAAGAAAACAGATCATGGGATTGTCTTACTTGTCATCTATGTGGATGACTTGATTGTCACACAGGATATCATGCTACAAATGTTATGCATGTGAAGAAGGCATTGAGTGGGCAGTTCGACAGAAAGACTTGGGTGAATTGAGATATTTTCTTGGGATTGAAGTGATCAAAGACCATGTGGAGTAGCAAGAAGCAACCTACTATTGCTTTATCTAGTATAGAGGCTGAATACAGGGGTGCAGCCATTGCTACATGTGAAGGAGTATGGTTAAAGAGTCTCTTGGCTGATTTGGGTGAGCCTATTAATGGCAAGGTTGTCATTCATTGTGATAACATGAGTAGCATACAGTTGGCCACCAAGAATCCAGTTTTTCATGTGCGGACCAAACACATAGAGGTCCACTATCATTTTGAAGTTTATATGGCACAGCCAAAAGGATATGTACACCCGAGGTATCCCACTCATGTATGCAGATTAAAGAAAGCATTATATGGTTTGAAGCAAGCACCTCATGCTTGGAGTGATAAGATAAGCCAATATCTTATCTCCCTTGGATTTCAGGTTTCTACAGCAGATTCTTCACTCTATGTGAAGAAAACAGATCATGATTGTCACATAGGAGATCATGCTACAGATGTTATGCATGTGAAGAAGGCATTGAGTGGGCAGTTCGACAGAAAGACTTGGATGAATTGAGATATTTTCTTGGGATTGAAGTGATCAAAGACCATGTGGAGTAGCAAGAAGCAACCTACTGTTGCTTTATCTAGTATAGAGGCTGAATACAGGGGTGCAGCCATTGCTACATGTGAAGGAGTATGGTTAAAGAGTCTCTTGGCTGATTTGGGTGAGCTTATTTAATGGCAAGGTTGTCATTCATTGTGACAACATGAGTAGCATACAGTTGGCCAAGAATCCAGTTTTTCATGCGCGGACCAAACACATAGAGGTCCACTATCATTTTGTGAGAGAGAAAGTGCTGGATGGTACAATGGATTTGAAGTATGTGAAGACTGAAGAGCAGGTGGCCGACATCTTTACAAAGCCACTTAGCAGGGAGAAGTTTGAGTACTTTCCGTACTATGTTGGGAGTATGTGGGATGAGCTTGAGGGGGAGTGTTGAGAGTTTTGATAGCCCAAGCTCATCTACATCTTTATCTATGACAGTACATCATGAGCTTGAGGGGGAGTGTTGAGAGTTTTGATAGCCCAAGCTCATCTACATCTTTATCTATGACAGTACATCATGAAGATTCAAGCTCGATATCAGCATGTGCTACGTGCTGGCATGTTAGGTAGCAACATGTGTGAGACATAAATGACCGCGTCCAGCTGGTCATAGTGTGTGGACATTAGCTAGGGTTAGTTGTGTGTGGACACAACACATAGTGTGTGTTGTGTATTATGGATTATGGCTTTATACATTGTGTGAGAAGGGAGATGACTTCCCTTTATGGTTAGGGTTTGCAATATACATTAGGGTTTGTTCTTGTGTGTGTGTCTCCTCTCCCTCTACCTGTTTTTCATCACTTTGGTGATGTATATGTATACCTTTAGAATAGCCTCTATTTTAGTAGGCCTCATACATATTTCCAAAAGCATTATGGAGTTGTCTTGACTTCCAAATGTCATTTGAAAATGTGCCTTCTCAATGGCATTTCAAGGTGACCGTCGATAAGGGTTTTTGAGTTACCAACAAGCGAGTATACTTGTGTGCATTTGCATCTAGAATATGTCTAAAACCTATCCGCATAGATTTAAATCAATCCATATTGTGTTTAGGAGACACTTAGGAGCTAGAAGATTAAATCCTACTATTTTTAGCATAAGCTTTGCTTTTTTGGAAAAGGAAATGAAAAATGGTGCATGGAGGGAGCATAGCAAAGGAGAAGGTGAAAAACCTATTTGGACTGTATCTGTGTTTTTCAGCATTTTTATCAGGTGTGTAGAGGACAAAGTTTTCTTCTACTGGTCGGCCTGCTCCTGTGGACCTATATATAGGCTGGCTCACTTGTCCTCATAACACACACACACACACATTCGGAGCATTGTATGCTGTCCCACACTTACGAGGTTGTTCATCCTCTTGCTCGGGACTGATCTATATCAGAGATTCACTTGTTCTCTCCATCGTCTTCTCTCTCTTGTTTCCATACGCTTCCGTACTGTGCATCTCTTTCATGGTATCATCGCTTCCGGTTTCCGGCTGATTGGAGGTTTGCGTTTTGCTTCATCGAGCTGTTTTTCACCTGCGTTTTCAGCTTCAGTGCTGCGTTTTCTCCTGGTTGGCTGTGGGCTTGCGTTTTCCTGCCCTGTTGCTGGTCGGCCAGGTTTTTAGAGCACTTTGGAGGCTGGTTTTGCTTTGGACAGCATCATAGCAGGTGAAATCACTCTCTCTTATCAGCATTTTCAGGTCTTGGGCAGATTTGGTGCGGTTATTGGTCACTCCTATCCACGCGGAGGTGGTGTTTTGCTGGTTTTGACAGGACAGTAGCCGTGGGTTGCCAGCATTACACTTGAGGTTTGACATTGGCACCTGTTGATACTGTGTTGGGCACACTTTCTGCACTTGGTAGTTGCAGATTTGCAGAACAGAGGGCACGGAAATCTAGTTCCTGTTTGCGTTCCAATATACCCCGGACAAGTGGTTGAACCATTGACTTCAACCAAGTGCCACTCCCACTCAACTTCATCGCGCATCGGGTGCGCTCCCGTCTTTTTCGCTTCGCGCATTCCCTGTCACTCGGCAACCCGAGCACTTGAATCCGGCCAACGCCAAACTTTATTGAAGACTGACCGATTTGCTCCTTTTTTGGAGAAGGAAGTTTACTGTGGGATTAGCTTTGACATCTTTCTTGCCCCTGCGAGGTTGCAAGATTCTTGAACGGGTTGGGTGTTTTGGAGACTTTGTGATTCCCAAGTTTTAGTGGCGATGGCGGTATCCACAGTTTTACATGTGTTTTCGGAGTTAGCCAAGTTGGACGGGTCGAACTATACCTTGTGGAAGGTGAAGGTGAAATCGGCATTGCGGGGAGTGGATCTTTGGGATTGGCTTATTACAGAGGCCAATGCCACCGCACCGGTTCTCACCTCAGCAGGTGTGACTTAGGCACAGGTGGATGAATGGAACTCCAATGATTGTTGTGTGTTCTCCTTCTTGATGCTGAATTGTCAGGATTCAGTACTCTCCCATGTGTGCATAGCTGATGCGGCACATGAAGTTTGGAATACCTTGGCAGATTTGTACGAGGTGAAGACCCCAGGGAGGATTCTGGCATTACAAAAGCAGCTTATGAATTTGTCAGTAGCCGCTTTCCCTAATCTTTTGGCTTTCATCTCTAAGATGAAAGACATTAGGGACGAGCTTGTCATGTGTGGCAAGACTACCTCCACCCAAGATATGGCTTCCCTACTCTTATCCAAACTTCCAGAGCGGTTCGATGCTTACTTTCAGTCTCTTGTTTCCTCTCCTCGGCAAACGTAGGTTACATGGGAGGAGGTTCTCCCGGCCATTATGCAGATTGAGTCCCGCTTTTAGGAGTGGTTTGGTGGCTCTAGTGGTGCTGATGGTGCTTTGGCGGCCAAGGAGAAAGGCAAAGGGCGTAGTCAACATAACAAGAAGAAGGGGAAAGGTGACAAAAAGGGAGCCTTTGACAAGGACTCCAAGGACATAGACAAAGACAAAAAAGACAAGGACATTGAGTGTCACTATTGTGGCAAGAAGGATCATCAACAGACCAACTGCCATAAGAAGAAGAGGGATGAGGAAGGGAAGGACTCAAGATCTGCAGCGGTGTCCAAGACCAAGAAGGATGATGGCATACTTCTTCTAGCAGGTCATTCTCATACACTTGCTTTGGTGGCGTCACAGGCTAGGTCTTGGATTGTGGACAGTGGTGTGACTGCTCATATGACACACTAGAGGAATTGGTTTGAGAACTTCACTTCCAGGTCAGGGAGTATTACTTTGGGTGATTCTTCATCAGTGCCGGTTCATGGGGTTGGCACCATTCCCATCTTCCGCTCCTCGGACGACAAGAGGTATTTTTATGATGTTCTTTACATTCCGGATTTGGCATTTAACCTCTTTTCCGTCAGTGCTCTCACAGAGCAGGGTGCTGAGGTGATCTTCTCTCGCAAGACGATTACCATCCGTGATGAGGAGTCTGGTAACGTCTTGGCACAAGGAGTGCGGGATAGTGGTTTGTACAAGCTGACGGCCTTGCTCTCTCATGGTTCTTCTTCAGCTCTATGGCATGCTCGGTTTGACCATTTGAGCTATCATCTCCTACAGCGTGCTTCAAAGGATGAGTTGGTAGAGGGTTTGCCTCCTATCCATGTCCCAGACTTAGTTTGTTCTTCTTGTCTATGGGGCAAGCAACACCGAGCCACCTTCCGAAAGGAGGCGACATACAGAGCTTCGACATCACTAGCCTTGATTCATGTGGACTTGTGTGGCCCAATGAGTACAGCTTCTTTCAGCAGAGCTTTGTACATGCTGGTGATGGTAGACGACTTCTCCAGGTATACTTGGGTCTATTTTCTAAGATCCAAGGATGAGACCTTTGAGTACTTCAAAGGAGAATTGAGGTGGAGAAAGAGACCAATTGTTCGGTCAAGGCTCTCCGGATAGACAGAGGAGGTGAGTTCACTTCTCAGGAGTTTCAGTAGTTCTACAAAAAGCATAGCATTCAGAGACAGCTTACTACTGCCTACACTCCATCGCAAAATGGAGTAGCGAAAAGGAAGAACAGGACCATTATGGAGATGGCTCGTGCTATGTTGGAGCATTATTCTTTGCCTCGAAAGTTTCGGGTTGAGGCTGCTTCCACTGCAGTATGTATTCAGAATAGGTGCTTTGACAGATAAGACTCCTTATGAGGCTTTTCATGGTGAGAAGCCCTCTGTTGTTTACTTGCGGATATTTGGTTGTGCCTATGTTCATGTGCCCAAGGAGCAACGCTCCAAGTTGGACTCGAAGTCTCAGCAGATGACTTTTCTTGGTTACAGTTCGGTGTCCAAAACATATCGCCTTTATGATCCGCAGACCGACAAAGTTGTGGTGAGCCGTGATGTGGTGTTTGATGAGAACCCAGCATCTTCAGAGGGAGGTGGTCAGCTTGTTATTCCTCCTCCTCCTCCGGCAGCAACCTCTAGTGCTGTCTTTGATTCTGATGATGATGATCAGGGCCAGGCTCCTTCGACTTCCGTTGAGCCCACTAGGCGTATTCTAGGATGGCTTTATCACACCGTTCGTGACTCTTGGCTGAGAGATCTATCTCCTGTACCTGAGCCAGGTACAGTTCGCAGATCATCGAGACTTGCAGGAAAGTAACAGATCTTTGAGGGGAACATGTTTGTGAATTATGTCCTGATGTCTAGTATCATTCATGGTCCTTCTGAGCCAACTTCAATAGATTTCTCAGGAACCTTGGCGTCGAGCTATGCATGCTGAGATGGAGGCTATTGAGCGGAATGGCACTTGGATTTTGGTGCCTAGGCCGCAAAAGCGGAAAGTCATGTTAGAAGTCATCTCCTGTCTAGATTTATACACCAGGGCCTTTGTTGTGGGTGTGCCCGCCCTTATGAGGTGTTTTTCCATTTTTTCCTACTCTCTGCATTTTTTTTCCTATTTTTTTTCATTTTTTTGAGGCTTGGGAGGGCTGCCAGATGATGCCAGGAGCACCCGAGTGCTGGCCGACTGGATGTTCATCAGTCGTGGGCTTCAGGGCTGCTGGCCGATTGGTTTTCATCAGTCGTGGGCATCTGTATGCTGGTCAACTGCATTTATGCAGTCGTGGGACCTTTTCATCAGTCGTGGGCATTCTTTCTGCTGGCCGACTGCCCTCTATTGGATGTATATATAGGACCCCAGTCCCCATACCTTATTTGTATCATTTCTCGGGATCTTCGTGTATATAGAGCAGAGTTACACGCCTATATCTCTCTCTCTCTTGTGTTGTTTTTTTGCCTGCGTTTTTGCTCTTGTGTTTCCAGATTTGGTCATCATCTCCGCTGCATATTCTGACATGGTATCAGAGCCCTAGGCTCTAGATAGGTCTTGGGATTTGTGTGAGTAAGAGGGGGACTGTTTTGTGGCTGATTGGTGGACTGTTTTGGACTGTTCGGGAAGAGGAGAAGCAAGAGGAAGGCGGGCTGATTTGCTGGACAGCCACTTGCAGGCTTTAGTTCTTCTTTGTTCCCACCCACCCACCCTATTCAGAGTACATCCCCGCAATGGCATATCTGTTTGAGATGGCCGAGAGACATGTGAAGATCCCGACACTCCCCACGTTCTCGGTGGACCGTCAGTTGTACGGGAGCAACTACGGCATATGGAAGGTGATGATGTAATCTGTTCTGGAGTCGTACGACCTCGCCGATTTCGTCGTTGTTGGTGTTCCACGGCCGGAAGTAGAGGAAGGGGAGTTACCGTCAACCCGAAAGGATCGGGAGGCTCAGACGCAGATGTGGGATCGTGTCAACGCCAGGGTCCGTTCGTTTATTTTCTTCAACTGCACACCACAGGTAATCAATCATGTAAAGCATATGACGTTGGCCAGAGGTATATGGCAACATTTGGCCTCACTTTACAACGGGGTATCGCCCATTAAGAGGATTTCCTTGGAAGTACAGATGCGGGTTATGAGCCCTGCAAAGTCGTCGACGATGCAGGAGCATATTAACAAGCTGCAGGCTCTTCAGCAGGAAGTTCTTCAGGCTGGGAAGGACATATCGTCACAGGACATGGCCATCACGTTGCTGTCACATTTGCCCTCTTCGTACTCAGCATTCTACTTGTCGTCGATTACCAGTGGCAGGCTCAGCACCATCACGTGGGAGGAGCTTGTGTCCATGGTCATGGACCAAGAGGAACGATTTACGAACCCTCCTCAAGGTGGAGGTTCGGAGGCCTTTATTGGCCAACGGTCGAAAGGCCGTAACTCGGGCAAAGGAAAGGCTTCATCGGAGAAGTCTTCTGAGAAGAAGTCCGACGCTGACCGCGAGAAACTGAAGGCAGAGAGGACTTGTAATGATTGTGGTGAGAAAGGCCACTACGGGAGGCAGTGTCCCAAGCGGAAGACCGAGAAGGGTGAAGACTCCTCAGCAGCAATCATGAAGACTCCGGCTTTTGTGCACCTGGAGGTGATGGACACCGATGCTTCATTTTCTTCAGGCAGGGAGGAGATTGGAGGACTCTCCGCAACGGATACTCGGGAGTGGATTCTCGATAGTGGTACTTCCAGGTACATGACTCCTTCCCGTTCCGGTTTACACGATCTCTGCAGGCTTTCTGGTCATATACTTACTGGGGATACGTCCACTATCCCAGTTCACAGTGAGGGCAGGATGGAGATAGTTTCCGATGGCAGAGGGGGAAGCATTCCTCCTAGGTGTTGTATGTTCCGGCACTTGGTTTTCATCTGTTGTTAGTGCATCAGGTTTGCAAGACTGGCGTACGGGTGGAGTTTGATGAGCATTTTGTTGCTCTCCGGGACAAAGCAACAGGCCAGGTTGTTTGGGAAGGCGGAGTGGAGAATGGAGTTTACAGGCTTTCAGCACTCTCTCCTAGGTCCTCAGGTTTGTGATGAGTGGCAGTCTGGTAATGGCCACTTGTGTGTGGATACGCTGCAGGTGCGGGCTTTCCAAGACCAGGTGGTGGATAGCTTGCCAGTAGAAGGCAGCAGTTGGCAGTACTGATGTTGGTAGTTCTTGTGTTTCGTGAGTCAGAGGAAGCTGAACAGGTCACTTATGCTCTGATGTCTCGTAGTGTTCGGGACATAGAACCTCCAGTAGATGAGGATGTTCTCTCCATGGGGACCTTTCGGAAAGCCAAGCAGGTGGCAGGTGCTTACTTGCAGAAGGAGGTGGTTTCTCCAGGCTTTGTGGTTCCGGATTCAGAGGGGGTGGTTGACAGGTTTCATAAGGTTTCCAGGACTTGTTTGTGCACCGTAACAGGTGGTGATCCTTGTGAGCAGTGTGATGTCTCTGTGACTCAAAAGCTGTATGGTTCATGGATCTGGTTGATGGACACCAGATTGGACGGGAGCTTCCTGATGAGGCAGTTGAGCTCATGGTTGCAGATGTCTCTTTGGGAGGCAGGATTGCGTTTTGTGTGGTTTCTGCGGCATGCGAAGGATCATGGACTCTTGTACACAGGAGGGGGATTATTGGATGGAGTCCGACTCCACGGTTGGAGTGACTCAGTTTGGGGAGGAGATTCAGACACGAGGAGATCTACTTATGGCCCAGGAGCAGTTTTACGGAGCAGCAGGAGGTTACATTGCAGGTTTGGGCTTCCATTGGAGGAACCCATGGTCATCCAGAGGCACTTTGTTCGTGAACAGATCGTTGCTGATGACATCTTGCTAGAGTTCTGCTCGACGGAGGATAGTACGGTGGACCTCTTCACGAAGTCGCTCTCTTAGGACTTGCTCAGGCGGCACCCCAGCTCCTAGTGGTTGGTTACACAGCCAGGAGCTGAGAGGGGGTGTTAGAAGTCATCTCCTGTCTAGATTTATACACCAGGGCCTTTGTTGTGGGTGTGCCCGCCCTTATGAGGTGTTTTTCCATTTTTTTCCACTCTCCGCATTTCCCCCCCTATTTTTTTCCATTTTTCTGAGGCTTGGGAGGGCTGCCAGATGATGCCAGGAGCACCCCAGTGCTGGCCGACTGGATGTTCATCAGTTGTGGGCTTCAGGGCTGCTGGCCGACTGGTTTTCATCAGTCGTGGGCATCTGTATGCTGGCCGACTGCATTTATGCAGTCGTGGGACCTTTTCATCAGTTGTGGGTATTCTTTCTGCTAGCCGACTGCCCTCTATGGGATGTATATATAGGACCCCAGTCCCCATACCTTATTTGTATCATTTCTCGGGATCTTCTTGTGTATATAGAGCAGAGTTACACGCCTACATCTCTCTCTCTCTTGTGCTGTTTTTCTGCCTGCGTTTTTGCTCTCGTGTTCCCAGATTTGGTCATCATCTCCGCTGCATATTCTGACAAGTCATTGGTGTGCAGTGGATCTTCAAGACGAAGTACAAGGCTAATGGCAGCTTGGACAAGCACAAGGCGAGGTTGGTGGCTAAGGGCTATGCTCAGCGCCCTGGTGTTGACTTCAACGAGACTTTCGCTCCTACAGCTCGGATGACTACCATCCGTATATGGCGAGCTCACCCAAGAGGTGTATGTTGGGCAGCCCTCTGGTTTTGAGATTCCAGGAAAGGAGGACATGATTTACAGATTGCGGAAGGCATTGTATGGCCTTAAGCAAGCTCCTAGAGCTTGGTACCAGCAGATAGATGAGTTTCTACAGAAGCTAGGACTGCGTCGTTCTCATGCATATTCGAACCTCTACATCCTTCTTGAGAGGAGGTTGTCAGTCATTATTGTGGTATACGTTGACGACTTGATCTTTACAGGTTCTTATGCTGTGAAACTCCGCTTCATTATGGATGCTTTGGAGTGGGAGTTTGAGATGACGGATCTTGGTCTATTGCATTACTTGGATTTGAGATCTGGCAGACATCGGAGGGCATTTTCTTTTCATAGCAGAAATATACCAGGGAGATCTTGGAGAGATTTTAGATGACTGGATGCAGATCAGTCTCTTCTTCCATGGACCCTTCAGAGAAGCTTACTTTGGATGATGCTTCTTCTAGGATTGATCAGGGACCTTATCGGATTCTGGTTGGTTATTTGGTATGGTTAACCTACTCCAGACCGGATATTTGTTTCACAGTCAGTCTATTGAGTTCCTTTACACTCTTGTTGGATACACGGACTCAGACTGTGCTGGTGATCCCGATTCGCGCATATCTACTACTGGGTGTGTTTTTACCCTTGGATCAAGGGCTATATCATGGAGCAACAAAAAGCAGTCCACGGTGGCGCTTGATGGGGAGAAAACTGAATTAGGGTTAGAGTTCATTCATGGGAGACATACACAGAGAAGCAAGGGAGAGAGAGAGAGAGAGAGTTGTGGGGATAAGTCAACTCATCAAGTATAAGTGTGTGACTCCCCTATCACACATGTATATTGCACTAGTACACATAGTGCACTTAGTACATTAAAAGTACTAAGTGTACTATGTACTATAACTTATGGGCTTGTACACACTATAAGGGTGGGCATTATGCCTTTACCCCAACAACCTCCCACTTAAAGGCAAAGTGCCCTTAAGTAAAGGAAAAGAAAAAATCAGCATGTACATGATAATATACAAGGCCATATCAAGGCTGAAACTGGCCTCATCCAATGCCCATCAAGTGTCTGCAATGAGCAAACCGCTCCGGAGGCAAACTCTTTGTCAACAGATCAGCCGGGTTGTCATCCGTATGAATCTTAACAAGCTGAATTTGCTTGTTCTCTATCACCTCTCTGATGAAGTGATACTTCACATCCACATGCTTCGTCTTTGCATGAAAGACAGGGTTCTTTGCCAACTGGATGGCACTCTGACTATCACAATGCAACAATGGAATATCCCCTGTATATCCCAAATCAACCACTAACCGAGATAGCCATAATGCCTCCTTGCAAGCCTCTGTGGCTGCAATATACTCGGCCTCTGTAGTAGATAAGGCAGTGCACTTCTGCATCCTGGATATCCATGACACAGCACCTCCTGTGAATGTAAATACATAATCGGTAGTAGACTTCCGGTTATCTGGATGACCGGCATAATCCGAATCCGTGTAACCATGCACTAATGCATCCTGTTTGCCAAAACATATGCACATATCCTGTGTGCCCTTCAAGTATCTCATGACACCTTTCACTGCTTCCCAATGCTTCTTGCCAGGGTTGGCCATGTATCTAGAAACCACTCCCACTGCAAATGCAATGTCCGGCCTAGTAGCAACCATGGCATACATGAGACTGCCACAAGCTGAAGCATACGGAATCTTGGCCATATCAGCCCTGTCTGTATCTGACTGTGGGCTGTCCATAGCACTGAGTTTCACATATGGAGGCAAAGGAGTACTAGCTTTCTTCCCCCCGTCCATATTGAACCTCTGCAAGACTTTGCCAATGTATTCCTTCTGAGACAAATACAACACATGCTGATTTCTGTCCCGAAGTATCCGCATACCCAAGATGTGATTTGCATCACCCAAATCCTTCATATCAAAGGTTTCATGCAGCCTCTTTTTCAATGCATCCATCTCTTTACGAGATTTCCCGGCAATCAACATATCATCAACATACAAAATGAGAATCAATAGACTGCCATCCAAAGCTTTCTTGGTGTACAAGCAGTGATCTATGTCACTTCTCCTGAATTTCTGAGATTTCATGAATGTATCAAATTTATGATACCATTCCCTTGGTGCCTGTTTGAGCCCATAAAGACTCTTTTTCAGCTTGCATACAAGCTTCTCCTTTCCACTCACTGCATAACCCTCTGGCTGCTGCATATATATCTCCTCATGGAGATCACCGTGAAGAAAAGCAGTCTTCACATCCATCTGAATCAAGTCCAGATCATCATGAGCAACCAAAGCTAACACAGCTCTAAGTGTGGTCATTTTGACCACTGGAGAGAAGATCTCATCAAAGTCAACACCATATTCCTGCTTGAAGCCCTTAGCCACTAACCTGGCTTTGTATCTTGGCTTTGCATCTGGTGCAACTTTGAGCCTGTAAACCCACTTGCATGGCAAAACCTTCTTGCCTGCAGGCAAATGCACCAACTTCCATGTTCCATTTTTATGCAGAGAATCCATCTCTGACTTCATGGCACGCTCCCATAGAGCCTTGTCTGCCCTCTGTAAAGCCTCTTTGTAACATGAGGGCTCCCCACAGTCAGTAAGCATCAAGTAGTCAACCCCTGGAACAAACCTGTCAGGGGCTCTGGAGGGTCTAGTGGACCTCCGTACCCAATGACCATCATTTGCAGGTTGCTGTCCAGCCTGCATATCACCCATTGGTGGCTCCTGTTCCATGCCATAAGGCTGAAATATAATGCCCGGTATCTCCTCTAACTGTGGTATATCCATAGGGATATCTTCTGCCATCTCTGGCTGTCCATTTGGACCATTTTCAGCACCATTTAAGGGCTGGTTTTCCTGCTGTAATGGCTGATTTACAGCCCTTTGTTGTTGTCCATGATGTCCATCATCATCAAAGATGACTCTGCCAGGCTCCTGTTGCCTTGCAGGCTCCTTATACATGCATGTTTCATCAAAAATGACATCATTGCTGCGTATGATCTTTCTATTCATGGGATCCCAAAGTCTATACCCCATTTCACCTCTGTCACCATATCCTAGGAATATGCATTTGTGAGACTTAGGATCAAGTTTGGTGCGCATTTCCCTGCGTATGTGCACGTACGCAACGCAACCAAACACTCTCAAGTGCTTGTATGACGGAGGCTTCCCTGTCCATACTTCTTCTGGCACTTTCCCACCAAGTCTCGTGTTAGGTGACCTATTTATAAGGTGAACGGCTGTCATAACAGCTTCAGCCCAAAAACCATGAGGTAATGCAGCATGTGACAACATAGAACGGACCTTCTCCTGTATGGTCCTGTTCATCCTCTCTGCTGTCCCGTTTTGTGGAGGATCATAAGGAGTAGAGAGCTCCCTCTTGATGCCTTTAGCATCACAAAAGTCCTGAAACTGTTTGGACGTATACTCTCCCCCATTGTCGGAACGCAAAGCCTTCAGTGTTTTGCCAGTTTGATTCTCAACAAGAGCAACAAACTTCTCAAACACTGAGAATGTATCACTCTTCAAACGAAGAGGATAGACCCACACCTTGCATGTGGCATCATCAATAAAAGACAAAGTATTTTGCCCCTCCCAAAGAAAGCTGAGGCATCTCACATACATCTATATGCACAAGCTCTAACTGAGCATCTTTCTGTCCAAGAGCTTTCTTGTGGGGGCACTGTAGTTGCCTACCATATATACAATGCTCACAAAATTGAAAACTTGAAAACTTTAGAGAAGGCAAGTAACCCAAACGAGACAATTGCTCCATTCCTTTGACACTCATGTGTCCCAACCGGCTATGCCACATAGAAATTTCCGGCAGCTCGGTTGCATTTACATTAGCATGGTGACAAACACCTGCATGCATAAAGTAAAGAGTGTCCACCTTAGAGCCTCTGGCAACAACCAGTGAGCCCTTACTAATCTTCCACTTTCCACTACCAAATGTGGTAACATAATCAGCATCATCAAGCTGTCCAGTAGAAAGCAGATTCTTCTTGATCTCAGGCACATGCCTGACATCATGGAGCATAAGCTGTGAGCCATCTGAAAACACAAGCCTCACATCACCTCTGCCAAGAATTTTGCATGCATGGTTATCACCCAAATAAACCACTCCTTCATTGCCAGCAGTGTACCTGACAAACAAGTCTCTGCAACCTGTGACATGAAAGGAGGCACCTGAATCAATGATCCATGAGTGCATACCATGACCACCTGTAAGAAGTGAATGGGCATCAAGTGAAGACGTAAAGAGGACCTCATCCTCACTGCCACCTGCATGTGACACATTGATTTCTTCAATCTTGACTCCACTTTTGCCCTTCGGCTTTACATCTTTGGCTTCATCCTTGTCTTTGTCTTTGCCTTTTCCCTTTTCTTTTTGATCATTTTTTCATTTGTAGCATTGCTTTTTAATGTGTCCCTTTTTGCCACAATAATGGCATTCCAAATCCTTTTTGGAGCGAGACTTGCTCCTTCCCCTTTCTTGGCTTTTCCCCCTTTGCTGGGATCTCCCACGTGCATTCATTGCATTGGACTTTCCAACAGAGTTGTTTTTCCTGTTCATCTCTTCTTGAAGAAGAGCACCCTCAACATCTGCATATGACAGCATAGCATTCGAATTGCTAGTGGCTGTCCTGAATGTGTCCCAACTCTCTGGCAAAGTGCATAACAAAAAAGTGGCTTTGAACTCATCGTCCATTGCCAACTTTTGATTGATGACCTGGCTGACAATACCATTAAACTCATTTAGATGGGCTGTCATAGACGCCCCTTCCTTCATCTGAAGACCTATGAGTTTCTTCAACCAATACACTTTGCTTGAGGCACTTTGTTGGGCATACAAGTCCTGCAATCTCTGCCACATTCCCCAAGCTGTCTTCTCTTCACGAATGCTGAAAAGTAATGAGTCTGACACAGACAACATGACAGTAGATCTTGCCAGCTCATCCATATCTTCCCACTCTTCAGCTGTAAGAGAAGCGGGCATCACGCCCCTTTCTTTGATAGGCTTGTGCTGCTTTTTCTGGAGCAACACATTGTAGCACTGGGTTTGCCAAATATCATAGTTATGCGAGCCTTCAAGCTTCTTGATGTGAAGCAATGAAGAGCTCTCACCTGTGGTTGCCATAGCAAAATGCAACCTGTCAATGCCTGACTCTCTGCAAAATGTGCAAACACTGCACCCAAAGCACACAAAGTGCTCATAGTTATTCTCCCAAGCTTTATCTCCCACTGCGGAAGCAAGAATGCAACTTTTCTCCCACTTTATGTGATGAAAACACCAAAATCTGGTTGCTGCAGATTTTGGACAGCACCTTAAATGTGCTCTTTTGCCCTTCTAAAGTACTGTACAACAGTACCAAGTGCTTACCAATGATGTACCAAACCTGTACCGGCAAGTTCAGCAGCTGAAATTGAACCTTTTGGTCACTCAAAACAGTGTACAGCCATGCCAAAACATGCACAAAGCTGTGCCAAATCTGTACCAGCAGGTACAATAGCAATAAATGCTCTCCTGGCTGTCCAAATGAGTGAAAATCAGACTTTTACAGTCTTGTACACTGCATAAAACAGTCCCGAACAGAAATTGGGCAAAAGCCCCTTGACTGCAAGCTGATTTTTGAGGATTCAAGGCATAAATGTCTTGCCTGCTGCTTTGCCAAGCTCAACAAGCATGAAAACTTGAAAAGCCCCTTGATTTGAGATCAATTTCTGATCATGCATGGTACATTGGCGCACATGAAGGCATCCAGAGTGTTCACGATGCTTCCCCCTGGCCACATATACATCAAATACATGAAAGCCCCTTGATTTACAGGCACATTGAGTGCTTGTAAGGCATCAACACATTATCCACAGCATCAAATGCGATTGCCTGCATGCAAATCAACCAAATCGGCACAAAAGCCCCTTGATTTGCACTGCAATTTGCTGCAATTTTGCCCAAATGTGCGATTTTTCACATCATACAGCATGTATGAGTGCTTAATTGCACAATTACATCAAAAGCCCCAAATTTCGACATCCAATTTCCTGCAAATTGATCCTGATTTGACCAATTTCCTGCAAATTTATCCTGATTGTGACCAATGTCACCCAATTTTGCCAATTTTGCTCAAAATTGAGCAATTTGGGCACCTGTACCTGCTCAATTGCTTGAATTGATAAGAAATTCCCAAAATATTGAAGGCAAATACCTCTGAAATTTCTGATTTTTCTGAGTTTCTTGATTTGCAAGCTGAGATGGAGGCGGTGGTGGCGGCGACTTCGGCGCTGGGCAGCTTCTGGAGCAGCTGGGCAGCCCCGTGTGCTGGCTGTGGGCAGCCTGGGCAGCCACGTGGGCTGGCTGCGTGGATTATCCTGGGCAGCCTGGTTGGTAGCCCTTGTTGGGCTGCGTGGGCTGTGCGAAGGCGTCGATTGCTTCAGACACCAATTCCCAAGCGAGCGAAAGGGCCCCCTGCGGTTGTTGTGTGTGTCGCCGGTTGTGATATGCAGCCTTCTCCGCCAGCGTATACACACCCGCGTATACCAATGATGCTTTTACACACCCGCTTACAAGCTCGTATCCAGCTTCGCCTTCGCTTAACGCCCGCCTGTGCTCCACGCTCGACGCCTACACGATTGTGTTGCTTTCGCCTAGCGCATCTACGCCCAGCGCTCACTCACGCTTCGCCTTTGTGTAGTAGGCGCCTGACACGCCTTGTGGCCACCAACGCTACACGCTCACCGCACTGTCTCTGCCGGCTTGTGTCAAGTCGTCCTTCGCTTCACCCACAGCTGTACGACAGTTCTCACTGTCTTGCAGCGCATGTGCTCCTTGCTGAGCACCGAAAGCTCCAAGCAATCTCTTCTGCTCGTGCCAAGCTCAAGGCTCCATAGCCGAGCTTCTTCTTCTTCGCGATGAAGATGACCCGCACACCCGCACACCCGCTCTGATACCAGTTGATGGGGAGAAAACTGAATTAGGGTTAGAGTTCATTCATGGGAGACATACACAGAGAAGCAAGGGAGAGAGAGAGAGAGAGAGTTGTGGGGATAAGTCAACTCATCAAGTATAAGTGTGTGACTCCCCTATCACACATGTATATTGCACTAGTACACATAGTGCACTTAGTACATTAAAAGTACTAAGTGTACTATGTACTATAACTTATGGGCTTGTACACACTATAAGGGTGGGCATTATGCCTTTACCCCAACAGCGCTTTCTTCCACAGAAGCAGAGTATAGAGCGGCATGTTATGCAGCTTGTGAGGCCATTTGGTTGCGGAGATTATTGGTGGAGCTTGGCTGTCCTCCATCCACATCCACTCTTCTTTGGTGTGACAACCAAAGCTGCATTGCGATTGCTAAGAATCCCGTGTTTCATGCTCGGACGAAACACATTGAGATTCAATATCACTATATTCGTGAACGGGTTCTAGCTGGAGATTTGCACTTGGAATATTGTCCTGGTGGACAACGCAGCAAATTTATTCACCAAAGCTGTGCCTTAGGGTACCTTGGCTCCTCATCTTTGACTGCTTCGAGTTTGTTCAGCAGCCAGTGCTGAGAGGGGGTGTTAGCACTTCATCCCTGGCTGCTACATGTATGCTGTCCCACACTTACGAGGTTGTTCATTCTCTTGCTTGGGACTGATCTGTATCAGAGATTCACTTGTTCTCTCCATCATCCTCTCTCTCTTGTTTCCATACGCTTCTATACCGTGCATCTCTTTCATAAAGGATACAGGTGCAGATACTCTCTGGTTGGTGTGGTATTCAATAGTGTATTGTTGGTGCTCATGGGTTGTCGTTGGCTTGGGTGGGTTATAGCCATAATTTCCAAGCTATTCAGAGTCAGTACAAGGGATACAGGTTTGCTATTGGTTGTTTCGTGCTGATGCTTGGGTTATCCTCAGTATTCTTTTGGTGTTAGGTGAGCTATCAGCCATAGAGGTTGCTTTCTTTAGTTTGCCTATCATCTCTATGGTGCCCCCATTGAGGAACTTTTTGCAAGTACCTTTGGTGTGAATTTAGTGGGTTGGGAGCAAGATGGCTCAAGATTTTCTAGAGTTTCATGGTTTGCCAAAAGAGGATTTATCCAAATTTATGGAGCAATTAGAGATTAGTGGGTTGGGAGCAAGATGGCTCAAGATTTTCTAGAGTTTCATGGTTTGCCAAAAGAGGATGTATCCAAATTTATGGAGCAATTAGAGATTAGTTGTCTTATCAAGGACAAATAGGATCCAGCAGTTATGTTGAGGATTCTTTGCTTTTATTTGCAAGGAGAAGCCAGAACAATGTTGAGGGGTTATGAAGCCACTCAACAAGTAGCTCATCCTCCTATTGCTTTGGACTATGATGTAGCTAAGGTTACTCTTTTGAAACACTTCAGGAGTGTGGAAAACCTTGCCAAATTATGGCATGAGATTTTGGGCCTCACTCGGGAGGAGAACCAGACTGTGGATACTTTTTTGCAAGGGTTTAATCAGATGTTGGATAGATGGTGTGCATCTTCAAGGGTTGAAGTTCCCCCAACTATGCTTAAGAAAGATCAGTTTATTGTTAGCTTGAGGGGAAACCTCAAGTTGAAAGTGGAGCTTAAGAAGCCTCAAACATTTAATGAGTGATGTAGTCACTACAAAAAGAGAGGAGGAGTGGAAAATGTAGAGATTGGGTCAGATTGGTGTGGAGACAAGACATAGAATGGATGCTGAAATTGAGAAAAATCCCATATTGTTAGCCAAGGAGGCCATGCCAGTTTCAGGTGGACAGATGCCTCAAGTGGTTGCTTAGTCATCTGAGGATGATCAGTTGCAGAAGGACATGCAAGAGATGATGAGTATGATGAAGAACATGAGTATTAATATGGTTGGTGGTGGTAGGGGAAGAGGAATAGGTTATGGTAGAGGACCTTATATAGGGTCAAACATTTATCCAGCAGAGATGCAATTGAATGGAATGGTGGTAGAGGTCGAGGTATGCATGGTGGAAGGGGTGTTGAGTCTTACCAGTGTTATAATTGTGGTGAGTGAGGACATAATCGGCCTTATTGTAACAAGCCTCCAAGGATGGGGGGTGATATGTTTCCATAACCTCCGAACTTGCATAACAGAGCCAATGACTATGCAGTGGAGATCAAGGGTGAAGCAGGTCCTAGTGGTCTTGCTCCAGAAGAGAAGAAGGGGATAGGGGGAGTGAACATCATACAATTGGAGGAAACTAAGGCTAATGTAATGCCAGTTAGCAAGAAGACAAGGGACCAAGTAGCCAATGGTGCAAGGCCAAGTAAGAAGAAAGGGAAGCAGGGTCAAGAAGAAGGGGAAGCAACAGGAACTAGGAAGAGGAAAAAAGGACCCAAGAAGCATTACCATGCTTCTAACTTTCCATTGGGAGAGGAATGAGAGGATTATAACTTGAAGAGTGACATGCTCAACAAGAAGGTGGACATTACTTTTGGTCAGTTGATGGAGTTGTGCCCAAAGTTAAGGAGGGATTGGAAGAGGTTAGTGAATCCTAGAGAGAAAGAGCCAAAGAAAAGATCAGTGAGAGTGTTATCAGTGGACGAGCTTCTTGATTTATGTCCTGTTGTGGATACATGGTATAAAGAACAAAGCATTGGAGAGGCGTATGTGAATGGCGGTGCCTAGGTTTGTGTTATTACCTAGACATGTGTAGAGAGGCTGGGGCTTGACATGACAAGTGTTTCAGGATTCAGAATTAGGTTAGCAAACCATGCTAAGGTGAGGTGTTTGGGAATCATCAAAGGGTTGGAGGTCAAAGTTTTTGGTGCGAAGGTATGTGTGAATTGCCATGTTATGCCAGCAGGGTTGGGTGCTTTTCCACTTGTTCTTGTTAGACCTGGCTGAGAGCAGTGGGTGCTATCCAAAAGTGGAGGAAGGGAACCATCACCATTTATAACAAAAAAGGCATAAAGAAGAAGTTTGATATGGCTAGCAGATTACCTATTGAGGCGACAAATGATAGTGAAGAAGATGGTGATTCAAGTGAGGACAGTGATGCAGAGGAAGAGGAGGAGGATGACATTGAGTCGAATTCTGATGAGGAGGCAAAGGTTTCCTTCTTGCTTGCTAAGGAGGAGGAGCAGGTTCTGGACATGGGGGTGCAAGTATCTTCCCTATTAAAGGGGGAGGACTTTTTAGACTTGATGGGAACCCAAGCCAAGGATTGGGATAACACTTCAGATTGGGGTTTTGATGAGCCAGAGGTGGACATGGATGAGGAGATGAGTATGTTTATTGCAAGAGCTCAACAAAGACTACAAGCCTTAAAGAGGAATAGACAAATGGAGGATACACCGAGAGCAAAGTGACCTGGTTGATGCATGTATTGATGTGGTGGAGAGTGATGACCATGATCCTTACTTCCATAGTTCTCATCTTCATCTTGTCTTTGATGGTGTGGACGTTCCACATGAAATGCAGGTCGTGGATGCTTCCATTGATAGCTATGTTTTTGTGATGCCAGTTAGCTTGAATATGGATGCTTAAGACTTTGTGGGTGGTATGGAGACACATGGCTTTGGGATGCTTGATGGTGAACCAATATGTTGGGTGTTTGATCGAGGGAAGTGGGTGATTGGATTTGAAGGTTGCATGCAGGTCTTTGATCCAGGTGGACTTCATGATTTGTTGCAAGAGGCTGATGATCATGAATGATCATCAGACTGGGGGGGAGGAAGGCAAACTATGATAGGTGTTTTTGAGTTACCAACTAGCGAGTGCATTTGCATCTAGAATATGTCTAAAACCTATCCACTGCATAGATTTAGATCAGTCCATATTGTGTCTAAAAGACACTTAGGAGTTAGAAGATTAAAGCCTACTCTTTTTAGCATAAGCTTTTCTTTTTTGGAAAAGGGGAGGAAAAATCATGCATGGAAGGAAATATATTGCGCACATAGCAGAGGAGGAGGTGATAAACCTATTTGGATTCTATCTACCTTGTCCAGTATAAGAATTGAGTGATTGAAGAGTCGTTTGGGGGGTTTTGAGGTGCTCTGGATGCGTTTGGCATATCAAAATTATCAAATTCTTCTCGTTCCATGAAGTTCTAATGAAATGTATTCAACTTTGAAGCCACTTGAGCCTCCTAAGCACCTTTCTTGCACACACAAGCCATGTGCACCTCTTTGTTGCAGGTTTTTAGCTTTGAGAGAATTTGTTGCTGAAGTACTCGAGCTATCAGGGGTCATCTGTGCATGCTTGGTTGCTTAGCAAGCCTAAGAGAGGCTATTAGACCATGCTTTGGTGTTGTAGATGTTGAAGGTTGTGAGTAGAGTGGATGCTTTGCAGGTTTTGTGGATTGTGAATGTGTTGCTGATGTTAGTGTTCTTTTGGTTGTTATGAGGCAGTGCTTGATGCCTGAGTAGGGTATTGGTTGGCAGAGTGAAGCCATAATTCCGTACTTGAAGGATACAGGTGCAGGTACTCTCCGGCTAGTGTGGCATTCAATAGTATATTGTTGGTGCTCGTGGGTGGTTGTTGTTGGCTTGGGTGGGTTTATAGCCATAATTTCCAAGCTATTCAAAGTTTGTGCAAGGGATACAGGTTTGCTATTGATTGTTTCGTGCTAGTGGTTGTTTTATTCTCATTATTCTTTGGGTTTTAGGTAAGCTATCAGTTGTAGAGGTTACCTTCTACTCCATAAAGTATGACTTGGATCACCAAGGCATTAAGGTGTCCGACTTTGGTGTGCCAACTTTACGTTCTTGTTAAATTTCACTTTGATTCAAACAAGTTATAGCTAGTCCATCCTACCTCTAGTCTGCATTCCACACGTCCCCCATCTATGATTTGCTCATATATCTATGCCTAAATACTTGAAAGAGCACATCATTGCAATTGAGTCACTAAAACATGGGCATTTGGTTGAATAGTTTTGCACCAACATGAATTTGGTCTTTCCCACATTTACTGACAAGTCGCTCATTTGGCATTATGATTAGTTGTTGCCCTAGTTTTGGTCCTGCAAGGTTTTCTTCCATGGCCATTTTTGTGATTATTTCCTCTAGATAGTTGATGCACAAAACAAAGTATTGGTGAGAAAGAGGGCATCTTTGTTTTACTCGCATATTAGTATTAAATGGAAACAAAAACCCATTATCTATCTTGAGCATGCATTTTACTTACACAAGCATGCTACTTATTCTGAATTACTCCATTATGAGTTGCTCCATTGTATCCCATAATCCTTTTTTTGGTATAGTATCAAAGACTTTATGGAAATCCACAAAACATCACTATGGTGTTTTTTCCTAAAGCCAACACTTCTCCATGATGACCCAAAGAGTTACCAAATGATTGATCGTGCAATTCTCTGGTCTGAAACTTACTTGGTCATTTGTCCTTCTATTTTTTTCTACCCATCTATTGATTTTATTTTACATTATGGTGCCATACATCTTAGCTATAGTAGAGCTTATCGTGATGGTTTGGTAATGGGAAAGTTGATTTTTGTCCCCTCCTTGTGAATGATAACAATATTAGATAATTTGGAAAAAATCTCATACTTTGGGAATCATATTTTCAATATAGTTTTGGTCATATCTTGAGCATACTAACTCCAAATTTGTTGGAGATTGTAGATTTAGATTCTATGCTTCAAGATTTTTCCAACGATATGTCACATGAGGGGGTTTTGACAAAAGCTTGGATAGGTTCACCCATGATTTCATTTTTCAAATGGGACTGGGATTTTTACCAAGTTATCTAATATGGTGTGAATGGGTTTGATCCAATTGTATTGCCACTCTTTTGGAAAACCTTTTTGAATTGTTTGGTTAAGAAGCATGCATATATGTCCTCTTGTGATGGTTTCGATCCATTTAGTGAGTGTTGGCAAATGGAATGTGTATGTTACCTTCCCATTTGTTAAAGTGTGTAAGCTCTCTTTCACATCCTCTATGGTTATGTCCCTCACGTTTGTGGGTGAGAAACCCCCTTGCGTGGGTTTTGCATTTGTGAGTATACAATGACTGAACATAGTTAATCATGCAACACTTTTCTAAATTTCCAATGACCTTTGGTTTTTTCCTCGAGATGTCTCCAAGCTTTTTTGGGTCTTTTCTATACATAATCATGTTATCCTCCTCCTCTTCACATCCTTGTGCCTAGAGTTTCTTTACATGGTGAATCAAACCAATTATTGCATGGAAGGTTAGGTAGTTGCACTTTCCCAATCTACTTGATATCAAATATAATTGTGGCAACTTGCATCATGGACTCATGCCTCTTTTTCCATTCTTGACTTCTGTCAAAAGTGACGGGTGAATTTTTTAGTGTCCACATAATGCTTTGATTTTTCCTTCTATATTTTGTAAAAGCCCAATCTTTGCTAACTTTTTTTATGGCTATTTGCATGTCCATGTGTGATACCTCAATTTGTACATAAAGTGGCTTATGGTCCGAGTCTAAGATCTCCCAATTTCACAGAGGTAACCATGCTAGCATGATGTTCACTAACCAATGCATAGTCAATAACACTTTCACCTCTTGCTATGGAGAGAGAAAGAGAGAGAGAGAGAGAGAGAGAGAGAGAGAGAGAGAACCCCATATAAACTAGCTAGGATACATCAATCAAGGACAAACGTAAAATTATGAGCATATTGTAAATGAAGTGTATTGACCAAAGACAATATAGCAAATAAGTGTGACTATGGATGGTAGAATCTTCGATTCTTATACATCAACCTTCTAGTTCATCAATCATCTCCTCAACTCGATCTAAGCATCCAATTGTGCAATCCATATCATTTACATTAGAGAAGATAGCATTGCCAACTTCACTTGAAAATTCACAGATTCCTACTCTATGTAGTTCATGTGCGTGTCCTATGCAAACTAGGGCTACTCTTCGGGATCCATTATAATTATTGCCAAGAAGTAGAAGAGAGACATCGATTGGCACAAAATATTTAGAAGGTCCATAGGCACAATTAGCCTTACGCTTGCGAGACATTAATATCTCTTCTTCAAAAGGTCGAGCTCTAATTGTGAAGGAAATGTGTGCAAATTCATCATCTTGAAGGCATTCATCATCACTTTCATAAGAAAAAGAGGTTATAGGTTCCTCATAGTGGGACCAATATGCTCTTGAGGAGAATACCATGACTTCACTTGGAGTGGAGCAGTGTGCCTCGAGAGGAAGTGAAAGTTTGTTCCCTACTTGAAGAGAGTAAGTTTTTTGGGCGTGGTACACATGCTGGTCAATTAAGGGATCACAATTGTAAACACATCGATATGGCCTAGGTGGATCACTTCCTTGATCTGGGAACAATTCCTGCATTAATGTTAAGTGGGATCCATTGGCAGGGTCATCTTGTCGTGGTATGAGACAAGCTGGAACAAGTGGGCCCTTAACATGTAGACGACCATCGTTAGTTACTTGGGGCTATACCAAAAGAAAAAACAAAGAACAAAAAGCAGAGATTAGAAGCCATCAACTCCTACCAATGTACATTGAAGCTTTGATACCCATGAACTAAACAAGTTTGCATGGTTAATACATAAAAACCATGGCTATCTATAGCTAGCCATCCCTTCTTGTCCCATGAATTCAATTTTGGGTTGGGTCGTGCAATGGTCTACACCCAACCCTCCTGTTATTATTGTGAACAAAGTATGCATGAATTGTGCATTTTATGGTGCATAAAATCATCAATTCCTAGATTTGGGAACAATTCTTGCATTAAGGTGAGTATCCAACTCCTGTGGTCGCCTTTCTTTTGTAAGAACTCTCAGCTTGCAAAGTAGGATGAATCCTACGTGTCCTAAATGTCTAGCCTCCAATCCTCCTCAAAGTTCAGTGTCACTGCCTCCCTCTTCATTGAGTAGAAGGCGATAGTAAAGACAACCTAGATAGGAGGTACCACCCCTTGCTATCTACTGTAAAGAAAATGGCCAGACTTTCTTTTCTAACTCTATAAATTAAAAGAAAAAAATACACACTACTTTCTCATATCTATGCTACTTAATGGCTCTCAACCTCCCCCTCTCTCTCTCCCCATAATCTCTCTTATTTCATTTCTTTTTTCAATTGATAATTTGCAAAAAGGTAGGACCTCTCTCTCTCTCTCTCTCTCTCTCTCTCTCTCCATATCCCCCCACTCTTGTCCTCTATGGGATATCAAGGCACACTCAACACACAAGGGTGCATAGGGCACCCCCAAACAAAAAACGAATCAAGGGCGGGTTCAGAAGGGGCGGTGGCCATGCCCTCAAAAGTGAGGTGGCTGCCGCCCTACCCATTCACACCATGCGGGTGGTTGTTTTAATACATTTTTGTGTCAGTTGCCTTTAACAAATGGTGCAAGGCCGCGTGGTTATTCCAGTTGAACGCTGCGTCATCTACCCGAGTTCAATACCGATCGAACGCCGCAACTTATTGGAGATGTCCGTCAAATGAGGGAAATGTCCGACTCTAAGGACGTCTTTTTCAGCCGACCTTGTCCGCTTATGTAGCACATGCCCAATCAGTTTTTTGCCAAATGCAATTTCGATTTTTAGTTGTGAACCCGGCCTAAGTTGAATTATTTAGTTGTTGAAACGGTGGAATACCAAGCATTCACTTATCTATACTCTTTCTAATTTTCCTAAGACTTCCACGTGGCAATACTTCCTTGCGATGAGAAGACTACCACGTGGCATGCAAAGGTACAAGCACCCTGACGGGTGCCACGTAGCGTTCTAAGGTACATGCTTCACAGAGACAAGAGAGCATGGAAGGAGACTTCCCGCTACGAGGCCGCGCGCGGGCAAATTTGCAAGACTCGGTATGAGAGCCAAAGATGATGCACAACAGCGTACAGGGATTCTGTGCCTTGGAGGACATGTATGGCAAATGTGGTCCACTCGCTAAAGAACATCGCCAGCATAGGAGCGTATGACAAGGGCAGAACAACTGTGCTACGATCCAAGCTGCAATCAGTGGTAGCTCCGTAAAGATGTGCCTAGAAATGCGTCGATAGACGCGTATGTCAAATGCCGTGCGAAGCGAAGTGCTTGACAAGCTTCATGTCCGGGATGTAGTCTCTTGGTCTACACCATTTGCAGGATATGCTCAAGAGCATGATGAGCAAAGTTTCCAACGGATGCAAGTCACATCCCTCGCATTTTGACAGCCTGTGAACAGCATACAAACAGTTACCTTGAGTTGGTGGGAAAGAATGTTTTGCTTGGCACTACATTAGTGGGTATGTGTATGCCAATTGTGATGCACTTGAAAGCAGCACAAGTGCTTAACGAGCTTTTTGTTTGGGATGTAGTTTCCTAAAGTGCAGTAATCCCAAGATATTCCCAACAGGGGTAGGATGAGGAAGCACTAAAGTGTTTGGAACGAATGCAATGGGACCCTCTCCAAATGAAATAACGTTTACCTACATCTTGAAAGCCAGTGGCAGCATAGGAGCAGCTGACAAGGGTGAACAGATTCATGATGAGCTTGGCAATAGGTGTTGCTGGTGGGGGACTCGAACATGGACTGACAACTCAAAGATGGTGTGAAGCATGGCAAGTGGGATTTCTTATTAAGTGGGTTGGGATCATTAACTACTCTGTTGCATGTGTGTGGCAAATGTGGGGATATGACCTATTGCAAAGCTCTAAAGTGTTTTGAACAGCTGCAACTAAGACACATCTCTCTATAAGCAGCCATCGTTACCTTCATCTTGAAAGCATGTGGGCAGCATGGTTGCA
The DNA here is from genome assembly GCF_041138505.1 of Cibotium barometz. Taxonomy (NCBI): domain Eukaryota; kingdom Viridiplantae; phylum Streptophyta; class Polypodiopsida; order Cyatheales; family Cibotiaceae; genus Cibotium; species Cibotium barometz. The sequence goes on from NC_141085.1 coordinate 23,014,381, forward strand.
GCTAACAAGGGCAAATGAATTCATAATGAGGTTGTGATACGAGTGCTTAAAGAGTTGCCCATTCAGGCGTTTTCTCTTGAAGTGCACTAAGTGTAGGATATGCCCAGCAGGGCAAGGTGAGGAGGCACTGAATTGTCTTGAACACCGATGCAATGCAAGAGCTTCTCTTTAAATGTAGGCCTGCGTCTTTAAATGCAGGGCAGGATATGCTCAGCAGGGCAGGGTGAGGAGGCACTGAATTGTCTTGAACACCAATGCAATGCAAGGGCCTCTCTATAAATCTAGGCACCTTAACCTGGCAACATAGGCAGCTGAGAAGGGCAACAAATTCATGTCAAGATTGTAACAAGAGTTGCTAGGAAAAAATGTTGTGCTTGGCACTACTTTGGTGGATGTCTATACCAAATGTGCAGCAGAAGCGCTTGATGAGTGTCCTGTTTGTGGTATAGTCTCTTGAAGCACACTAATCACAGGATATGCCCAGTAGGGGCAGGGTGAGGAAGCGTTGAATTGTTTCAACAACTATAACGTGAGGACCTCTCTTTCCAAACAGTCACCTTTATCTGCATCTTGAAAGTCTGTGGCAACATAGGATCAGCTGACAAGAGCAAACAAATCCACGATGATATTGTAGGGCAAGTTGAGGAAGCACTGAATTGTTTTGAATAGAGCAATGCAATTGCTAAGATTGTGAGAAAGGGGTCGATATTGTGTGTGCACTACTTTGGTGGATATGTATGCCAAATGTGGTGCACTTTGCATAAGCAACTGATAAGGAAGTGGGCACTAAAAGCAGGATATACTGAACAGGAGCAAGGTGAGGAAGCACTGAAGTGTTTTGAATAGATGCAATGCGAGGGTCACTGTCCAAATGCAGTCACCTATGCATATTGGGGACATGTTGGAGGGCACTAATCGCAGGATATGCTGAACAAGATGTAGTCTCTTCGAGGGCACTAATTGCAGGATACGCCGAACGGGAGCAAAATGAGGAAGCAGTGAAGTGTTTCAAATAGATGCAACGTGAGGGTCTCTCTCTAAATGCAGTCACCTTAAGGGCTTGGGGTAGCATGAGGTAGCTAATTGGGCTGTTTTGAATGGATCCAACATAGTTCACTGCACTTGCAAAAGCAACATCAGTGCTTGAACAGAGTCCTGTTTAGGATGTATTCTCTTGGAATGGCTGCAATGCAAGGGACTCTCCAAATGCAATCACCTTCACCACCACAGGAATAGTTGATAAGGGAAAATGGAATTACGACGAGTTTGAAAAGATGCATGTCACTAGCACTACTGTGGTGTATATAGATTGTCAAAAATGTTGTCTCCAATGGATGCAACGGGAGGGACTCTTATCAAATGCAATCACCTTTACCCGTAGCTTGAAAGCCTGTGGCAGCATAGGGGCTGGCTGACAAGGGTGAATGATGCCGTGACAAGATTGGAAATAGAGTTAATGGGAGAAGATAATGTGCTTGGCCTTGCTTTGCTGGATTATTTTGAATGGATGCAACTTGATGGCCTCAAACACATTCCCTGTCACGGGCAGGTTGAGGAAGCACTGAATTGATTTGAACAGAGCAATGCAAGGGCCTCTCTCCTATCCGGGATTAGTTTCTTGCAGTGCACTAATACCAAGATATGACCAACAGAGGGGCAGGTTGAGGAAGCATTGAAATGCTTTGAGCAGATGCAACAAACACCATTACCTTCTCTTGGATCTTGAAGGCCTATGGTGGCAGCAAACAAATTCCTGATAAGATTGTCTGTTAGGGTTTGCTAGGGAAAGTTATCATGCTTGGCAATGCTTTGGTGAGCATGTTTGCTAACGTGGTGGCTTTTACAGAAGCAGCACAAGTGCTTGACGAGCTTCCTATCCAGGATGTACTCTCTTGGAGTGCACTAATATTGAGATATGCACGACAAGGGAAGGTTGAGGAAGCACTAAACTGTTTTGAACAGACATAATGCAAGGGTTTTTCTCCAAACATGGTCATCTTCTCTTGCACCTCGAAGGCATTTGCCAGTGTAGGAGAAGTTGATAAGGGCAAATAAAATCAGGATGAGATTGTCAGTCAGAGTTTGCCGAGGAAACTAGTCTCTTTGAGTGCACTAGCAAGGAAGCACAGAAGTATTTTGAACATATGCAACACAAGGGCCTCTCTCCAAACACACTTATTTTCTTTTGTTGTTTTGACAGACGAGCCCAAGATGCTTCAAGCACAAAATCACTACAGAACCGTTGTGGATTGATAGCTGGAGCAATCTTTTTTGGGTTTGTGAAAAGCTAAGGAGAAGAGAACAGGTGATGTCAGCAGAAGCTGAAGAAATAGAGCTTTGTTTGAGGAAGAAAAAGAGTTGACGTTGATATTCTGGAAAGGGGCTTGCTTGAAAAAAACCCTTACGTAGCAAGTTCTGTAGTCAATATGTACGCCAAATGTGGTGCACTGGCAAAAGCACAGCGAGTGCTTTTGCGTCGCTGTGCTTTTGTGAGCTTCCTGTTTGGGATGTAGTCACTTGGTCGGCCCTAATTGCAAGATATACCTGGCAGGGGCAGGGCAAGGAAGCACTGAACTAGTTTGGACAAATGCAACATGAGGGCCTTTCTCCAAATGCGGTCACCTTCCTTGCATCTTGAAAGCATGTAGAAGCATAGGAGCAGCTGACAAGGGCAAGCAAATTCATGACAAAATTGATTGTCAAGGGTTGTTGGGAGAAGATTTGGTGCCTAGCATTGCCTTGGTGGACATTTACAACAAATGCGGTGTGCTCCAAAAAGCACAGCTATGCTTGAGGAGCTGTAGTAGTCTCTTGGATCTGTCGTAATTGCAGGATTTGCTCAAAAGGAGCAGAGCCATGAAGGATTTGTGCAAAAGCACTAGAGTACATGCTGATTTTTTCAAAAGGGCTTGCTTGGGAAAGCACAACAAGTGCTTGACAAGCTTCCTATACAGGACTTAAGTCATTTGGCCTACATGCCCAATAGGGGCACTGAATTGTTTTGAAACGAATGCAACACAAGGGACTCTCTCCACATGCCGTCACATTAGCTTGCAGCTTGAAGGTGTGTGGCAACATAGGAGCAGCTGACAAGGGCAAACAAATTATTATGAGATTGTCTGTCACAGGTTGTAGGGAAAAGCTATTGGATTAGCAATGCCTAGATGGGCATCTATGCCAGATTTGGTGCACTTGCAAAAGCACATCAAGTGCTTGATGAGCTTTGTGTCATGAAGGCCTGTGACAGCATAGGGGCAGCTGACAAGGCATTCAATTACATGGTGAGGTGGTCTCTCATGGGTTGGTGGGAAGACAGTGTGCTTGGCATTGCCTTGGTGGACATGTATGCCAAATGCGCTGCACTCGCAAAAGCACATCAAGTGCTTGATGAACTTCCTGCTAGGGACACAATCTCTTGGTTTGCACTATTTGCAGGATATGCTCAAAGAGGGGCAAGGCGAGCAAGCATTGAATTGTTTTGAATAGATGCAATGCGAGGGCCTCTCTCCAAATACAGTCACCTTCGCTCACATTTTGAAGGCGTGGGGCGGCATAGGCGCAAATGGCAATGGCACACAAATTCATGATGACATTGTTCGTCAGGGATTGCTAATGATGTGTGATGTGAGTGGGATATTCTTCAAGGCCCTTTACTTACAAGCTTGAAGTTTTGATTCTTCCATATGAATTGTGTTGTGTTCTTTTTTTTTTTGTGTGTTACTCTCATAAAATGCAACCAATCATCCATTCCTAAGACATGATTCCAGATTATAGTGTGCGGTCAGACATATACTCTTCAAGTTTTGTTGAGCACAACAACGCGCGCGGATCAAGAACTAGTCTAATCTAATTGGTATTTAGCTACATCACACGTTGTCGGTAAATTAATTTCTTGGAACAGAACACACACACACACACACACACACACACACTTTGTGGAAACTTTACCTGCCTCAGATACGCGGTAGGAGAGAAATTGATTAATTGGAGGGTGCACTGTCGGTCACTGATGATGGGCGTGCTTAGGTCGGGGGCCCAGGAAGGCAGACCTGTGGCCGAGGGGGAACTGGAGGAATGCATGCGGTAGCCCAGGATGAGGACGCGGATGAGGACATGAGGAGGAGGAAGCGCGCACACCTTGACGAGCTGCTGCTGCAGGGTGTGGCCAGTGCGCAGCTGCGCCAAATTCTTGGAGGAGGTGGTGGCCGCCTCCTCCGGGTCCTTCACGCCATCCTCCTCCAAGCCTAGCAGCCCCAGTATCCCCAGCACGCGGTCCTCTTCCACGGAGCACTCCCGATGCGCCACATCCTCCAGCACCTTGCCAAGCATCTCCATGTGGCTTCTGTCATGGCCGATCCTCATCTTCAACAGGCTCCGCAGGATCTCAAGGTTCAGCCCAGCCAATATGCACTGCTCAGATTGCTCATTTTGTACCCTCAGCCTGCTTACATCCACGTCGACCGCCATGAAAAAGTAGTAGATCTCACTGTCGACAATGTACACCTCTTTCCCATGTCGGGCCTTGTGGATTGCGCATTGTCTACCGCATTGATCGCACTGCAATGTCTCCACAGGTATGGCCACATATCCATCCTCCACCACCTCATCCTCCCCCATTAGACCCTGCTCCCTCATATCATGAGCTATGGTGCGGCGCATCAGCAAAAGGGAGGCTGTGGCGTGGAGGAAGCAGGTAAACGAGCCATCTGCTTTGATGTAGGAGTGGATATACAGTCTAGTGCGCTCGCAGATGTCCTCCATCCCCACTATGAACTTCACCTGCGCCGGCAGCAAGAACTCCTGAAGCGTCCATACCCTCTCGAACCATCGCGGGCACATATCCCCTCTCAGCGTGGCCTCATCCTCTGGCCATAGATGGTACCCCTGCCCAAGGCCGTGAGTCAGCACATATGTCCCCCTGCTTTCCCTGTAGTATGCTGCCATCCGCCTGATCTCTCGGCTCTTCTCCTCCCCGTCCTTCTGATTGATGCACAAGGCATCGAACCACACCTTTGTCACACCCCCCTCCTCCATTAAAAGCTGCAGGAACTCCATCAGATCTCTGTAAGCCCTGAATGCCCTGAAGTCATGGTGCTGGAAAATCTCATTGTACCTCCTCATGCTCTCGCGCGTGCCTAGCCGATCAGCCCCGCCTGCTTCTGCTGTGATGATCTCCCCCACGTGGTCGGACATATCCCGCACGTCCTTGCTCCAGGTGTGGGAGATAGTATGAAAATTCCAATCGGCTGGCTCCGCAGTGAAGGAAATGCCTCCGTCGTCCTCACTGGCAAGTGTGCCTGCTATGTTGATCAATCTCAATGGAAAGACCGAGTCCGAGAACAGATCGCATTTCTCCTGCAAATGGCCAGACGAAGAGGAGGCTTTCATCTTGCCTGGCGCAGTAGTAGACCGCAGCGCAGCAGATTGCTTTGGGCAAGCCTGGAACTTTGGAAGTCTCAAAGTTGAAGTTGAAACCTACTTTTTTAGGAAGGTCTCTTTTTAATTTGCCTTTCTCTAAGAAGGGCAAATTTTTTCTTTGCCCTTCAAGAGATAGCCCAACATAAACATTGCCTTTCTTAATAATTTCTAAATAAGATTCTTAAAAATATAATCAAGAAACTCACAAAATGTGCATAATCAAATTATTGATCAAATTACCTTGCCGTGTTGGGTCTTTTAAAAAAACCGTTTAAGAATGATTGCAAATATGGATCTCAATAATATTTAGAAGCTAACAAAAAAATCTTTCATCTTCAATGTAATGGAAGAAAACCTTTTGCATTATTAAATATCAATCCCAAAGTTGAACCAATTTTCTCAATATAACCATGAAAAATACATAAAGAAAAATTTTCAATTGTCTTTGTGTTTGTCTTTGGTTCAAAGTTTTGAACTACATAACTTTGTAGTGGCAAGCTTTAGCTTGGCCAACCATTTTGTTGAACAGACTCTCTCTTAGATGTAGGTTCTCTCACAAGCATTTTTTTTGAAAACGCTCTTAATTTTGAGTGTTGAACTCTCTCTCTATCTCTCTCTCTCAAGTTTGAGTGCTAAGGTGGACTGTCATCAGGAGGGTAGGAGTGAAGATGTTAAGGTGGCCCAACTCCCGCATACTTGATAACTGAACAGACTCTCTCTTAGATGTAGGTTCTCTCACAAGCATTTTTTTTGAAAACGCTCTTAATTTTGAGTGTTGAACTCTCTCTCTATCTCTCTCTCTCAAGTTTGAGTGCTAAGGTGGACTGTCATCAGGAGGGTAGGAGTGAAGATGTTAAGGTGGCCCAACTCCCGCATACTTGATAACTCATTCTCCTTTCCCCATGTATGCAATGTGTGCCTACAGCCTTGTAAGTCTCTGTATCTCAATTACCACCCTAGCAAGGCAGTTCTTTGTCTAGTTGGTCTGCCCAACCCAACTAGCATATAAGATAGCTTTGAGTTTAACACACTCACTATCTCTTGCAAAGTCAGCACGCTTGTATGACAACTTATATTTTGAAGGTCTGAGCTTGTAGTGGATTAGCATTAGTGACACGGATGTTGGCCTTACACAATTGTGGCTCTCTTGTAATCATCATGCAGCCAAGGTTAACTATCATTTTTTTAAAATACACAAGTCACACCTTCTAAGCTCTCATATCACAATCAGCATAAGGGTAGTTTCAGTTTTGTCTCACACACACACACACACACACACACACACATAGAGTCTCTCTCTCTCTCTCTCTACCCAACGTCCTCGTGTCTCTTTCAAAGCCGTGATTGAGGCATGTACAATCTTCAATTGATGAAGCACGAACTCATGATTCTCTTTTACGCAATTCTCAAACCTTAGCAAGAAGGAATACCAAATATGAAGACCTATCGTGCTCTCTAGCTTCATTCTCTCTAGGTTCAAGCTTTAGATTTCGTATTCACAAGTATTCAATGTCCAGAGTTGAGAGTCTAAGCTCCACTCTCTTTTTCTTGTATAAGTCTAACTATGACTTAAAGACGTTGTAGCTATTCTGTGAGGCTTGTGGTTTTGATCATGGAGGTCTGACACTAATCATGGAGGTTGGAGAGCACACACTGAGGATGGCTTGTGACTCGGTGGACAACAAATCATGATAGGGTTGTTGGGTAAACCATAAATGGTGGACGAATCAGGATAAGATTGTTGGGTAAACTATGAAAAGTGGACGAATTAATATAAGATGGTTGGATAAACCATAAGTGGTGTTTGGTTTAGAAATTTAAATTTAAAACATCAAAATTTTAAAAGGATATAGTAAATATGTAATTAATTATATAAACTTATATTATTAAACAAAAAAAATATATTTTTTAAAAAAGTGCCCTTCATGTGCAAGGTTTATATTTTTTCAACTTTCATTTTTGTGAAGGGCAAATTTTTGGTGAAGCACTTCTCTAGCAATATTTAAAGGCTCTTCATACTTCTATGGCAGGTCAAATTGTGTGTGGAAGGGCTCTGCAGCCTTCAAAAATAAACACTAAAGACTCAAACGCAGATCTCATCTTTGACTTTTCAATGGTCCATATAATTTTCGTCAAGATACGAAAATGGCCGCCAAAATGAACGTCGACACGTGGACGTGACGCTGCACGTTGATTGGCCAATAGCCTACCACCCAAACCTATGACGTTGCAAAAATGATGTCATCGACAAGTGGCTGCCCAAGAATTGAACCTAGGTAGGGTGCATCATTGCATTAAGTAGGCGAGTTGGTGTAGCTAGACTCCAGAGTCTGCAGAAGAGGAGGGCACAGGTTCGAACCCTGCGTAGAGTAGAGTGGGTGGAATTTCTGCTCAACAAAATCCTACCAATATCTCGCAAAAAAAGAAAAAGAATTGAACCGAGGTCCTTTTACCACTTGAAGTCACCAATCGCTACTACACAAATTTGTTGACTTGTAGGGAAAAGATAAATAATTTATGCTTGTCCGTTCCAATGTGTAAAGCACCCTCGTGGCTGTGTCTAGGCAGGTCAATGAGTGAGTAAATAATTTCCATACATCGGGAGTGATTTATCATGAAACATGGTAGGAATGGGCTGTACCTAAAATTCAAATATCCATAGCAGGGGGTTTTTCAAACACCCCTTGAATGCATGTACTATATAGGGTTTTTACATAGGTGTGTGGAGTTGAGCTCGAGGGGAAGTGTTGAGATATCGAGCTCAACTAGTGCTATGGACATTGATGACCCGCTTGGGTGATAGCATCCGCACTTATGCCACTTGCATGGTTGGTGAGATTATGGTCGATATGCTACTAGTGGATGATAGGTTGTGTGACAACCACTTTGGAGTACTAGAGTTATGGCATAGTTATAGCACTAGCTCATATAGTCGGCACACTATAGATCGACCATTTTGTATGTTGTTATAGGAGAGTAATTTTCATTTATGTATATACTCTTATCTTTTAGTTATATGTTTGTAGAGAAGAGAAGAAGATAGAAGAAAATTCAACCATCCATCTCTTTCTTTTATCTTGCACTCTCTTGTGCATGTGTGTGTGTGTGTGTGTGTGTGTGTGTGTGTGTGTGTGTGTGTGTTCTTGCAAGGAACTCAAGCTCTCTCTCTCTCCCCCACATTCTCTTCAACTATATGGTCTACAATTTGTGGTCTCTTTAGGCAAGTAGATGGTCTATAAGCTATGATCCCCCCTACTCTCTTTAGGCTACTATCTTTAGGCTACTATATGGTCTACAACTTGTGGTCCCTCTAGTGTTCTATGAATACCAAGAAAGGCAATTGAGAACATTACATTGTTGATATTGAAAACCTCCACAAGCTATAGCCATTTTTATATGGTAATGATTACTTTGTAGGCCCTCGTATATGCCCAAAGTTGAGGTAATAACTTCCTATTCCAATTATATGGCTCATTATACACTATCTTAGTGATTATGTGTTTTAAGGTTTATTAGTGCTCTCACCCTTTCCATTACATCTCATTATTAAAAGCATGTGTCTTGTGGTTATTTTAGCCTAAAGAGAGTAAGAGGGATCATAACTTGTAGACCATCTACTAGCCTGAAGAGAGTAGGACCTATTGCTACTTTGTAGGCCCTCATATATGCCCAAAGTTAAGCCAATAACTTCCTATTATTCCAATTATATGGCTCACTATGCACTATCTTGGTGATTATGTCTTTTAAGGTTTATTAGTGCCCTCACTATGTAAATTGCATCTCATTATGATGCATGTCTTGTGGTTATTTTAGCCTAAAGAGAGTAGGAGGGATCATAGCTTCTATACCATCTACTAGCCTAAAGCGAGTAGGAGGGATCATAGCTTCTATACCATCTACTAGCCTAAAGAGAGTATGACCTATTGTTACTTTATAGTCCCTCATATATGCCCAAAGTTGAGCCAATAACTTCTTATTCCAATTATATGGTTCATTATGCACCCTGTAAGGTTTATTAGTGCTCTCACCCTGTAAATTACATCTCAATTATATGGCTCATTATGCACCCTGTCTTTTAAGGTGTATTAGTGCTCTCACCCTATAAATTGCATCCCGTTATGACACATGTATTGTGGTTATTTTAGCCTAAAGAAAGTAGGAGGGATCATAGCTTCTATACCATATACTAGCCTAAAGAGAGTAGGACCTATTGTTACTTTGTAGGCCCTCATATATGCCCAAAATTGAGCCAATAACTTCTTATCTTAGTGATTGTTTCTTTTAAGTTTTATTAGTGCTCTCACCCTATCCATTGCATCTCATTACATGTCTTGTGGTTATTTTAGTTCAAAAATGATTTCCTATACTACCCTCCTTGGTGATTATCATTAATTGCTCTTTCTTGGTTATGAACCTCCTTAGCACCATGTTTTCTCAATCGGTATATAATAGCACCATGTTTTCTCAATCGGTATATACTAGCACCCCTACAACCATATTTTCTCAACCGATATATAGAACCCCTATAACCATTATGTATCTCCATGATTTGAGTATTATGGATTTCTTTCTTGTTAGTCTTTGTGGCAATTATCCTAAAGATAACTATTCTAGCATCTCCTATTATTCCAAAGCCATCATCTGCGAATGACTCAATATCATGAAATAGATTAAACATCTACTTCTTGAGGTGAAGCTCAATATGAGATTGATGGAGGACAAGTAATCATCTCCAAAGTTAACCTTCTTGATATTATTCTATTATCTCCTACTATTCCAAATCCATCGTCCCCACACTACAAATGACTTTGCATCAAGACTCAGCATCATGAAATAGATCAAGAATCTACTTCTTGTGTGATGAAGTTCAATGAGATTGATGGAAGACAAGTAACATTTTTGAGATAATTCTATTATTTCCTACTATTCCAAATATATTGGCCCCCCCACTGCTGTGAATGAATTTGCATCAAGAAATAGATCAATCATATGCTTCTTGTGGTGAAAGTTCAATGAGAATAATGAAGGATAAGTAATCATCTCCAAAGTGAACTTTCTTGAGCTTGTGGATGATATGCTTCTTGTGGTGAAAGTTCAATGAGAATAATGAAGGATAAGCAATCATCTCCAAAGTGAACCTTCTTGAGCTTGTGGATGATCTTGAAATAAAATTCTTATAACAATAATATCCATCCCATTAACCTTCCTTGAATCACTTCTTTTATGATAAGAAACAAATCTTAGTGATATGTAAAGAAAATGAAAAAAATTCTTAGCAAGTAATGTCTAAATTTTTAAGCAATATATGCCATCTCGAGTGCCTCTTTGTGATAGAATAGTCTTTCTCAGTTGTTGAAAACTTCCTACTTGGAAAATAAACTAAGAGGTCTACATTTCCTTTTGGTTATGCAAGGATAACCTTGATTGTCATCTACATGAACACGAAAAATAGAAGAATATAGACATGAAAAATAGTATCCCACCTTGTCAAAGAATACGGGTATTAATAGCTAAATCCTTAAGGGTTTGAAAAGCCTCTTCCTAGGTTGAGCCCTAAGAAATATGTTGATTTCTTTAAAAAATTATGTATATCATCTATAAAGATTCACATACCCTATAACTGATATTACTTGTGTCAACAAGTCAGTAGGGGAAATTTTAGTTTGGATGACCTAGATTTTCCTCGAGGTCATATAGATATCATCCTAGTTTAATATTATGTGACCTAATGACTCCCCCTATACAAAAAAACCACACATTTGAAGGGGTTGAGAAAAAACCACATTTCTTAACATCCCTAAAATATCTATTTCTAATGCCCGAGATTTCTTATCCAAAGTCATCTAGGAAAATATTCACGACTTTATGCAAAAATTTAAAAAAAAACTCTCCATCATGCACCTTTGAAAGGTGGTAGGAGCATTACACATAACATTACCTTGTACATGTAAGCTTTCCATTGAGTAACAAAGGAAGTTTTTCTCTATCCTCAGGTGTTATAGAAGCATATCTATATCCCACCCTTCCATAAAACCATAAATCTCATGCCCGACTACCTCGCTTAGCATAGTATCTATACCCACCATACCCATCCATATAGAAAGTTATATACCCACTATATCCATCAATTAAACTATAAATCGCATACCCAACTACCTTGTCTAGAATAATATATATGAGTAGAAGGACTCGTAGAGAAAAAGAATGGTCTTTGCTGATGGTTTGGGCATTTAGCCTCCTATAATCGACACAAACCCTTAACTTTCCTTTTTTCTTGAGTATCATGACCATTATGGTGAATTGCTATGGGCTATGTATGTTTGAGTAGTTTAGTACTTTGCCTTATGTATGTACTCTTATCTTCATGTTATGGTTGTAGATAAGTGAAGAAGAATGAAAAAATGCAACTATCCATCTCTCTCTTGTGTGCTTGTCTACTCTTCTATGCGTGTGAAGAAGTTTTCTTACAAACAAGGAGCTCAAGCTCACCGTCTCCCTCGTGTTCTTCTCATGGTATCAGAGTGTTGATTTTCGTAAACAAGCTCAAGAGGAAAGTAAGAGGCAAGCAACAAAAGCGGTACTACACATGGTAAGGGTACCTCCATCTCTTTCCCTTTGATTCAAAAGTAAAAATATCTACAAGTAGCTTCCTAGTCAAAGGCAGTAGATGGTGGCAGGCACAGCAAGAGGGGGCGTTATCATATTTTGTGGGAGCCCTCTTCAGTGAAGCAAAAATGTAGTGTATACTATGTTTCAAGCATGAAGGGCCTTTTTATCGTTATTCTTACCATCTCGAGTCATTTCACACTCTGTTTGACTCTGCAAGGTTCTTGCTAACACTTTGTAGAAAAATTAACACAGTGACAATTTTTAGATGTCCATGTTTCCATGTATGTTTCACATAATGGTTGATTTGAAGTGTTTATAAGGAATTTAGGATCTGCACATGTATTGTAATAGGTTTACACTACCGCTGGTAATTGTGTTTGTATTTGTTTTTCATGTTATTGGAGATTATAGATTAATGTGAGTACGAAAGTTACTACAAGTTTGTGGCCTATAGAATACCATATTTCGTGCAAGTGAAAGTTATTGTATGCAATAATGTTAGCCCAAATTGTGAGCAAGAAGCTAGATAAGTATAACTTCTAAGCGTGGAAGTTCAAGATGATAAACTTTCTTATGGGAAAAGGATATTGGAGGTTTATTTATAGGTGACAAGAAGGCCGACTGGAAAAAAATCTAAAAATCCCACTCCACACACTAGGTACAAGCCTTGAAGCCATGGTATGACAGGTAAGAAAATTGGCTCTCTATTAGTGTGTTTGATACTATGATTGGTGCTATATGTATGAAACGACACCTAAAGATGTGTGGGATACCTTGGTTAAAGATGTATAGCATGAGTACCAAGGCTAGGAAGGTGCAGCTAAAGCAAGAGCTTCACAACGTGCAAAGGAATAAGTTATGTATCAATGATCACTCATTGAAGATTTAAGGGCTCTTGTAGATGCCCTTGCACTAGTTGATGATAATGACTTGATAATGACGGTCACTTTGAATGTCTTGGAAAAGATCATGACTGGACATATGTCAAAACTTGAGAAATTTTTTCTAATTTTTAGGATCTTATAGCCCTTTTATTTCGTGAGGAGATAAATGTTGTGAGAAAATCATCCTTTGGTAATATGAGTAAGCCATCCTTCAGTAATATGCAAGAGTAGGCCTTCACTTTGACATAGGCAGAGGTTATCAAGTGAGGAGGTTGAGATCAGCCCATCATTATGCTATATAGTGATTGGATATACAGGTTGAGATCAGCCCATCATTATGCTATATAGTGATTGGATATACAGGTTGAGATATATGGGTATAAATCTAATCATTATCAAGTGCGTAGGTTGAGATCAGCCCATCGTTATGCTATATAATGATTGGTATACATTCTATCATCATTAAGAGATGGATAAAGAGATCCTTGCTTTAGATACTAAAACGAGACATGGGATTTCATGGCTCTTCTTTTCCTATGGAAAAGAATGTAATTGGGTATAAATGGGTCTACAAAGAGAAGAATAAATTCAAATGGATCTCTTACTAGGTACAAGGCAAGATTGGTTTTACCAAAGGATATGCTTAGACATATGACATTGATTATGAGGAGATGTTTAGCCCAGTTGATAGGATGGTAACCATGAGAGCTATTATTGCTAAGGCTATAGCTAAGGGATGGACTTTACATCGGATAGGTGTAAAGAATGCATTTTTACATGGTGATTTATAGGAGGAAGTTTACACAATGTAGCCACCAAGATATGAGAATCACGTACATCCACATTTTGCTTGCAAGTTGCACAAAGCCTTATATGGCTTGAAGCAAGATTTTTCTTGCAAGTTGCACAAAACCTTATATGGCTTGAAGTAAGAACCTAGAGCATGGTTAAAAAAGATAGGGGAGTACCTTGTCACTATTGGATTTTAGATATCCAATGTTGTTTTCTTACTTTATAAAGATAGATAAGGGGATTATGCTTGGTCATCTATGTTGTTGATGACTCGATTGTCATAATTGGCAATGATGATGACATTCACGAGGTAAAGATACTTCTTAATAAAAGTTTAAAAGTAAAGATTTGGGTGAGCTACGATACTTCCTAGGTGTAGGAGGTGATTAGATCATGTGATGAGATCTGGCTTTTGTAGAGATAGTATGCTTTTGACATGATGTCCAACTATGGGGGGTGACAAGGTATAAGCCAATCTCAGTGTCATTAGAGTAGAACGCAAGAAGAAGATCTCATTGTTGATGATGATAATTTGGGAAAATGTAGCGTCCTCAATAATGATCTTATTGGCTTGTTAATAGTTATAATAAATGCTTATGACATTAGAGTAGAACGCAAGAAGAAGATCTCATTGTTGATGATGATAATTTGGGAAAATGTAGCTTCCTTAATAATGATCTTATTGGCTTGTTAATAGTTATAATAAACGCAAGAAGAAGATCTCATTGTTGATGATGATAATTTGGGAAAATGTAGCTTCCTCAATAATGATCTTATTGGCTTGTTAATAGTTATAATAAATGCTTATGACATTTCCCTAGAAAAGATCACCTTGAAATAATCCCCACAAGCATGCACAAGGGACACCATAGGGTCTTCACCTTGAAACTCTTCACTAAACAAAGAGGAAACATAGAGTTGTGGATGGGGAAGAGATAGGAGAAAATCCACATGCTCTAAAATTTCATGATGCCCAAAATTAAAAGGGGCAGAGAGGGACACCCATTCAATCAACACATAGAAGAGAGAGAAGCATGGTTCCTCTCTTGCATGTTATTTTGATGTGGTCAAGGTTGACTATATGCCATCAACCACACACCATAAAGCCAAAGGATGGGAAGATAGAGGCTTGGTTGGCTCCTCCCCTCTCCATCATACCATTTTTATGTGGAGAATGTTGAGGTTATCCATATGCCATCAACCACACACCATAAAGGTGAAAAGGGAAGGATTCCTACCTAGAACCATCCCAAAAACTAAAAACTTAGTACTTACATTTGTTTGAGGAAAAGGCAGGTGTCAACACCCTTCCCCCTTGTTATTAGGGTCACATCTTTATAGATTTTGATCAACTCGTAACACTCATATGATAGTAAAAAAGTTCAAGTGTCTAAATATACTTAAGAGTATCTTCAAGTGAAAAAGGGAAAGGCTTTAATGGGAGAAGTAGAAGCAAAATAGTTTTAATATGAGGACAAGAACACATTATAAAAAACAAAATGGAAATTGTGAGTAATTGGTATATTCTAGCTATTTTTTATAAATCCATAACAAAGCGAAGAAGTAATAAAACTTTAATATCTATAGCTTGAGCTCAAATAACATTAGCTTAAAATTAACATGCTTTTAGGTTAGTTAAATGTTGAATAGCATTCTATGGTGAACCATGAAAGGATAGAGCAGTTTGAATATAAACAATAACCATGCGTACATAGAACCATCATTTATGAGATATAAATTAGGATATAATTTTTGAATAAATAGTGTTAAAGCAAGTTACAATTTTCAAATAGTGTTAAAGCAGGTTACAATTTTCAAATAAGTAGCTCTAGTGCCAAAAATAATTACTCTAAATAAAAAAGGTGCCCGTCTACCATGCCAAATAGCAGGGAGCCTTGTTTAAGAATGAAAGATAAATATGAGATTATTGCTAAGGGAACACAAAGGTTGGGTATAATATATTGTGAACCTTTGCACAATAAGTTTATAAGAACCAACAACGGTGTAAGTGGAAATAAAATGAGAGGCTATGACTGCTCATCACTATCAGACATAGACATAAGAAAAAACTACCTCACAAAATCAGGAGAGCATAGCTAAAGTAGTGAATGATCATTTGTACATAGTGCTTATCGTCAACTTGTATTTTTTGGTAGCTGTTGTCAACTTGATTCTAGTCATTATCGATAGCATTAGTTAACTTATGGCATCTGTTGTCAACCTATACCTATCGATAATTGCTTTGTTATCTTCTTATTGTGGCATATGTTGATCATTGTTTTCTCCTTATACGCGCTAAGTGTTATCCCCCATGTGGTGTGGCAACCCTGGTGTTGAGATATGTAGCTCAACTAGTACTACAACAGACATTGATAACGTGCTTGGGTGACAGCTTCTGCACTCATGCCACTGGCATGGCTGGGGTGAGATTATGGTTGATATGTTGACCAATGGATGACAGGCTGTGTGACAGCCACTTTGGGGTGTTATGGCATTTTTATAGTGCCAACTCATATAGCCAGGTTCACACTATGGACCGACCATTTGTATGTTATTGTAGGAGAGTACTTTCCCTTTATGTATGTACTCTTATTTGTTATTTATGTGGTTGTAGAGAAGAGAAGAAGATGGAAGAAAATTCAGCCATCCATCTCTCTCTTGTATCTTGCTCTCTCTTGTGTGTGTGTTTTTGCTTGCAAGGAACTCAAGCTCTCTCTCTCTCTCTCTCTCTCTCTCTCTCTCTCTCTCTCTCTCTCTCTCTCATTATGGTACGCGAGCTCCAATTTGCATGAGGAGAGGTAAGGATGCAAGAACAAGTAAGCAAGGAAACGATACATGGGTAAGAGCATCATCATCTCTTCTCCTTCTTGGTTTAGGTACAACACCCCCTTGATAGCTCTAGTAGGAGCTACTAATCTCCGATTGAGGAGATTTCTTCATAGGCTTGGAGTTATATCCATGGTACGCAGTATTTTGTACTTTAGTTTTATGGGGTAGAATCGCGTTCTGGTCTGTCCTTGTTGTCACTACAATGTTTTTTCGGTAGTTTCGGGAAGTTCTAATAGAGGACTATCTGTGGTCAAAATTTGGTTATTACAATGCAGCAATGCATTTTGGTTATTACAATGCAACAATGCATTTTGGGAGTGCAAACAATGTTTGCACATGTATAATATTGGGTGTATGTACATGTATCTAGTCATATCTGGTGACATACAGGTTGTGTTGAAGTACTGTTGCATAGTCACAAAAGATATTGTTGTGTTACAGGTTGCATACAAAAATTGCATGTATACAGGTTGTGTTGAAGTACTGTTGCATAGTCACAAAAGATATTGTTGATATTGGGCGTATGTACATGTATCTAGACATATCTGGTGACATACAGGTTGTGTTGAAGTACTGTTGCATAGTCACAAAAAGAGATTGTTGTGTTACAGGTTGCATACAAAAATTGCATGTTTGTAGGTTTCTGATTGTTGCAAGTAAAAATTTCGGATGGAATCAATAAGATTGTCTATGAGAAGCTAGACAAGAATAACTTCCATGCCTGGAAGTTCAAAATGACCAATTACTTGATGGGTAAAGGATTTTGGGACTATGTCGAAGGAGATAATGAGGAGCCTCCAGAGTTGTCCACCGCTAAAGATAATGCCACTCCAAGGGATATAAAGGCATTCAAAGTCATGTATTGGCTTCCGATTAGTGTCACAAACCCAATGATAGGACATATACAAGATGCCAAGGCTTTAGCAATTGCATGGCAGAACCTGGTAGTACAGATGTCCTAAACCAATACAAAGGCAAGGAAACTACAGCTAAAATAAGAGCTACATACTGTGGAAAAGAAAAGCATGTTTATCAATGAGTATAATTTAAAGATCAAGGGCATTATTGAATCCCTTGGGTCTATTAATGTATCCATGGAAGATGATGATTTGGTGAGTTTTTGTTTGAATGGGCTTGGCAAAGAGTACAAGCCATTCAAGACCTCCGTCGTAGTCAGAGAGAATATTCTCGAATTTTGGTTCTTGGTGTCTATGTTGATCTCATAGAAGAAAATTCTCTAGGTGAGGACTCTTCTTCAAATCAAGAATACATCAAAACGGGCCTTATACTCTAATTGAAGTAGAGGTCGTGGTAGAGGTTAAGGTGGTGGCCAACAAGGAAACCATAATTCTAGACAACAAAAGTCCAATGATCTGCATTAGTAGTAATCATACACAAGTGGAAGAGGCCAGTCTAAAGGCAGGAGGAGCCAAAGAGGTCAAGGTGGTTGGCAAAGAAATCAAAGTGTAAATAGCATAGAGTGCTATTATTCTGGCAAACTAGGGCACATGGCAAAGGAATGCTATAAAAAGTAAAATGACATTAAAAGGGGAAAGTTGCAGCAAGGCAACTATGCATCATCTAATAAACAGGGTGGTGATGATAGAAGTGAGCAGCTATTTGTGATATAGCACATGATTAGTTGCACAACATGAGATGTGTGAGAGTCTCAAGATATATGGTATGTACATTCTAGTGCCTCTAGCCACATGACCAGTACGGTAAATGTTTTAGAGACATGTAAAAATGGAAAGACCAGGTTATGTAGAAATAAGTGATGATATTGTGCATCCCTTTGCACATGTTGGTAAAGTGACATTGTCTATGCAGGATGGCAAAATGAAGTACTTTGCAATAGATGTACTTCATGTTTCAAATATTACAAAGAACCTGGTTTCTATTGGATAGATGGTTGAGCAAGGTTTGTAAGTGAGGTTCCTTAAGGATGTTTTGTGAAAGACTTCAAAAATTAGTGTCGCTTGGTTGCAAAGGGCAACAAAAATGGCACGATATTTACTTTGGATGTAAACATGACTCAAGTAAAGGCAGTCGTGTTTGCGCATGGAACATGTGTCATTGTTGTAAATATTGATATATGACACAAGCGCATTGGTCATGTGAATATACATCAACTGAAGTCTATGTAGGCCCAAAATATTGTTGCAGGTTTGCCAAAGTTTAAGGTTGCTGGTATGCATAAAGTATGTGAAGCATGCCAGCTTGGTAAGCAGGACAAACATGCTTTCTCACATGAAAAGCATGTCAATGCAAGGCCATTAGATGTTATACATTCAGATGTTTGGGGACTAGCCAAGACTGTACAATTTTTGCAGGTTGCAAGTATTATGTTACATTCATTGATGATCACACTAGAAAAGTGTGGGATTACTTCATGAAGGAGAAAAGTGAGATGTTTGCTCACTTTCAGATATTTAAAGTCTTGGTTGAGAAGAAAAAAGGCATGCAAGTAAAATTCTTGAGATCAGATGGTGGGGGATAAAATTTCTCCAATGAGTTCAATAATTTCCTAAGAAAGAAGGGAATCAAGAGAAAATTTACATACAAGTACACTCCGCAACATAATGATATTACAGAAAGAAAAAATAGACACATTGTAGAAGTGACACATGCCTTAATGGTTGAAAAGAGTAGTATGCCACATTATTTTTGGGCAGAAGCAATAGCAACTATTGTGTACATTATAAACAGGATATTCACTATAGTTGTTCTTGGTATCATGCCTAAAAACAAGTTTACAGGCATAAGATCGGATGTGTCTCACTTGAAAATGTTTGGGTGTATTGCATATATGCATGTTCCTGGTGCAGTAAGAACAAAGTTGGATCAAAGGCAAAGAAATGCATCTTTATTGGCTATGCTATGGAGAAGAAAGGTTATAGATGTTATAACTCTACCACTCATGAGATGCAAGAAAGCAGAGATGTCTTTGTCGAGATGAGTAGTTGGTATGCACCAGCGGTGTGAAGGCAACAGAAGATGTAGATGTAAGAAGTGCTAATATTGCACCACATATAAAGCAGCAATTATTAGAGGTGTTTAGTGAACCTAGAGAATTCTCTAGTAGTGGATCCAATGTTAGTCCATAGTAGTCAGGTAGGTTGAGGATAGATGTAGGTAAACATGTATCACGCAAAGGGAAGAAAAAGGTAGATCAACTTTTTGTGAACTGATCTGTCAGCAAGTCACTCATATATGGATGGTGATTCTAATAGCTCCAAGCAAAGCCTTGATGAGGATCTTAGCATTTCGTCTATGGTTACTCCGGGTGTAAGGAGAACTAGAGCTATTTTAAGGACACCTGGCAATGATCCAGGTGTACGCAGGTCTATGAGGGTTAGGTGGTACATTGTTGAGACATGTTGAGATATGATGGATATACAATCCATCGTTATGCTTATATTATTAAAGTAATATAGGAGTTGGAGCCCACTTGTTTTGTGCAGGCACTTGGAAATAAGGAAGGGAAGATGCCATGAATAAGGAGATGATAGCATTGGATGCAAATGTAACATGGGAGTTAGTGCCTTTGCCTAAGGAAAAGAAGGCAATTGGATGCAAATGCAACATGGAAGTTAGTGCCTTTGCCTTAAAAAAGAAGGCGATTGGATGCAAGTAGGTGTATAAAGTCAAGCATAACATTGTTTAGTGAGCAGGTATAAGGCAAGTTTGGTTGCCAAGGGCTATGCACGAACTTCTAGCATCGACTATGTAGAGGAGACATTCAGCTCGATTGCAAGAATGGCAACTGTGAGAGTTGTCATTGCTATGGATGTAGCAGAGTTAGTCTTTACTTACATCAGATGGATGTAAAGAATGCCTTCTTACATGGTGATTTTCAAGAAGAAGTATACATGATGCACCACGAGGTTATGAGAGTGATGCAAACCTAGATTTTGTGTATAGGTTACGCAAAGCCTTGTATGGCTTGAAGCAAGCACCCAGATTTTGTGTACAAGTTATGAGAGTGATGCACACTGAGATTTTTTGTACAGGTTACACAAAGCCTTGTATAGTGTGAAGCAGGCACCCAGAGCATTACCAAACAAGATGAGGAAGTATCTTGTTATACCATTGGATTTTAGATATCCAAATGAAATTTTTCACTTTATGTAAAAAAGACAGATAGAGAGAGGCACTGTACAAGGGTGTTGCTATGGCAGCTTGTGAGGTAGCTTGGTTTCGAAAGATACTTGTGGTGATATGGGTAAGCCCGTGGATAGGGCAGTTGTCATTTATTGTGACAACATGAGTAGCATACAATTCAGTAACTCAATATACCACGTTAAAACAAAGCACATTGAGGTGCATTATCACTTTGTGAGAGAGAAGGTTCTAGCATGTGATGTAGATCTAGTAGATGTTATCACAGAGGATAAAGTGGTTGGCATCTTCACAAAGTCATTGGGCACAAAGAAAGTCCACAGGTTTAGGAGCTTACTTGGAGTACAGTGTGTGGAGTTGAGCTCGAGGGGGAGTGTTGAGATATCGAGCTCAACTAGTGCTATGGTGGACATTGATAAACCCGCATGGGTGACAACTTCCGCACTTATGCCATTGGCATGGTTGTTGCTAAGATTATGGTTGATATGCTGGTAGTGGATGATAGGCTATGTGACAGCCACTTTGGAGTACTAGAGTTATGCCATAGGTATAGCGCCAGCTCATCTAGTCAAGTTCACATTATGGACCAACCATTTGTATGTTATTGTAGGAGAGTAATTTCTCTGTATGTATGTACTCTTATCTTTTAGTTATGTGGTTGTAGAGAAGAGAAAAAGATAGAAGAAAATTCAACCATTCATCTCTCTCTTGTATCTTACTCTCTTGTGTGTGTGTGTTTGCTTGCAAGGAACGTAAGCTCTCTCTCTCTCCCTCGCATTCTCTTTACCTAGTAGGTGCCATCTAATTTTCATGGTGGGGATGTGAGCTCTATTTGAGCTATATATAGACGTATCAAGATGATTTTAATAATGCAAGCCATGATCATGTGACTAGTTTCTCTCCCTTTTTTAATTATAGTAATTAGTGTTAACTGCTTTTATTAACTATGGCATTTCTCATGTTTGAACCACCATGCCTTCCACTTAGCACTCTCTTGCACATGAATACCATGATTCTCAACAAGGGTTGCTTCCTTTTTTTTGGGTGCTAAATGTGGAGCATATGAGTTGCCACAAGATTCAATCCCCTATTTAACCCATGAGTACACATGTTAAATGCTAAGACGTGTAAAGGCTACACCCTTTACTTTGGCGCTTTAAAAATTTTAATTTCTATTAAATCTCCCTTTGGTCCTAGCTAGCGAAAAGCAACACTATCTTACTAACATAGACTTTTCTCCCTTTGGTCCTAGCTAGCAAAAGCAACACTATCTTACTAACATAGACTTTTCTCCTCAAAATAAAGAAGTGAATAAACTCTCTCTCTCTCTCTCTCTCTCTCTCTCTCTCTCTCTCTCTCTCTCTCTCTCTCTAATTTACAAAGGCAAACTCATCAAATTCTCTCTCTTCCATGTGTGAAATCGGAAGCTACTATCAAAAACCTCTTATCATCCTTTAAACCTAAAGATGAATCTTTCCAGTTTTAAGTAAGAGAGTTTTTCTTAATTATTTTGTCTTCTTAAATTTTTTCTAAAATTTTCATTTCATCCAATAATTAACCACATTATTCATAAAGCTTCAACACATAAAAATACATATTTCACTCTTTTTACATAGGTGAATGCGTGTATTTTTGCTTGCATATTTTTTTTAAATGAATTGTGTGATAGTAGCAAGTGATTTGCTTCTATATAGAGGGAAGAAGTTATTTATTTGCATATGCATAATTATATTGTATATATTTAAATTTTCATATTGTTTATTCCATGAGAAGCACATGGGTTTGGTTAATTTCTAAAAAATATTTTCATGCTTAGGAATATGGGGAAGTTATGTCAAAATTTTCTTAGAAGTTCATGCATAAACTTTTGGAAAATTAGCGAAGAAAGGTAAAGCTTTGTTAGTTTTTCTAGGTTAAAGGAAAATGATTTACACATAAACTAAAGCTTTGTTAGTTTTTATGGGTTAAAAGAAAACAATTTACACAAACTAAAGCTTTGTTAGTTTTTATGGGTTAAAGCAAAATGATTTACACATAAACTAAAGCTAAACTTTTGAAAACTATTTACACACAAACTAAAGCTAAACTTTTGAAAATGTTTGGCTGAAAACATGGAAGCTTCTCCTGACCAATTCGGTCATAGACGTGCTATAATAAGACAGGACACTAGTGGCTCTTTTCTAGCAATTTCTCAGGCTATAGTAGCAGTGGGTACGAGGGGTGTTACCCAACCACAACCACAGAAGGTCCTTATCAAACCAAATTAGCTTTAGAATTTATTCTAGCAAGTTTAGGATCTACAGACTCGAGTGGCACAAAGTGAAGAATGGCCGTCCCACAAGCTGGGCCATTGGGTACTTTTGGGACATATCCTCCTTCGACTACCGAATTGTTTTCTTGAGAGAAGAAGAGCGTTATCCAGACTTTGTCAGAGCTTGGGTGAGTCAATGAGAGACACATTTTGAAATTGTTCATTGCCCAGAAGAGCATAAAAAATTGGCAATAGAAATGTTTCTAAGAGGTCGTACCTTCTCCTGGTGGCAAGATCTTAAAGTGAAACTCACAACTCCTAGGACTTGGGGAAACTTCAAGTTTTCTAGAAAACCTTTCTTTCCTTGTTATGTACCTTGATAGCATAGATGTATTACGGGGAAAAGAGTGGTTTTTCCACAAAAGCCCCATTGTAAATATTGACTATGTACATCATGTAATCACTTTTGAACATAATATGAAGAAGGTTTCCTTCGTTGGTGATTTATTTGGTCTAATGAGCATCTTCTAGTATTGGTGTGTCAAATGTAATTATTAGTGATGATAGTCATGTATGTTCAGCTTTGGAAATGAGAGAAATGATAATGAATGTGATGTTCTTTATTATCTTTTAAAGCATGAAGTGCAGTGTAGTGATGGTATTTGGGCATCTTCCTTAAAGAATAGTTTTGAAATGTTTCCGTGATTCAAAGATTTCTTTTTATTCTAGTTATTTTTCTCAATGTGAAGTTGATGGGTGTATTTTTGTTGGCAAGCATTTTTTAGCAAGCGCTTTTTGGTGTTTAGGCGAGTGATTTCTCTCTCTACACTTCTCTCCCTCTACTGTCTCGCACATTGCGACTCATGGTGACACTAGAGGAGAGGAGTAGATGGATACAAGAACACTACACATATTGCAACTCATTTACAACTATCAATGAAACTCGTTTACAACTACCATTGCAACTCATTTACAAAGTCACCATATTATATCTTAAACTTCCATTATATTCCCTATAAAACTTACAAGGCCACAACATTACATGCAAACACCTACGACATAACACGATCATTCGTACTTCTTTACAAAGACATCATATGAAAGCATTTTGGGCCTCAACTATCATCTTGGCCTTTTCCATCTACCCTAACTTCCGAATGAAAGGGGCAACTTCAACTCTAAAAGGAACCTCCTTTGCCTCTTCAATGATGCCGAAATCTCTCCATATCCCAATGGCTGTTGCTGCTTTCACCTTTACCATTTGGCATGTTTTAAGCTTCTTGTAGATCTCATGCACTTCAGACGTTGTTGTCAATGCTTCTAAAATGACATCCTATCTGGGTTCCTTTTCTTTGAGTTGCATGAAAGATTGAAGAGCTTTACTTAAGATGATTGCAAACATAGTAGTATTAGAGGGATTGTTGGATGAAGCCATAAACAAGGAGTTCACAAGGACCCTATTACAATATAAAGATATAAGGGGAGAGTGGTGTGGATGTGTCTACAAGAAGAGTATTGGAACATGGTAATCTCTATTATTTTTATAACTTTAAAAGGAATAAAAAAATACTTTTTGAGCACTAGAATTCTTACTTTAAGCATAAGAATAACTACTTTAAGCACAATTGTTATTATTTTAATGTCTCAGGCTAGCACTCTTTCATCGCTCTCTTTCTCATAGAAACGTCAAGATCTCACACCAAATTGCTCCATCTCTCTCAAAAAACAATGCCATGGAAGAAGCAAAAAACAAATCCATTGACATAATATGAGTGAACAACAATAATGTCTAAAACCAATCTATTTTGGGCATTAAAACCTACTAAAATACATCAGTACAGACGCTACACATGGCAGTGGAAGAAGGAAGGTGGTATGGGGTAGGGATCTCTTCTAAAAGGTGCAAGTGTGGGTGGAAAAAGTGGCCTTGCAAGATCAAGACGTGGTGCCCACCATGAGGGAACTGCAAAAGAACATACGGGGGATGTATGTGGAATGACATGTCGATATTGGGGCTCCATTAGAACACCAATACAAGTGGAATGACATGTCGATATTGGGGCTCCATTAGAACACCAATACAAGTGGCCATGACAAAGCACTAGACTATGTTGGGCTCATGGGTAGTACTAAGAGGACTGGAGGATATGGTGTTCGCACATCCATCTATTGCTCCCGTCGAG
This sequence comes from Cibotium barometz, assembly GCF_041138505.1. NCBI lineage: Eukaryota > Viridiplantae > Streptophyta > Polypodiopsida > Cyatheales > Cibotiaceae > Cibotium > Cibotium barometz. The sequence goes on from NC_141085.1 coordinate 23,039,469, forward strand.
CAATCTCACTGACCTCACCCCTTAAAAATTGGTGGCAAGTGGTCACAGACATGAACTAAGGCACACCTCATCACTCTCCATGACGCTGATGCAATGTCGTTGTAGTGTCTTACATGCTCTAACCATGGTCCCAGTACCAGAAAAGCAATCTAGGACTGCATCCTCGTGATCAGTGTGAATGTCCAGAGTAATCATCTGCCATAGTACAAGCTCACAATTAGCATATGGACAATTGGACAACAATGTTTAAGATAATGCCTATATAACAATTTCACTACTCGAATCGTACTTTAATTACCTTGTGAAAGGCTCGCTACGCTCAATAGTATATGGGATGGGATTCCTGTCTACATCCAACTGGTATGGGGAGGTTTCCTCCTGTGCTTTCGGCTCCAGGAAGATATCATCACCCACCTCAAAACCTGAACAATCTGCAACTACCTCATGAACCCCGCCTGTCATACTTTGGATGACTAGACGTACTCTCACTGGGGTGAGTGAAGATAGCGATGAACAAAGCGAAGACCTACATGCACACACTAGTAAGTATGTTAGGGAGGGAAATCATTGATTTTCACTTTGATAAAAACCAAAGAAACCTACACTCACCTCTTCTTGGCCATCTTCTGACATGACATACAGGTATTGCGGAACGCGCAAGAACAAAGTCCTTCACAATGTGAAGTTCCAAGTTCCTACCACACAGCAATCCCCAGGCCCTCCGTATGTAGAGTGCACACCATAGTGCCATCGGCCTGTAGGAACTGTGCAATAAGCACAAAAGCCAACTCCACAAGTGCCTCCCTAAAAACATTCCATTGAGGAACCACAAAATCACCCTTGTGGAGACATAGATCTGTAGGAAAATCAGCCCACACCAAGCACAATCCTCCAAGGCTATTAAAGGCGTCCATGCTTCCCCACCTCGTTAGAGATCCCATGAATCGTTGCAATACTACAAGATTCTTGGAACAACAAAGCATGTAAGGGGAGTGCAAACTCTATAATGACGATGAATGGAGAGAGTCACTAGCACGCGTGAGAGATCGTACCTATGTTTTCGTTTTCCCAAAAGTGCAAGACAAGGTGATCAATGTTGAAGCTCAAAACTAAGTTTAGGGGGTCCACCACAACGGGATGGTAGTCTTCAACACCAAATACATGTTATGTGCATTGATGAGTAAATGATCTAATGAATGTTCAAACATGTTAAGTTCACTTACTAGATCCCAAAAGGTCTGCCTCGTCATCTTTTAAAATCTCCGACCCCTGCTCTTGGGTCTCACCGTGCGAAGGGGTCACCTGCTCTTCACCCTATGCATGGGACTACTGCTCATCTTCATGATCATCATCCTTGGAATGGCTGTTCTCGTATTCCTCATAAAAGTCATCACCTTCCCACTTTGGTCGTGACCTTTTTTGGGACGATGGAGGCTCCTCAATATTGTGGATTTCTTACCCTTTTTCTTCTTGGGAGCCAATTGTTGCTCGGTGGTAGGCTTCTTGCCCTTTCTCGATACTGCATTCAACCAACACTAGAACTTTAAATTCTCAAAAAACAAGCTTCATACAAATTAAATATTGTACATAAGGAAACGTACTTTGAAACTACTCTGCCTCCTACACTCCCCCTCTAGGTAGTCTAACCACCACCATGGGCAAAGTATCCATGTGTCCTTTCCCCGAAGCTCGTTGATCCACTCTTCGCGGTGCAATCCTATCTCCTCTACCTCAAATAGCACACCCATGCATTTGAAGGGTGCTCGAGAATGTAGACCCAATCATGTACACTACTTCTCCACCACCTAATACACAAACGTTAAAGAAGTCTAAGAAACCAATACAAGAGGCGTGCCAACTTCTCCACCATGCAAGGTGAAAAAAAAAAGAGTTGTGGTACTTTATACTTGTACAAGAGGCATCATAATGTGCATGGTAGGTGTGGTTGCTGGTTAGAATCCAAGGTGGCACGCATTTGTTCTTTCCACCTGACGAATGCCTTCTCAAAATGAGACTTCCTATACAATTTCAAGGCATCCGTGATACCTACTCTAGAGTCTACTGTGGCTCTCTCGTGCATACCAGCTATTGCACGTAAGCCCGTCGCCTCCAGCTTCGCGTACAATTTGTGTGTACTCGGTCAATTGGAACCAGTACACATGATAATGGATCCACATGAAGAATGCTCTGTTGAATGGAGGAATCTGTGTGTCCCTCATAGCAAACTCTCCACTAGCCAATATGTCAAGTAACCTACATTTCTTGCATTATAAACAAGCATTAGGTTTCTACTAACTTTATTTTTTAAAATGTAATACGTCAAGAGAGCTAGAGATCTTACTCTTAATTTGAAACATGTGCTCGAGAAATCTCTGCTAGCTTCATGGTAGTGAATTTGCTAGCCTTTTCACCCTAGCCTTGGTATGAGATCACTTTTAAAAAAAACTCTTTCCCATAATCAGGGTTGGCAACTTGTGCCAGCTCATGTCCCCTCTCAGTGAAAAGTGCCTCTGTCTCCTTTAGGGCGTCCCTATAGTTCGTGTTGAACATTTCTACATTCATCATGTATTCTCTACTCCCTCACGCTCAGGTAAGCCACCATTGATCTTGGCTTGGAACGTGGCATCAAAGTCCGACTGCAATGCATTTATATTTATTTAAGAAACGTACTTTGAAATCAAAACATTAAGAAACATAATTCAAAATCAAAACATATTACAATGCGCACACACCTTGAAAACTAATTGTGACAAGAGTGCCATGGGAAGCTTCAACCACTTGGATCTATTGGGTCCCGATGAGTAAGTGCTTTCTGGGCCCATGCACAATCAGCATCACTAAACTTTGACAACAATGATTGTGGAACGGGAAGACCCACACGTTGCATCATAAATACATCATGTGCCATTGCGTTCGGCACATGAATGCTAGTGACCCTGAAAATTAGCATGCATTTTAAACAAGGAAAATGATGACATACACAATGTTTGTTCATTTCATACACAAAAAAACATTGTACAATGCACTTACTTGTTGATCATGCACAGCACCAACAAGAACCCCGCCTCCTCTTCCTTAAGGAACCGAACCACTCTGCAATTCACCTTGGGAATCCTCTCTTTTTTGACTCAATTGGTATTCACCCATTCTTGTCAATCTTTAAGTCAATGGTTGTCATCCTAAACAACAAACATATTCCCAACCATGTGTTGCCATCCTTCGATCTCCTCTAATATCGTATCAAATTCACATGACAATGATAGGTCATGGCCGGCTGCACCTCGATGGTCGGATGGAAGGGATGCTTTGCCTAGGAAACCCTTTGAGATAATGAATGTTGCCATTATCGATTGGTATTCTCCCTCCTCGATACTTCAGGTCAACCCCTCGATAGAATCCTCGTTTGTGTGGATTGCTGAGTTTGCAAGGAGGCGACAAAGTGGCACTCTAGGAAGGCAGTTTTGGTTGTCGACCAAGTGGTCCTCCACCCAATTCGTAGAGATGTGTCGATTAACCACTTGGTTGAAACTCTCTTTCACAAAAACTCCATAATTGTGGCACTACTGCTAGCCAAACGATTGTTGGTGGGCATTGAAGAACCAGCTCCCATAGTCAACTGCAATTGTAATACTGTTTGCGAACAAAATAGGTAATATTCGTAAAAAGGAGAAACATTTGGCATCTTTCATAAAAAGGTTCACTTCTTATCTCTTTTTGAAAAGTGGTCTACGCATGCATTCAACATTGCCAAAAAAATGATAATATTTTGGACACTTTATACATTTCTTACAAAAATTGACATGAAAAAAAAAACTTTGTTTTGCTTACTTTTTGAGATTATGATTGAGAATCAAACAATAAGTTTTCAAAAACATGCCAAAATAGAGACAATGGTTATTATTGCCATCTTCAATCCAGAAAAAATTTGATACAACTATAAAAAGAAGCCATTTTCTAAACCTATAGCTTATGACATAGTTATGGTTCCTCATAATCATTGCTATCTATACCAACACCATCACTCTAGTTCATGTGCCTTTCCTTAAGAAGGTAGACGAGGCATTCTCGTCTTCACTAATCTCACAAATATAATTTTTCCTTCTATGTGTACACTTGAAGCTTAGACTCCTTGGGTCATCTGCCATGTTAGCATGATTGAGGATGTGCTATAGAGTGCAACTATTAAAAACTATCTATTTATATAAATATATTACAAGAGTTTTATCTTCTATTATCTATTTATATAAATATATTACAAAAGTGTTATCAGCTATTATCTTAATTATAAAACCCTATTTGGCTCTTGATGATGAGAGTAGTATTAAAATCCATTTTGAAGCTCTTGAGTATCACAATTTCTTAATTGATAAACTATAAATTTTTTTAAAGCGCTCGTTATGTACAGATGAATTTTAAAATATCATGAATAAGCTATTTAAAAGTTGTCTAATTTGGAAAATAATTACACTCATTTTTAAAGAAGATGTGTCCTTGACGTGATAAAAAAGGGGGGTCAAAATGGTAATTTTAGTTATTAAATGAGTTTAAAAAGCATAAAAAAGCTCACTTTAAGAAACAAAAGTTTATACTTTCCACATTAGGAATTTTTTGGACCCAAAAAGGGCCTCCTAAGGATTCCTAATTTTAAGGGATTAGAGCTTAAAAAGCTGGGCTTAAGGGAGACAAAGGCTATGATGACCCCCTTGCCACATCAGCCATACCCCCCTAGTTTCACTTTTTAAGAAGAATCTTCTCATAGTCTCTCTCTTACTTTTTGACTTTTCTCATACTTTCTCTCTTACTTTTTGAATTTTTTATCTTCACTCTCTATAAATTGAATCTTTCTTGTCAGTTTGAAATCTCCTTTCTCATTAACTCCCACCATATCTCCCTTCCACATCAGCACAACATTCTCATATTTAGGTGGGCCCCAAAAAGTGAATTTTTTTTATTTTTTTACATTTTGAGGTGAAAAAACACCATCTAACCAATATGTATGATGAAAATAATTTTTTCCATCCAAAAAGCTTGTAATTCAAGGGTCACATCAGAATCCTGTTAGGAGCCAGTACATCCATAACTAACTGTCAGGTCCCCACAACCCATAAACATAACTAACTGTCAAATCCCGAAATTGTGGGGATCCTAAAAATTATTATTTTTTAATTTTTCTCATAAATGTAATCTATTGATGAGAAAAAACTCCATGTTAGTATATTTGTATATCAAAAATATCATTTTCTACTTAGAAAAATGGATTTGTGTTAAACCTGCAACAACAAAGTTTTAACAGTCTCTCAATCACTCCCTCTCTCTCTCTCTCTCTCTCTCTCTCTCTCTCTCTCTCTCTGCTTTAGATTCTTCCTCTGCTTAGCTATGAAGCCTTTGCAAGCTGTGTGTATAGCCCCTTGTGAAGCTAGAAAACGGAAGGTTGATTTACACATTCGTATTCTTGAAGAGTTTAGCAACTCTAAAAAAACCCATCCTACTGATGCACAATCTGTCTAAGCTCATAGGATAGATAAGGATAAAAATGTAGATCTTTGGGTTGATGGGCATCTCTATCCAGTTGACCCTCCATTAAGAGCAAACCCTCCTTTCCGTAATTTATCATCTTTTATGCAATTTGTTGGCGAAGGAGAGCTTGGCTTGTTAGGATACTGTAGAAGACTGACTACAAGTGGAGCTTGGCAAACCCATATTCTCCAATCTCAATTGCAAGTATCACAATTCAGCCTTTTATAATGTCAAGAAGGACTTAAAACATCATCAGGTAAAATGAAAGAGATCCTCGCAGAGAATGTGGAAAAGGATGCAAAGATTCAAAGGCTAGAGGAACTTATCAAACAACTCAAAGCAACGCCAATGCTCGTCGTCGTGAACGCAAAAAGACATTGGCTGGTATAGAATCTCTTGTGTTTAAAGGTGGAGCATGGAAGAAAAGGATTTGTACAACAAAGTAAGCAACATAAACTTTCATTATGCACTCACAGTGATTTAAACAAAATAGTTATGATTTGTGTTCTGCACGAGGTGTGTGGTTCTAATGAAGAAGGATGGAAGAATTTGGTCAAAGCCATTCTAAATACCAAGGATATTCTCTCAATTATTACTAACCCTCATCATCCTAAAATACGCCAAGCTATTGTCAGTAATGTAGTGTGCGAGATTACCACCTTCATCGATTCTTCATTAATTCAACATGCTTGTGATGCGGCTGGAATCAGCATGAAAGGGTACCAAGCAATCCGTCAGGTTGTAAAAGATGCATTTCTAAGACAAGGAATCACTGGCACTTTATTTCCTACACTCAAGGTGATTCACAATGTCAAGCGTATCAATAATGATGATGTGCAGCGAGCTATAAGACAGTTTTATCACATAGAGGGCACACTAACATTAGACACAGGGTCGAGCAGAAAGAAAATCAAGACAATAAGTACAGAATTTCACTATGATGTTTGCAATAACATCTTTGTTCATATTGAGAGACTACAACAAGCTATGGAGAAGTTCTATGGTCTTTCACCAGCAGGTGAGAACTTGCAATTGCTACTATTCATGTTTTTCAGTAGAAAATGAAGACGATTATTTTGTTTTGAATATTGTAAATTACCGTTTATTTATAGTTTTGGGGAGCACACTTTCATTTGTGCTCAAGCTAGATGAGTGCCAAATTGTGAAAGGTCGGAAGCTAGAATGTATGAGCATTACGCTCATGAATGAGGCCATGATTTGTGCATGGAAAAAGACTACCAAACCAAGTTTTAGTGTGCAATCTGAGAAAGAGGTCTGGTGGCTTGGTGCATTTGAGGTACCGAAGGAGACACATGAGGTATTGACATGGATGTTTGAAAGGACTCCCTAGATAACAGATGTAATCAAAAAGCAAATTGATGATCAACTTTTAGATGTAGAAAACATAGGAAAGTTCAAGGTGGATTGGCATCTTGGGGGAGATTTGAAGATAATTAAATGCATGAAGGGTTGTGCTCAAGGCGTGACATCAAGATGGCCTTGTCCATACTGCAATGCTCAGATTGATATTCCTAGGCAGAAAAAGACAAATGGAAAAGGTATATAGAAGGTTGGTTTTGTTGGAAAGGATGCCTCGAAAGGTCCCAAGAAAGGAAAAAAGCAACAAGAAGATGCAGTAGATCCAACCGAGTCACCTGATGATGAAGATGAGGAACAACCAGATGCAGTGGAAGGTGTCATGTCTCGTGATATGCTAGGAGAACCAAATAGGAATTCAAATTGGAGCCCCATCATTAATTTTCCACTAAAGAATATTCACTTTTGCACACTCCATGCATTCATGAGAATCTTTGATCGATTGCTTAAGTGCCATATCGATTATGCATTCACTTTGCCTACACAAGAGAGGAAAGTTGCAGCCCTTGGTAAATTAGAGCATCTTTTGAATTCTCTGGGCTGCCATGGCGGAAACGTGAAAATTGGAGTGAATAAGCAATGTCATACGAGGTTGCTCAAAAAGTCTCCATGACTGGATCAAAGGCAAGGAGATTTTTGGAGAAGCCAACAAACATACAGAATTCAAAGAAGACTTGGGGACTCTGGAGAGACCTGTGTGCAATCACCACAAATGTAGATTGTCCAATGCCAGCTCTTGTAAATATGCGCAAACAGGTTTGGATAAATTTAATAACATGGTTCGCATTATGAATCAAAGTAGCACAACTGCCCAAGAATGAGCATCATTCCAACAACATATCATAGAATTCACCACAAAAGTGTGCTAGGTGCTTGGGGAGAGAGTAAAGTAACACACTATATGGTAAGTTATACATCAAAAAAATAAATTGGTGTTTTAACCTTGACTTTTTCTAATTAAATTCTATTGTCATGTGTACAGCACATAGTTTATGTGCATGGTGCGTATTTCATGAACAAGTATGGATCGCGCGACATGTGGAGTACCCAAGGGATGGAGAAATCACATTATAAAGCAAGAGAGGTTTATTTAAAAAATACAAGACATGGAGGTGGAGCTTCTATAGGAGGAACACGTACAAACTATCTACAAGAGATGTTCAATTGGTTTTATCGCACAACCTTTAGAAGGGTATTGGTTAGGGAGTGGGCAATCTAAGCTTGCGCAAGAGGCACGCAAGGCTGCAAAAAGTCATGCTTGGCTTGAATGGTTGCAGACCAATGCTCCCCATAGGCATGGTGCTTGTGGCGTGCACGAATGAGGAGACAAGGGAGGCGTTGGATTGTACTAGCATAAATCTAGATGTAATAAGGCTAAGAAAATAAGTTTAGTTAGGTTTTTTGCCCCTTAAAAAAAAACTATTAATAGTTCCTTCTCTCACTTCATTTTCATTTCATTTTTTTAGAGAGCTTGAGCTCAAGATCTACGTAGACACCCACATAAGGACACCAGCACATCACCACATTAGCATAGTCGTACATGGATATGGCACGCACCAAGAACACCGCACGTGTTACCATGCCTTCACAAAACACAGTGCAAGGCACCCAAGGACCACATACTGGCAACGCCACGGAAGAGAGTGACCCTTGGATTCTAGGACACGCCCAATGGGATCACCAGAGTCCAACCCTCCTCCCACAGCAACACCAGCGCACACACATGCAGGCCCTTCTAGTGGGAGCAAGCGTGTGAAGAAGACTCCACAATGCAGCCACCCCAGAGATCAAGATAGAGAGGCCAATGATGAGCAGTTCGACTGGGTTGGTGAAAACATTCCTACATTGCGCAGCACCATAGGTGGCAAGACCCTACTACTACAAGGACAGGGTCTCCTACCTACCCGGGAGGAACTTGATACACAAGTACCACAGCAACAGGAGGAGGAGGATTCAGACTATGAGAGAGACCAAGAGGAGGTTCCTGCAAGTGCGCGCAAGCGTAGAAAGGTCAAGCTCTTCCCAACCTCGCCACCAACGCACTAACACAACACAGAGAGCTCCAAGGAGAAGGATATGCCAAGGGCATAGGGCTCTATAAGAAATCAAGTTTTATAAGAGGAACACTGAGTTGCTGATAAGAAGAGCCCCTTTTGCTCCCACAGCGAAGGAGATTCTCCAACGATATAGAATAGAGTTCCATGTACAGGGAATTGCCCTTGAAGCATTGCAAGAAGCCTCTGAGGCTTACCTTGTTGGGCTTCTTGAAGACACCAACCTCCTTGCAATACATGCAAAGAGGATTACCATATCTGCCAAGGACATGCAACTAGCTCGGCGCATTCGAGGCAAGTGAAACACGATCTAGAGATCTTAGATATTAACCTTTTTTTGAAGCAACTCTTTTGTTTCAAACCCCCCTTTGTAACAAGCCTATCTGGCTTTCATTTGTAACCTTTTGATAATTAAAATTTTAAGTTTCTCTTACAATGTCTCGGTTTCATCATGTTTGTTTAACATGGAGTGTCTATCATGTGCCAGTTTGTCACCCAAGGCATCAGAAATACTCCTGGAGGACTGAGGAAGTTGTGCCACAATAGTGCGAATTTGGCCTCTGCAACAACAATAGCGATGTAGGCTCAAAATTCGCACTGTTCTGGCACTTCTCCCCTAGCCACTCAGGATCATTTCTAATGCATTTATAAATGAAGCTGAGCACACTAATTGTGAGAAACAGTAGTTTATAAGATAAAAACACTTTTAACCATGTGTAAAAATATAGTGTTTATCATCCAATACATCAGAATTGCTCCTGGAGGACTAGGGAAGCTATGCTAGAACAGTGCGAATTTCGGCTCTGCAACGGCGGCGGTGCAAGCTCAAAATTCGCACCGTTTTGGCACTGCTCCCCCAGCCACTCAAGATCATTTTTGATGCATTATAAATGAAGTTAAGCACACTAATTGTGAGAAATAGTAGTTTATAAGATAAAAACACCTTTAATCATATGTAAAAATATAGTGTTTATCATCTAATGCATCAGAATTGCTCCTGGAAGACTGGGGAAGCTATGCCAAAACAGTGCGAATTTAGGCTCTGCGACGACGGCAGTGCACGATAATAAAGTTGAGTACACTAATTCTGAGAAACAATAGTTTATAAGATAAAAACAGCTTTAACCATGTGTAAAATTACATTGTTTGTCATCCACTACATAAGAATTGCTCCTGGAGGACTGGGGAAGCTATGCCAGAACAGTGCGAATTTAGGCTCTGCAGCGGCGGTGAAGGCTTAAAATTCGCACTGTTCTGGCACTGCTCCCCCAGCCACTCAGGATCATTTCTGATGCATTTATAATGAAGTTGAGCACACTAATTGTGAGAAATATTAGTTTATAAGATAAAAACACCTTTAATCATGTGTAACACTCAGGATCATTTCTGATGTATTTATAATGAAGTTGAGTACATTAATGATGTTGAGTACATTAATTATAAAAACAGTAATTTATAAAATAAAAATACCTTTAATCATGTATAAAAATACATTATGTCATCCAATGCATCAGAATTGCTCCTGGAGGGCTGGGGAAGCTATGCCATAACAGTACGAATTTGGGCTCTACAGCAGTGGTGCAGGCTCAAAATTCGCACTGTTTTGGCACTGCTCCCCCAGCCACCCAGAATCATTTTTGATGCATTTATAATCAAGTTGAGTACATTGAGTATGAGAAACAGTAATTTACAAGATAAAAATACCTTTAATCATGTGTAAAAGTACATTATTTATCATCCAATGCATTAGAATTGCTCCTGAAGGGCTGGGGAAGCTGTGCCAAAACAGTGCGAATTTGGGCTCTACAGTAGCGATGCAAGCTCAAAATTCGCACTATTCTGGCACTACTCCCCCAGGCTCCCAGGGTCATTTCTGATGCATTTACAAAAACATTGATGGTACAAACTAGAAAAAACAATGATATACTTGATGAAAATAAGTTTGCAAAAATTGTATTGTATTCATAATAAGAAATGATACATCATTTCTTGTAAAAGCTTTCTTACAATATTGAGCTTCCTTTTCTTATTGTTGGGCAGAGTGTGCTCAAGGAGTGATTGGGCTATTTCTTGAGGATCATCTATGCCTATACTTTTGGCTATACCTATACGAGCAAGAAGCTTACCCCTAAATCCAGAACCAAAAACATCAAAGGCAAGGGATTTTTTAATCAGAACTATACATTTGGTGCTCTGTGCCATAGAGGCTACACAGAGCACCTTAGAGAGGGCTTTCAAAAAGAAGAGAGTGAAGGCAGATTGAGGGGTGTAGTCCCTGATAATGGCGATTGAGGGGTGTAGTCCTTGTGGATAATGGCGATGCCATCCACAGGAAGTCGACCAAGATAGTGCGCCAACGCAACATCATGTCCATGGACCTTGGCCTAGTCTCTGCTACTACTGCCGCCTCTCCTAGCAAATGCGTCAATTTCAACCACCCTCTGTAATCAAAGGAAAAATCAAAATATTTTCCTATACATAATTACAAATGTTTCTAGGTTGTAAAAGGTCGATTATTACCTCTTGCTCAATGTCTTCTTTTGCCAAAGTGCTGGTGGGGGCGGAGAGGTCAATTGAGGACTTAGCCTCATCCTTTTTTGGTGCTTTGGTCTCCTCCATTACTCCAGTAGCAAGGGTATCCTTTTCAGCCTCTAGCTTATCTTGTAAGGTTGTGAATTCCTCCTCTGGAACTAGGGCTTGCTCCACGGTCTCAACCACAGTTTCCTTGACCAAAGCAACTATCTATGCGATAGATTCTCCAAGAAGGGGTAATATAGCACTATCTAGGTGAGGACTGAGGTTGGACGTATCAAGGTCCACCTCACATCACGTGCATATAATGCCCAAGCATTCATCCATTCTCAAGCCAGCTGTCTTCACCTTCCACCATAATGGTGCTCAAGAGATTGATCTCAAGCTCTGGTAGCACCTTGCTCTCCTTGTGTGGGGAAGATGGCCCCGCATCTTCTACTACAGTGGGTTGTTCAGCTCTGCAGATTCTGGAAAGTGCTCTGATGCAAGCTGTTCTTCTACACCAGCACTCGTTCCTATACTGCCTTCACTTCCTTGTCATCCCTCAAATACGCTGCCAACTGCAATGCAGGCATCTCTAACTCCTCATCCAAATCCTCATTGTCGCTGATGAGGAACACAAAAGTGGCGAGCTAGGAGAGGAACCTAGTTCCTAAATTGCCCTTCCCCAACCTCTTCACCTCCTGCTTATTGAAGGTACATTAAGCTCCTGTGGGGATGTAGATGTCGATGAAGCGTTCAAGGCGCTGGATGTAGGGGCGGGCATATTGTTGAATGTACTTAAGTAGCTCAACAGGCACCCATCGATCATTGGGGCAATGGGGAAAGGAGATGGAGTGGGGAGCCAAGTATTGCTCCATATATGCAATCTGTGTCTCATAATGTTGGGATGCAAGGGCGAGCGACTTTACAAAGTTGACTTCACGAGAGAACATGACAAAGAGCTCGCTCTTGCCCGCCCACGGGGTGGTGGAGAGGAACTCACAGAAGTTGTCAAAGTGGGTAGCCATGTGAATGCAAAGAGATAATGTGAGCTTGCGCTTGGTTTCTATCACGTGAAAATGAGAAAGAAGGCACCTTTGGCTATTTATAGTTAAAATTTAAAGTTTGGCCTTTTCACACTAGATCGCTAGACAAAAAAATTACAGTTTGCAAAAATATTAAGATTTCAATTAAATAAAGATTGGTTAAAAAAGAGCCTGCTACAAAATTACAAGCATGTCATCTAATCTAAAATTGTTATAATGTCTTCATTTTTTGCCCCTCTTGTGACATTTACTTCATGTTGATCTCCATCTCCTTGTTGACTTGAAAGCTTGTCATTGCCTTTACCTCGATCTTGAAACTCTTGCCCCTCACGTGCATCAAAACAGAGGCTATTTTCCCATATACTCAGTTCATCTTCAAGCTCTTCCACATGCCTACTATGTGTTGGTAGGGCTATGCACCTTGCTCTGCTGAAAATTCAAGGTCCCCCATTTGCCATGATTCTGAGACCATGGTTGTTCCCTCCTTACGCTTCCCAATCTGTAAAAATATAGAAAGTGGCACAATAACCAGAAAGTGTAAGGGTTAACTCTAGACATGCAGTGGAATCAGATATACCTTTCTTCTCATCAACTTGAAACTTGACTCTTCCACATTGTCAAAGCCCATGATGCTAAAGTGTTGATACAAGTCTGCTAGGCTCCAATGCTTGCTTGCTGTGCCACTCACTCAATCCATCCATTTTGCATCATCGCAGCAGCTACCTCAATAGGCATAATTTCTTCTTCTGAGGCTTGAAGTGGGATCCCTGTCTCGTGCTTTTGCATCCATCTTTGGTAGTGCAGACGCATGTACAAAATAGAGTGTGCCTTCAAGAACCTGAAAGACACTGTAGAATCTACTACATTGCACTTGTACACATCACCTTGATGTGACCCCTCATTAACATCCCAACCCTCTCCTAGTAATCCTTGAATGAGGTCAGACCGTACCTCCTTATTACAAATATACATTATTTTTGTTTGGTGCATTGGCATGGAATTGAACATGTGCACAACAACATGTAAAGGACAAAACCAATTTAGCCCTACTGACCTAGATGCCTTTGAAAACTTGAGTGATGTCTTGATATCACTTACCATCTTAAACTTTAAGCATAAGATGGTCCAAGCATCAGGTTTGGGCCATTCGGGATTGTTAAGAGGGGAGTTGGGGATCTCTTCTAGCTTGGCAAATAAACCTGGTTTTTTATCTACAAAATATGAGTGAGAAAAGAAAAAGATATTGTTATGTACAAGATCACTTGGGCTTTGAGATACAAACATTGCCTCTCCAATGGATGCATGCATAGCATAAAAAACTCCAGTGAGGCTTTGGAGTGGTTGTTCCTCAACGTAATTAGAGGGAAAAATATCTGCAGAGCAGAGAGACATAAGAAAATATCTGCAGAGAGACATAAGAAAATGGAGAATCATAAGAAAATTTAAAACAAAAAATTCAATATTAGCATGTTAAAGCTGTGTTTATGTTACACTGACAATTTGAAGGAAACCTTGGTCGTTGGCCTTGAATGTACAGGTCTCCAAGGTCTCCAAGGGTATACACATGTTAAAGCTGTGTTTATGTTACACTGACAATTTGAAGGAAACCTTGGTCGTTGGCCTTGAATGTACAGGTCTCCAAGGGTATACACATGTTGCACTATGGCAACCAGTCCTTCCTTCTTAGTATGCTTGAAGCCTTGTAGCCGCCCCTTCCAATGATGTAGCATTGTAGCATATTCCCCAGTTCGATGTGGTCCCTTAGAGCTTGGCTGCATATAGACCCAAGCCCCAACCCTGAATCTTGTTGGAGCCCAAACTCCATTCTCATCTCTTGTGTTATGCATCACAAGCTCTTCCACCTTCTCCTCCCTAGGTCTTCTCACATTATTGGAAGAGGCCATGGTGGTAAGAAAAGAGAAGAAGGGAAAATAAAAGCTTGTTTTACAACAGAAGAGTGGAGAGGAGAGAAAGTTCAGGGTTTTCAGTGCAGCAATGGAAAGCTTAAAAGAGGGTTAGAGTTTGAGAATAGGCTTCCTGGACCTAGAATAGACTAAAGAGGGATAGAGTTTCTGCAGCAGCAATGGAGAGGGAGGGAGCTTGAGAGAGAGAGAGAGAGAGAGAGAGAGAGAGAGAGAGAGAGAGGGAGATTGAGAGAGGGAGCTTGAGAAGGAGGGAGAGCTTGAGAGGGATGGAGTTTATGCAGCAATGGAGAGCTCAGAAAAGGAAGAAAGAGGGAGAGGGAGCTTGAGACTAAGGGAGCTTGACAAGGAGGGAGAGCTTGAGAGGTATGGAGTTTCTGTAGCAATGGAGAGATTAGAAGAGGAAGAAAGAGGTTCAAAATGAGCTTTCCAAACCTAGAGTATGTTGGGGGGAAGTTTGAGAGGGAAAACACACTTTTGGGAAAATTTTGAAAATTTTTAATTTTTACGGTTTTTCATCTGCGCGATTCTAGGTGGGGGGGACCTCTAAGTTTAAGCCCAAGAGGTAGGGGGACAAGAGTAGTAATTAGGCCCCATTAGCAAACCAAAGCCTAGGCCCCCAGGGTCAAAGAAGTAAAAAATGTGCACCCAGCCCTCTTCCTATTGGTCCATTCCTAATCAAAAGTTAATCCAAGAGGCCCTCTTTGGGTCCAAAAAATTCCTAATGAAAAATACTTTTTTGTAAAATATTAAGTAGGGACATGGGTTCAAATCCTATTGGTTACTACACATGGTAAGGATCTTTTAGCTATAACATTTGCAACCAACTTAATGTAGAGTAACAACTTCTCAGCTAAGAGTTGATGTTTTGCATCAGCTTTATACAAAACATCAACTTTTATGAAAATTTGATGTTTTGCATTAAGCTGATGTAAAACATCAACTTTTTATGCAAAAGATTAACATTTTTACAAAAGTTGATGTTTTGCATTAAAATTATTCAAAACATCAACTTTTCCACAAAAGATGATGTTTTGCATTGTTGATGCAAAACATCAACTCTACCACAAAACTTGATGTTTTGCATTAACTTTAATGTAAAACATCAACTCTTAACCTATAACTTGATGTTTTGCATCAACTTTAATGTAAAACATCAACTATTTTTCTTAACTTTGAAATATTTTTACATTTTTATGAGATTTTTTTTTTAAATCACCAACAAATCTATAAAAACTCATTTCAAATAGTACATAGTAGCCAATAAAGTCTCAAAAAAAAATCCTATAAATCATAGAATTAAAGAAAAAATATGCCTAGGATAAGGTGATATAGGTAAAACATAGGTTTAGGACTAAGGACCTAAAAACACACATAGTCGTAACCTTTGACTACAAATTTGGGAGGAGGTCTTTACAAAAAATGCTTGTCTATGTATCCATGTAACCTTTGTATCATAAATAATATTGCTACATAGTAGATTCCAATAATTCATAATAGCAAAAGAGCTAGATGAGATAATTCATGACCTGTGCAATGCTCCATTGATAATTCATGACCTGTGCAATGCTCCATTGATTTGGAAAACTATGAGTCGATTGATTCGCCAATCCTGGTTTTTATTCTACAATTCAATTTTAAAACTGAAGAACTATAAGCAAATGCACGTGGTGGGACCATATATGTCAGGGAGGGGGTGCATGTGAGACTCTGGCCGCCATGCTTATGTGTAGTAGTATGCTCTCCAGGATAGTGGACCTTGAATCTATCGTCATCGTGAAAGCTCCAAGCTTCTCTCTACCACCATTCAAGAAGCCCTGAGCTCCTCTCTTTTCTCTCTGTACACAAAGACAATGTCGCGGGCAAAGATTGCATCATTCGCATGTCCTCGGATTAATTATAACCATAGCTTATTCTACACTACCCTTAGACATACCATCTCTCAACATCCTTTACATGTACTCTAAATAATTATAACTAGAGCTCATTCCTACACTACTCTTAGACTTACCATCACCTATGTTCACACCTACATTCATGATAATGGCTATCTGGATCAAACATCAACATATGCATACTATGAATTTTTACCACCACCACATATCTACATGATATAGGCTACAATTTTTTTCCGCCACCATTATTTATATTGCATAACAAGAATTTCCTTCATGACAACAAATGCCTACGTGGGTCGAAATTTACACCCATAGGCTATATGATGTCTGTCTCTAAAATTGTCCTACCGAAAAAATATTTCAATTTTCTACTTTTTTAACATACTTAGGTTTACTCAGAGCCTCCATAGTTATCGTCTTCTACATATATATGAATAAAAGTCTACCTTTTCACACCTATAAACTGACCTCTTTAAATTCTTAGCATTGGTTGTATATCATGCCCACTACCTACTTGTAAATAATAGAGCAAATAATTATGTCATGTAAACTGTCAAGGTAAGTATATACTCAAGGCTTTGCTATTTGGATCTAGAAATAGACTCAAGGATGTTTGTAGGATTTTTTCATAACTTATGGAGTTTATAATGTTATGTATTCTAATATTTTTTTAGTGCTTGTCAAATAATTCGCATATTTATGCATAGTGGTAGAATTTGTCCCAAGACATTCCATTTAAAAAAGCATCTTACATTCATGAAATTTATAAAATAAAATTTATTTAAAAAAGATTGATATTTCTTTAAGTTGTGTGTAGACTCCTATGCTATTTTGTAAGTCAAGTTTATTTTTATGTCACAAACAACAACAGTTTATAAATCTACGAAGGTCACACATGTTCTTGATCTTGAAAAAAATATCAAAATTCATGTAATTTTTAAATGTATACATGGAATTCTAGATGTGTTTTCAAAAAACTATGCTTTTAAGCCATTTTTGAGATTTCATGCATTTTGGAAGGGAATCTTTTTAGGTAACGCTCGTCAGTTATCTATTTTGCTCGCAATAATGTTTTGTGAGGTGTTTATTACCTCGCTTGATGTGGCCACTTGTGATATGCCCACATCTTGTGAGAGAGCGATCTCATCTTGCGATCTAGTGAACCCCTTGATTGTGCAAACGAGTGCGTGGAGGCATTTTGTCTTGAATAAGCATCCATATTTAAAGAATAGTTCATAAATTAGTCCTTAATCACTAAGATACGATTATTTTAAATTAGTCTTTAATTATCATTAATCATTGATTCAAATAACATGCACTATCTCTTAAATTTTAGAAATTATTATGCCATTTATATTAACCAAAATAATTTTACCTCGAGAATTTGGGTGATTGAGAACTCTTGGGCAAGTGAGGACCGCTTGAGCTTGAGAGCGTTGAGACTGCTACCGCTTGAGGGCTGCTTCATCTTGAAGGCGCTTGAGGATAGGCGTTGAGGGCACTTGAGGGCTTCCAGAGGGTGAGCTTGATTGAGAGGGTGAGAGAGAGAGAGAGAGAGTGAGAGAGGGTAAGCTTGAGAGGTCTGATGAGAGAGAGAGAGAGAGAGAGACAGAGAGACAGAGAGAGAGAGTTTTGTCGTTTTGAAGGCTCTATTGTGAGCCCTAACCATTGTGCGCAACAGCTTTTAAAGCCATTGCATAACCACGCGCCTGGTAGGCCGCGTGGCCTTTACCGGCATGCGTGGTGCGCGACATGGCCACATGGACTATGTAGTCCACATGGCCTTGTCACGTGTAATGTGGACATTACAAGTGGCGTGGCCATGTGGCACCACGTGTAATGCCCGAACTTGGGCATTACACATGGCATGCCACGTACAGCCACGTGTGTCATCGATAGTGACACATGTGGCTGTGAAGTACATGTGGCGTTAATTACTAGGAACCACGTGTAATTCACGAGGCGCCCACGTGGACTACACCCCCGCACAGTCCACGTGGGCACGCCACATGTGGTGCGTAGTGCTGCACATGCCACCACGTGCACTACGCACCACACGTGGCAGCCACGTATAATGCCCGCACTCAAGCATTACACATGGCAGCCAGGCATGGCATGTGCCGCATTGCCTGCATGCCATCGGCTACTTGGTGCGGTCGGTGGCATGCAGGCCACGTGTCCTACATGCAAAAGGCCACACGCTAGAGGAGGGCCCACAAAAGCCCTTCTCCTAAGCACCCCCTCTCCTATCGACCCCTCTCCTATCCCTCCCTATCTATCTTTCCCTATCCCTGCATGCTATATTTGTGCCCCACGTCTTTTGCAGCCCAAGCATCCCCTCCTTTCCCTGTGATCTATCAAGGCTAAAACTCTCTTTATTTGTAGTGCCCGCGTGAAGACACCCACTTCTCTTCCATCAACATGCTTTTTTTTTTTACATGTCATGGCCACGCCATCATTAGAGGAGTGTACCATGGAGTGTATCATCTTGCAAAAGGATACATGGCGCTTGATGAGATGTACAAGAAAGACTCAAACAATCCAAACTTGTAAACCAAGCTAAAGAGATTTCAGGGAGTTTATTATGGGAATTGAAGCAAATAATCAAAGCAAAGGAGAACGACCCTGCTGAATGTCAAGTATAATTGCTTACTGGAGGACATATACAGAGTCATCAAACGATGAGAACGAGCAACTAATTAGGAATTTGGCCGAATCAATTGTTGCGCATCGTAGAGCCTAATGAGTGTGTTTCTTAAGTCTTAAGCATAGTAATAATGCTAGCACTACTTCATAATGCCAGCTTCTTTGATGTAGTAATAATGTTGACACTACTTCATATAGTGCCAACTTCTTTAATGTATTTATCAAGTTTTTTTATAGCTTAATGATGATTATGTTTTTTTATGTTCATCTTGTAAACCCTAATGAAGGAGAGAGAGGAGAGAGATGTACGGATGCTAATTTCTTTTTATATATATATATGGATTTTTTAAAATTAATTTAAAAAAATCAAAAATCAAAATTAAATTATAACGGTTAAATGAAAAATGGCCAACTTTTTTAAGGGTGTTAATCACCATTTGATACTTGCAATTCTTTTTATTCTTGTGTACTTCATTTTCGCTCCTCTTTATAACGAGTTGTATAATCACATTCCCATCTTCTAAGAAAACTCTACATTTCAACAATGGATGGGTTATGGTGAGTGCAAAGTTTTTACATGACCAAGTAGCTCCCCACTCATTTTATGGATTACAAGCCATAGTAAATATTGGGTCCCAAGAGTTGCATATCCCTCTAGAGGCAACCTCTAATCATGAGGGGGAGGAGTTCTACATACTTGAGGACTCTCTTTCAACCAATTACTCTCAGCAATAGTTGATTCTTCATTGAACTCAAACCCACAAACAATAGCCATCTTAGATAGCCTGCCCTTAGGTCTTCCAACTCAAAAGAATGTGATAGATTTATATAGGCTACCCCTTTCAAGATAACAACAAAACCAATGCAACATGCTCAACAACCAGTGTTGCAAGAGGACATGGTAAGAGCGTTTTAGAATACCTTTTTAGCATAAAGAAGGGAAACACATTGACAAAGATTTTGTTGAATGTCAAAGAGGTTATCAAGGCCATGGAGATTCCTAAACAATAGGCAAAAGAAATTGTAATGGCAATACTAGTGTAAGAAGATGGTTCCTCACATTTCATTAGGAAACAAGAGTTCATCAACATTGCAGAGGAGATGGGACCACTAATGGACGACAACTGGTAGGCTAATCTAGTTTGGCAAATTAGGTTTATGTAAAAGAGTCATTAAAATCTAGATAAGTAAATTTTGATATTTGAACAAATTTAATTTTAGGTTGCGGAGGTCAGTCAAACTACAGCTTGGCAATGGCCTTCAAAGGAGAGCTTTAGCTTGGATGCACTTCTAAAGCTAAAGCAAGAGTGCACTTACGACTTCTTCCACGGAAGCAGGTTCCTGGTCAAGGGTTCTCAAGTAAGAAGTGCTATGTTTTCAAGATGTCCACCATTGGACCTGCTTCAGGGCTGGATTTGGTGAATCGAATGCGATGGACCGGCTCTGGTGACATTCGTGGATATAGTTCGACCACACCTGACAAACATCAGATCGGGTGACCATGGCTTATCATGTATATGATCCAAGGTAGCAAATTACCAATGTAGAGTATTTAGGTAGTTAGAGAGAGCTAATTGTACAACCTCTTAAATGACTATAGTTTTCACACAGCATACAAGATCTTCTCACGATTGCAACATGTGAAATGAAAGAGGAGGATATGGAGGCACAATGTCTGTTCTAGGAATGCATTAATGAAGTGATGGCCAACCATGGTTGTAAGAGGGTTTCACATTAATATAATTGGAAGTTGTACGTGAATGAACTTGGTTTTATTTTTAGTTTGAACCAACAACCTCAATTGTAGAGGATGCATTGTTGACATGTTTTTATGTATTCACTCCCTCTGGCTCACTATCGACCTCTCCCTCTCAAATAATTATGTCAAGTTGCTCTCTCCAACTTGCTTCGCCCTCTCTTCAGAGAGAGGGGGGTATCTTTTTGGAATCCGCTCACTCAATTCCCAAAAAGCGCTCGCTCGAAAATGCACCAAAAAATCCCCCAAGTTGATACTTACAAGCATCAGCTCTGCTAGGGCTATGAGTTTATCTCTAGGGAAGGGAGAACAGAGTGTTTCTATTTATTTTTCTCAACGTGAAGTTGATGCTTTAGCTCTAGGGAATTGAGAAAAGAGTGATTCTATCCTTCATGAGAGTTTCATTGTGGGAGATCAGTAGACTAGTTCGAGCTTTGGTGCTATTAATATGGCATGCCTGAAGGGAGTGGACCTTCGGAGTGTGGATGGAATATATATATTCCCACATTTATCACTTTTATGAATTCTCCTAGACTTTGGATTGGGACACCTTTCTAAATTCGGGCAATCATAGCTTACTTTAAGTGTATGTGGGTGAATCCATACATGCGTGGAAGTATTGGTTGCATCGTCTCGTTGATATAAAGTTTCGTATGGTTGTTTTTTTTAATCCATTAATTTATTAATTGATTAGCTTAGTTGATGCAAGTGTAGATCATTGAACCGGATAATGGAGGCGAGCTGGTGTTGATTAAAAATATCTTGAGATGACCAATTTTGAATGTCGACAAATAATATTCGATTTTGTGACAAGAAAGCGTCATTAATATACTTTGGACATCGCCATTCATATTTATTAGCAATGTGTATATATTATTTGGGACATGTGAAAGCTCCCTTGTGCATATTTGGTTTTTCAAGATATGTGCACTTTTATAAGGTTTAAGGCTCACATATATTTTTAAAGAAGTCTAGCTTGCAAGCAAGTTATTCTTGAAAAGTCGACATATATATAAAGCACACTATTTTGAGCCCCAAAAGCTATCCCATGAAATATATTTAAGTACATGAAGAGGAAGTGTGGGCTCACTCTTGTGTAGGGGGGCAAATTGGACCCAATATTATGTCTTTAGTATTTCTTTGTTCTATTTATTCTCAATATTTTATTTATTGCAAAGACTATTTTGGGTTTATGTCAACCTTTGACGACATTAACAAGATTACGGTTAAAAATAAATATCATTTGCCAAGGATGGATGATCTTATTGATTGGCTTTATGGAGCGTGATACTTCACAAAGATTGATCTAAGGACAAGTTATCATTAGATTAGGATATTTGAGGATGATGTCTTTAAGACTCGGTTTAGGACTAGATATATGCATTTGGATTTACCATTTGGACTCACGAATGCTAACTTTCAAGCAGATGTTGAATGATTTATTTCGTCCATATATGTGAAAGTTCTTGATTGTCTTTTTAGATGATATCCTCGTGTATAGTGAGACCCTTGAGGAGCATGCTCAACATTTGAGAATTGTGTTAGATATTCTCAGAAAAAGAAGTACTGCTTAAAGAAAGCAAATGTGATCTTGTCAAATAAGAGTTTACATACCTTGGACATGTTATCACTATTAATAGTATCCTCATTGATTATGAGAAGAGGGGGAAGATCTGTGAATGGCCAATCCTAAAGAGCATTACCCTAGTCAAATCCTTTTTAGGATTTGTTAATTTCTTTTAGACATTTATATGGAATTATGCAAAGATTGCTTTACCTCTTTTGAACCTTTCAAAAGGCGTGGAGAAAGGCAAGTACAATAAGTACAAGCATGTTGAGTGGACCAAGGAGTTGGATGGGTGCTTTAATGAATTGAAATATTAAGCAACCACAGCTGCTTCTATGTTGTAGATTGTGGATCCAAGTAAACCATTTGTGGTTGAAACGGATGTCAATGAGTATGCTATTGGTTCTAGGATGGTAGGGTAGTTGCTTCTTTAAAAGTAAAAACTGATCGACCCTCAGATAAAGTGGCCTACACATGAGAAAGAGCCTTTTGATGTTATTCATGCTTTGAAAAACAAGAGACATTATCTTTATGGCTCTACTTTTGTAGTATTTGTGGATAATTCGCCTTTGAAATACTTGCAATCCTCCAGAGTTGAGGGGAAAAAAGACTCATTTAGTTCAAGCTTATGCAAGAGTTTGATTTCGAGATTTGTTATCGGAAAGGATTTACCAATGAAGTGGTAGATGCTTTAAGTAGAATCGGCTACATGAATCAACTCTCATTTGTGGAGATTTAGTTTGATCTATTTGACTCTCTGAAGGGCTTGTATCCCCGTCATGGATTCTTTGGTAGGATCTGGGATATTGTCCAGGTTGGGACGACCTCTATTTTTGTTAGCATGAGGGAGTTTTCTATGTGGAACGGTTTTCTCTTCTGAAAGGGAAAGGTCTTTGTACCCCGATGTTGATGGTGCAAGGAGTCAATCTTGTTTGAGTGTCATGACACACCTTTTGCTGGGCATCCGGTGTGCTAAGAACTGAGCAGTTGGGTAAGAAGAGAAAAGTTGATGTCGAACCTTGAGGAGGAATAATGCCATTTGGGTGATCGTTGAGACCGACTCACCAAATCGGCTAGGTTCATCTCTACAAAAGAAAAAGTCTAAGGGCCTTTACACACCAAGGTCTGCCCACCCCCACAGCTAATGTTGGGAGCCAATTGGATGCTTAAACTGGGCTCGATGGGTGCCAACGCGATTACACATAGCCAAAATTGGGCAGACTTCAAAAGGTGAGGTGGCAGTTGACTGGCACTCATGATAAGCAATTTCATGGGCAGCCAACGTTGGCTGCCCAAACTTGGGCACCCACTCATCCCACCAATCAAATTCAAATACAATTGCAGTCTTCTATCAATAATGCATTTAATACTAACCTTTTGAAACTTTTGAAAGATTATGGCTTGGGCGGTGTGTAAACCCCCTGCCCATTGAAGGCTACCAACTCATGCCCAGACCATGAGCATGCATTGGGCGGGATTGGGTGGTGTGTAAAGGCCCTAAGTGTTGTATGGCTTGCTCATTTATTTATTGAGAAGTTGTTTAGCCTTGGTAGGACAACCCTTTGGTTGAGCTGGGCGCGGACGTTTGTGAATCAGGGCAAAGTTTCCCGCCAAAATAGTCATTGCGGCACATAGCATTTCGAAATGTATAGCAGAGTAAGGACTGTTTTCTCTCTCGAAACTCTAATCAGAAACCCTGATTGGCGCAGGTCTTGAACTCTCAGTCTGAAGAGCTCTCCATCTCTGCGCTGCAGCAGAATCGAACCTCTCAGAAGAAACCCTAACCTGTCAGAATTCCTAACTAGACGAAAAACTTCATTTGCCCTAAGCAGAGCAGGCCATTATCTGGTTGTCTTTGCATTTGTGGTCTCCTCAAGGATGGTAAGAGGAAAGAAGGACCTTGAAGTTGCAAAGGCAGGGTACAAGGAGGCCGTGGACAGAGGGGACAGGGACGAGCAGGCGCGATGGGCAAACCAGGTCGGCCATGCCTGCAAAGAGAGGGGTCAGTATGTTGAAGCCCTGAAATGGTTCCGGAAAGATTACGAAATCTCCACCAAAAGAATGTGTGTGGACGCTTCCCCGCCAGGAAACCTGATGCCCACCTGCCAATCTATTGGAGAAATTTACCTGCGGCTGAATGATTTTGATCAAGCTCTCATCTACCAGGTTAGGGTTAGCAAAATATAGCTGCTGTTTTCTAGTATTGGGGTTAACCTGCTGTTGCAGCTGATTTTTTTAAATTAGGGTCAGGATTAGGGCTTCTGATTATCAACTTGGGGTTATGAATTCAATGTTTATTCCCAGGTTAGGGTTAGGTTAGAAATCGATATGCCCTTTTTAGGGTAGGTTTAATTTTATGTTTTTGTATATATGCGTGTGTATGTACAGGGTTAGTGTCACGAGTCAACCTTATCAGAGTCTCTACAAATAACCCAACTTTTTACCGACAGCATTTTCATTTCACTGTCTTCAACCTGGCTGGGTGATATTTGTTTGGTTTTCCCTGTTTTCAGAGAAAGCATTTTCAACTAGCTGAGGAAATCGACAACCTTGTGGAGCAACAACGGGCAAGCACACAACTTGGTCGCACTTACGTGGAGATCTATGAGCAGAAAGATGACTTCTCAGCCCTTCAGAATGCCAAGGAATATCTGAAGATAGCCATGGACCTTGCCAAGTCCCTGAAGGAGAACCCACCAAGCAGGGACTCCCCATCTTTCGTGAAAGAACTAGTGGATGCTTACAACAACATGGGGCTACTGATGATGGTCATAGATGATCACAGGCAGGCGGCCAGTCTTTTCCAACATGGTTTGAGGATTTGCAATGAAGAGGAGCTTCGAGAAGATGACGATGCACGCTCCCGAATCCATCATAATCTGGGGCGCCTATACTGTGAAAGAAGAGAGTGGGACAAAGCCAAGCATCATACCCAGGCAGACATAGCAATATGCCAGAGGATACCACATCCCCAGGGAGAGGCGAAGGGTTTTATCAACTTAGGGGAAATGCACTTCAAACGCCAACGGTATGAGGAGGCTACTCGTTGCTTCGAACGGGCTTTGCAAGTAGCACAATCTCTTGAGGACGAAGACGATCTCATCTCAACAGCTCAGAAGAACTTGGATGTTGTTTGTGAAGCAGAAGATAAATTGTTGAAGTTAACAGTTGGGGAGCAGCAGCTCAGAAAGTTGCAGCGCAAGAAGCTAGGTGAAATTGCTGTCAAGGCTGGCCAACACGTTGAGGAGTACAAGCTTCTCAATGATCTTATCGGGCTAGCAGAAAACCTTCAAGCATGGGAGAAGGTAAGTCCACATTTTACTATTTAATGTAAGTCACATTTTTAGCTTTCTTTGTGTCCATGTGCTCATAAGCAATTTGCCTTGCATGCAACCTTTGGATCAGTTGCAGCAATTTTGTTCTGGCTGTCATACAAAAAAACTGAATGGATTTGTCTACATCACATGCAGTCATCACTGCTCAGTGTCATGTCTGGACAGGAGCTACAGGTTCTAGGCTGTTGAGGGTACGAAATTGATATCTGTTCTTTAAGAACTATGAGCAAACCAGTTAAGACAGTTCGCAGAGAGAAAGAAAGTTTTAAATAGTGCAACGAGTCCATGAGAACAGAGTCATGGAAAAAAAACTGGAAAAAATGTTAGTAGGTAACAGTGTTGTGAGAGCCAGATGGCTGATATTAGATGTCACTATGTGGGATGAACGGGAGATAGTGTAGCAAGACCGAGCTAATGATGCCACACAGATCAGAGAGCTGTAGTAATATCTTGTGTATTATGGGAGCTCTCCATGTCGTAGAAGAATGTCTTGGATCTATAGCTGACATATAGAAGGTGAGGATGCTTGGGTCAGGGACAGCCTTCAAAATGGATCTACCCTTCTGGTGAACCCCGGGTGCGTGGGACAAGAGGATCACATGTCTCTGGATGGACATGTGTGCATCAAAATAATTTGTAATGGAGGTTTGAGAAGGGTCTTGCTGGCTCTTTCTCTCGGAGGGCTGCCTCAGCATGACCTCTCTGTGAGACGAAGAAGCTCATGTAAAAACATGCTCGAACATCTCTGATCCTCATACTGTGAATGACCTGTGTGAGGGGGCTGAATCTGTCCTGGAAACAATGGAATCTCCGTTGGACCAGGCTGATACAGGAGGCTAATGCTCATGGACAATAATAACCCAAGTCTTGATTATATAGTGGCTACTGTTGCTATAAATAACTGTCCGGTCATTGCACATATTTAGCATGAAGAGATCATTCGATTGGTCAGGATTTGTCTATGATAATATTGAACATGTTATGTTTGGTATGGGTGTCAACCCAAGTTTTCCTTGAGAATTAGAACTTGAAGATGTAGGTGTAGTTCTAGAAAGAATTGACCTATTGTATAGCCAATTTCATAGTTGTGCATTCGGTAGAGGATACGGTACAGTAGGAGAGTTGTATCATGGGTGTTTTGGCTTGGACAAAATTTTGATAGGAACACTTTCAGAGGTCATTTATGACGAGAGTGTTTAGATATCTGGTATTTTTGTTGTTCTCAGAGAGAGAGAGAGATGTTTTTATCCCTTGGGTACGAAGAATTACCCAATCCTAATAAGATAGGTAATTTGATTGGCTACGACAATTGTCTTTGTGATTATCCGATTCCTCAAGAGTTGGATTGAGGGATTGTTGTGTTCCTCACGACACTGTTTTGAGTTGGTCTGTTTTTAGTTCCATTGAGATAGTTGTAGGAATAGTGGTTGCAGATTTAGTTAGTTCCTATAGCAAAGTTATGAGTGGAAAGTGTATGAATGGCTAGAGAAAGCCTGCTGATACAGGTAGCTAGGGTTCAGGTCATGCCGAAGGCCTTAGTAGACAACAAGTGTTGGTGGTATACTAGTGTTGATTGGCACTGCTCGTGGGATTGGAGCCTTAGCCTTTGGCTTGGGGAGGTTTGCGGACGCGAACCTACGGTTGGGTGGTGAGCTAGCTTGCACCCCTCTTAGGGAGTTTGCACTAATCACTCATGTTTTGCGTTTTGGAGATCCCTTGGGTTGTAACAGTGGGACAATGAGCTCCACATCAATGAGAAGAAGAGCACATTTGGACTATTAGAAGTTCATGTCAGAATACGCAGCGGAGATGATGACAAAATTTGGAAAGCATTCAGCCCATTGTGCTCCAACGCATCTCCTCCAGGAAGCATTGGGAGCAGCATAATCAGCAAACGCATCATCCTCAGCATCATCATCAGCAAACGCATTCAGTTCAGCCCATCAGATCTGCAAACGCATCTGCGTTTCATCATCAGGTCAGCATTCAGCATCTGTTCCAAAGCCTCCCTTCAGCGTTTCCTTCCCAGGAGACAAGGGAAAGATAGTGGACAGCAGTTCATTCAGTTCATTCAGTATATTCAGCATATAGGCAGCATATTCAGCAGTACAGATCCATTTGGATCTCATTGTAACCGCATTCTTCATATAATATAGCTGCATTGCATTGACACCTATTTGTCCATCTCTTAAACATCATTAAGTGCAGTTTAGTTAGGCTAAGGTTGTGATTACTACGGTCTTAATCTCTCACATGTCACATTGGTATCAGAGCGTTACAGGGTAACCAGCCTTAGAGCATGTTCATTCCAGCAGTCATTCAGTCAGACATCATTTTTATCGCTTCCGCACAGTTAAACCCAGTTCTCAAAATTTTGCAAGCCACCCTTAGGGATTTTCCCTTAGGTATGCATCAGTAACCCATTCATCTGCATTCTTGCACAGCATATAGGGTTGCACATGGCTTGCATAACAAACATCATAGCAGTCATCTTAGCAGTCATCTTAGCAGTCTTGCATACATGTTACCCATGAACTCTCAGGGAAGAATGACATCCATCATCAAAGGAGGACATAAGTTTTGGACTTCAACTGGCAGCAGCAGGGGGTTTTTCTTCCACAGAAGACGGAAGTTTGCTCCAACATCACCTCAGGAGGTTCAGAGCTTCAGGTACGACGGAGATGGTAGGTGAAAGGTTCCCACAGGCAAGTCAGGGGTGACTCAGGTATTTGCCATTCAGTTCCCGCAATACATAGAGTCTTGGCTCGAAGGATTTCACTCCTGCAAACGGCCTCAGTCCCGGCAGCAGAAGACAGAAGGGGGCAGTGGTTCGGAGGAGAAGGATCATCAGAGGAGTCGAAGGTTGCCAGGTATCCACCCAGCAACAGTTTAGCAGCGGGGAATGTCACGTGCACACCAGTCAGGTGTACAGTGACATGGCATCATTAGCATCATCAGGAGTCATCAGGTAGTTTACTGGCATTTATGCAATTTTATAGGCATTTTTCAGGCATTTATGGGGCAACCGACAGCAAGTTGTGGACATTGCATCTGGTCGACAGTCCTTATGCTGGCTGACCAGCAGCATGCTTGCATATATATACAGGCGCCTCTCCATTCAGCAGAGCAAGCTCATCATAGAAGCATTCAACCCATTGTGCTCCAACGCATCTCCTCCAGGAAGCATTGGGAGCAGCATAATCAGCAAACGCATCATCCTCAGCATCATCATCAGCAAACGCATTCAGTTCAGCCCATCAGATCTGCAAACGCATCTGCGTTTCATCATCAGGTCAGCATTCAGCATCTGTTCCAAAGCCTCCCTTCAGCGTTTCCTTCCCAGGAGACAAGGGAAAGATAGTGGACAGCAGTTCATTCAGTTCATTCAGTATATTCAGCATATAGGCAGCATATTCAGCAGTACAGATCCATTTGGATCTCATTGTAACCGCATTCTTCATATAATATAGCTGCATTGCATTGACACCTATTTGTCTGTCTCTTAAACATCATTAAGTGCAGTTTAGTTAGGCTAAGGTTGTGATTACTACGGTCTTAATCTCTCACATGTCACATGGAGTGCCGCCTAAGCAAAGCCTGAGATAGCAACTTCGTGAAGAGGTCCACCGTATTGTCCTCCGTCGAATAGAACTCTAGCAAGATGTCATCAACAACAATCTTCTCACGAACAAAGTGCCTCTGGATGACCGTGGATTCCTTCAGTGGAAGCCCAATCCTGCCATGCAACCTCTACAACCTCACCACCTCACAAGTAGCACCACAAGCAGCCCGGTACTCTGCCTCTGTCGACGACAAGGCAAAAGATGACTGTCTCTTACTGCTCCAGAAAATTGCTCCTGGGCCGGAAGCAGATCTCCTCGTGTCTGAATTCCCCAAACTGAGTCACTCCAACCTTGGAGTTCGACTCCATCCATCAATCTCCCTCCTGTGTAAAAGAGACCAAGATCCTTCGCATGCTGCAAAAACCACAAGATACGCAATCCTGCCTCCCAAAGAGTCATCTGCAAACATGAGCCCAACAGCCTCATCAGGAAGCTCCTGTCCAATTTGGTATCCATCAACCAAATCAATGAACCATACTGCTTCTGAGTCAAAAAGGCATCATGCTGCTCACAAGGATCAACACCTGTTACGGTGGGATGCCAAGTCCTGGAAACCTGTTGAAGTCCACGCAAGGTCTTCGGAAACCTGTAACCAACCCCCTTTGAATCCGGAACCACAAAGCCTGGAGAATGTGCAACAACCACCTCCTTCTGCAAGTAATCAACTGCCACCTGCCTGGCTTTCCAAGAGGTCCCTGTGGAAAGAACTTCCTCAACTACAGGAATTTCTTTGTCCCGAATGCTACGAGACATCAGACCATAGGTTACCTGTTCAATTTCCTCTGACTGACGAACACAAGAACCACCAGCATCAGTACTGGAAAGTTCCTGCCAAGTACTGCCATCAATTGGCAAGCTATCCACCATCTGGTCCGGGAAAGCCTGCACCTCCAGCATATCCACACTTAAGTGGCCATTACCAGATTGCCACTCATCACAAAACTGAGGACCTGGGAGAGAGTGCTGAAAGCTTGTAAACTCCATTCTCCACTTTGCCTTCCCAAACTACTTGGCTTGTTGCCTTGTCTCGGAGAGCAACAAAATGCTCATCAAACTCCACCCGTACGCAAGTCTTGCAAACCTGATGCACTGACAACAGATGAAAACCAAGTGACGGAACATACAACACTTGGGATGAATGCTTCTCCCCTCTGCCATCGGGAACTATCTCCAACTTGCCTTCACTGTGAACTGGGATAGTGGATGTATCCACAGTAAGAATGTGACCAGAATACTTGCAGAGATCTTGTAAATCTGAACGAGAAGGAGTCATGTGCTTGGAAGTACCAGTGTCTAGAATCCACTCCCGAGTATCCGTAGCGGTGAGTCCTCCAATCTCCTTCCTGCCCAAAGAAAATGAAACATCAGTGTCCATCACCTCCAGGTGCACAAATGTTGGAGTCTTCATGATTGCTATTGAGGAATCTTCACCCTTCTCGGTGTTTTGCTTGGGACACTGCCTCCAATAGTGGCTTTTCTCGCCACAATCATTACAGGTTCTCTCTGCCTTTAGTTTCTCGCGGTCAACGTCGGACTTCTTCTCAGAAGACTTCTCCGATGAAGCCTTCCCTTTGACCTTGTTACGGCCTTTCGACTGTTGGTTAGTTAAGGCCTCCGAACCTCCGCCCTGTGGAGGGTTCGAGAATCTTTGCTCCTGGTCCAAGACCATGGGCACAAGCTCCTCCCATGTAATGGTGTTGAGCCTGCCCACTGGTAATCAAAGATGAGTAGAATGCTGAGTACTGAGAGGGCAAATGCGACAGCAACGTTATGGCCATATCCTTTGACGATATCTCCTTCCCAGCCTGGAGAACTTCCTGCTGAAGAGCCTGCAGCTTGTTAATGTGCTTCTGCATCGTCAACGACTTTGCAGGATTCATAACTTGCATCTGTACTTCCAAGGAAATCCTCTTCATGGGCGATACCCTATTGTAAAGAGAAGCCAAATGTTGCCATATACCTCTGGCCAGCGTCATGTGCTTGATATGATTGATTACCTGCGGTGTGCAGTTGAGGAAGATGAATGAACGGACCTTGGTGTTGACACGATCCCACAATTGTGCCTGTGCCTCCCGGTCCTTACGAATCGACGGTAACTCCCCTTCCTCTACCTCTGGCCGTGGAACCCCAACAACGATGAAATCAGCAAGGTCATATGACTCCAGAACAGATTCCATTATAACCTTCCATATGCCGTAGTTCTCGTCCAACTGACAGTCCATCGGGAATGTGGGGAGTGTTGGGATCTTCACATGCTTCTCAGCCATCTCTAATAGATCTGTCATTGTGGGGATGTAACTAAAAAAAGGGTGGGTGGGTGGGAACAAAGAAGAACTTACACATGCAAGTGGCTGTCCAGCAAATCAGCCCGCCGTCCTCTTGCTTCTCCTCTTCCCGAACAGTCCCAAACAGTCCACCAATCAGCAACACAACAGTCCCCCTCTTGCTCACACAACTCCCAAGATCTATCAAGAGCCTAGGGCTCTGATACCATGTCAGAATACGCAGCGGAGATGATGACAAAATCTGGAAACACTAGAGCAAGAACAGTGCAGAAAATAAACAGCACAAGAGAAGTAGAGAGATAGGCGTGTAACTCTGCTCTATATACACAAGAAGATCCTGAATACAACACACAAAGTGGCAAGGGGTTGTGGGGCCATTTTACATGGCCCCCATACAGCAGTCGTCCTGCTCTAGGACAGCCGACAGGAGTCCAAAGGTGCCCACGATTGCATACGCACCAGTCAGCCAGCCCATAGGGGTGTCGGCCAGCACCAAGAGGGTCCACGACCTGTCCACATACAGTCGGCCAGCACCACTAAGAAGACTGATGCAGTCGGCTACCAAATAGGACCTCCTGCCACCACAGAACTGCCCCCCAAGCCATAGAAAAAATAGGAAAAATGGGGGAAGAATACGGGGAGTGAGGAAAAATGAGAAACCACCTACAAAGGGTGGGCACACCCACAACAAAGGCCCTGGTGAATAGGTAAAGACAAGAGATGACTTCTAACGGTTCATTATGTTGTATATGTTCTCAATGCTTTTTCAGTATTCGTCTTGATCTTGAAAAGGTGGAAGCTTTATTGGATTGGGAAATTCCCAAGGCTGCTCAAGAAATCAGATCATTTTTGGGTCTTTACCAAGCCTAGAGTATATTTGGGTCTTTGCCAAGCCTAGAGTATACATATGGACAAGTTTTCTGACCTTGCAGCTCCTCTCACAGATCTTCTCAAAGGAGTGAAGATGCGTTGCCAGAAAGTATCCATTACAGGCAAGGCTCGTGAAGCATTTTATGCATTGAAGAAAGTGGTCTCGGAAGAGTCAATTCTTAGGCTTGCATCATGGATGATGAGATGACCCGCTCAAGGTTATTACTGGCATTAGCAGTCTTGCCATTGGAGTTGTTTTACAACAAGATGGCAAATCAATGGCTTATTATAGTCAAAAGTTGAATGTTGGATGAAAAAACTATTTTGTATATGGCAAGGAGCTATTGAGGGTGGTCATAGCACTCGAGCATTGGAAACTTCTCCTTTATGGGAGGAAAGTCAATAACCAGGCACTTAAATGGTTACCGACCATGCTTAGGGTCTAGTGGGGTGATAGACAAGTCAGGTGGAGTGGATTTTTCCAAGAGTTTGGAGGCATGATTGAGTATGCCTTTGGCCTCGTTGCTAGTGCTCGAAGTCGAAAGACCACTATTCAAACCATTGTTGGAGTCCCCTGTGCTCGAGATTCCAAGCAAATAGTATGAAGTCACAATATGCAAATTCTCTAAAATTCGGGACTCTATAGCTTGGCCCTCACTTTAAAACCGGGCCACTAGGCAGCTCAAGATGGTTGGTTGTTCTATAAAAACCAACTATGTGTAACTAAGGATGAAAAAGACAGGTACTTCTTCATAATGGTCATGATTTTCTTGTTGGGGTTCATCGCGATATCAATAGTACGATGGAGTGATTATTTTATCGGCCAAAAATGGGAAGGGACATCTACGAGATTTGCCAAAAAGTGAAGGTTCCGCACACGAAGAAGGTTGGTTGGTTCAATCTTTGTCTATTCTCGAGAGGTCTTTTCAGGATATTAGCGTGTACTTTGTATGCCCTCTTCCAACAGCTATAGAAACTAGGAATGCATAGTGTATGATCATTGTTGAGACCTGTTCAGTAAGTTTTGCATGCTCATTCCTTGTTGCAAGTAGATGGCCACATCAAAAGACATTGCTCGCCTCTTTCATGTAGGGCATGTAGGTATCATAGGCTAGCCTTCCATAGATGGGCATCCCATATGGGATGCCCAAGAGGCACAAAAGGGGCCAGCCATGGGACTTTGGCTTAGTGGCCAACGGCCAACCCTTAGGCTAGGATTAGATTGCAGGGTGAGAGGAATGGGCCATGGCACTGAATAAAGTGTGGAGTTGTTGCCTCTCAAAATGGAGTGGGAGAAAATGCAAAATTCCCCAAGGTGGCGAGCTCCCCGTATTGCTGATCTGCGCCCCCCTCTGATTTGTGCCATTCTGTTCTTCGCCCTTTGTTCCTCAGCCTCCTTCTTGCCCGCTAGCCCCTCCCTCTTGCTCATTCTCTCCTGCCTCATGCTGCACCATTCGAGCATACCCCCCCCCATGTGTCCTACCTCCGCCTAGCCATTTGCTCCCCCCTGCATTCTAGCTCAGCCCTTGCTCCTTCACATGCTTTCTTTTTCTCTCTCTTTCCTGTCCTGTTACCTTTTTTTTCCGAGAAAAAGATCCTTCTATTAGTTAATGAAAAAACAGCCACAATGGGCTAGATACAACCCCGTAGGGCTAGATACAAACTCGCCTCATGTATGGGGCGGCTATCAAATGATCATAAGGGAAGAGACACTTCTCCTCCGGCTGGCCGCTCTGTGAGGAGAAGGCTATCTCATAAGGGGGGGAAGGGGGGGGAGGGAAACAACCACATGGGTGGTCTGTAATGTTAGAAGTCATCTCTTGTCTACTTTTATACACCAGGGCCTTTGTTGTGGGTGTGCCCGCCCTTATGAGGTGTTTTATCATTTTTCCTCACTCCCCGTATTTTTTCCCTATTTTTCCCCATTTTCCAGTGGTGTGGAGGGATGCCAGAGGTTGGCAGGAGCACCTAGTGGTGGCTGGCCGACTGTCCCATCAGCAGACGTGTGACTGGCCGACTGCCCATCAGCAAGCGTGGAGTATTTTATTGTTGGCCGACTTGCTGTATGCAGTCGTGGGCTTCATTTACTGCTGGCCGACTGCTCATGCAGTCGTGGAGGGCCACCAGTGCTGGCCGACTGCTCACATGGGGCATATAAATAGGCCCCATACCCCCACCACTTTCTCATTCAGTGTTCTGCGGGATCTTGTGTATAGAGAAGAGTTTACACACCTATCTCTCTGTGTTTCTTGTGCTGTCTATTTTCTGCATTCTACTTGCTCTTGTCTACCCAAGTTTGGTTATCATTTCCGCTGCATATTCTGACATGTAATGCCAAGTGGGGTCACCTCTTCTATTTGTGAGAAATGGGCCAGGCCTCCAAGGCCTCAAGAAGGCTTCTTGCCGCTTCCGCATGCGGTCTGAACGTCCCTGAAGCTTCCCCCATTGACTGCGGAGGGTGTGAATGATATCTAGCCATATGCTTGTGATGGACTCAACCGGCAGAGTGTGGGTGCCCTTGATGGCCTCGTTGCATCTAGTTCGCCAAATGTGCCAGCTTGCTATGCTATTGCAAATCTCCCATCCCTGGCATGAGCTTGGCTGCCAGTCGCTTGTAGGTGGGGCTGTGACTGGTACTGTTGCAATACGATGGTGAGAGACTGAAGGGCCAGCCCTCCCCCATCCTCGTCATAAGTCCTGACTCTTGACCACTCCAGCCTCTGTGGCCCAAGCAACAGCGCCCCATGTAATGATTCGGGTTGATGCGTTGTCCATAATGAAGATGCGGAGAATTCGTTGCCAATTCTGTTGATTCTTCGGGCAATCCCAAAGACAATGTCACTGAGACTTCTTAGGGTGGCCGCATCGTGGGCAAGTAGCTAGCCAACGACCAATTGCCAGCCAACAAATGTCGACCGCCAAAATCTTGAGTGCCAGCAACCAAAGAAAGAGAGTGATCTTTCTAGGCCGAAAGCTATCCCAAAGCCTCTTCCAAAAATCTGAAAGGAAGCGTTGTGAGAGGCCTTGTGACTACCAATGTGTTGTTGTTGTCAGTGTGCCATCTATCTTTGGCATTTGGATCCTGTGGCCTAGCCGTGCTGTGTATGCAAAGAAGGGGGCCATCCAAAGTCTCCTCCCGATCCGCGGGGTCATGCCAAGTCCACTCTCTCGGGTCCTACTATAGGCGCATGAAGGTCGGCACTCCCATATCCATAGCTGCCAAAATCTCTCCCTGGCCACCTTCTCGTGCCCGAAAACCAACCACCCTGTGATATGCAGCGGAAGTCTTTGTATTGGTTGATCCTGTCACACAATATGCTCACACCGTCTTCTGTATCCTGAGTTTCGTGAGTTTAGCAATCCATTTCATTTACTTCAAACTTTAAAGAGATGAGAGAGAGATATGAACACTGTACACCAGATTGGGTCTCGAATTACCCACTGAAGGGCCCCCTATCCCGATAACGAGATAGTATTTGCTTTATTACTTTAGAGAGAATGACTTTGGACTGTAGATAAGCCAAACGCAAGATCTCGGAGGATCGGAGAGCGGCTGATCTGTACACGGCTGTAGAAACACCTCAATGACTTGATCTCGAGCTTATGCACTCCTCCCAAGGGCATGAGGAAGGGCTGCACACCTGAGGCTCAAAGAAGAAGAAGGTGGACTGTTCTACACACTGTTAGAATGCTGAAAACACATATGAATGCTGAGTTACCTTCACCAGATGACTGCTGAATGTGTGGATGATGCACAGAATGCTGAACACTGATGCAAACAACAGTTTCAGGGCTGGAAACTGCTGTAGACTGTTGCTTCAGGGTTGGAATCTGCTGTGGACAGAAACGCTGAGCTGTGGAGGATGCTGTGGACTGAAACGCATGTGAATCTGGGACTGCAGGAGCTGTTGCTGTACGGCTGGGACAGAAACGCAGCACTGCTGCTGCTGGATCAGAAAACGCAGGTGTATACAGGCTGCAAACTGGCGTTGAACTGAAGGTGAAGAGTATGCTGAATCTGGGCCTGAACTGAGTGCTGAATTCAGGGCTGAATGCAAGCACCTAGGGCTGAATGAAGCTAGGGTTTCTCAAGGGGCTGGAGAAGCAAGCTTATGGGCTCTAGGGTTGGATTAGTCTTGGGCTGAAAGCAAGAGAGAGGAGAGCTCTTAGCACAATGAAGACTGAATGAGCAAAAGAGGCTCTAGGCAAGCCTATTTATACTAACTGGAGGTTGGTCATTTAATAAAGTTAATATTTATAAATGCCCAATAATGCAAATAATGATAAATAGATACTAATAAATATGGAAAAAATACCAGATAAATCCCAGTAAATTCCCTAACGCTTTGGGGATGTTCTAAATGATGCACAGGCATATGTATGCATATTATGCAAGATGCAGAGTGCTTTCTGATGCAAACCCTAAGGCTTCTTCTGACTCTACATGCATGAATGATTCTCTCCAAGTGGGTTAAGGGACTTGACTGACTGACTGACCCACTAAGGCTGAGGAATGACCTACGTAGCTCATGCCTGACTTATCCTGGACTGAGGATGTACAATGGGGTCACGGCGTACGACAAATATCATCCTACTGGGTTCTAAAACTGTACAAATGTTGCACTTCTGATGATGAGCCATCTTGTCACCATGCACTGAGTGCAGAGTGCATGTGACATTCCCTCCTGATTAGCTTGGCGGCAGGTTCATGGCTTCCAAGTAGTCCGCCAATAACTGGGGGTACTCCTGAAAGAACTCCTCGTCGAGCCATATGGCTTCGTGGGTGCCTCGATCTCGGAACTTCGTATAGAACTGACGAATCCGTCGACCGGAACCATGCTTCCATCGATGAAGAAGGATCTGCTCAGGCTCAATAACTTCTGCCTCGTCTACCACGTCTGGCTGCTGTTCATCTGAAACATCAAACACTTCTGGACCAACATATGGTTTTAGCCAAGAAACATGGAAAACATCATGCATTGTCCAACTGACAGGCAACTTTAACTTCATTGAGACATCACTTATCTTCTTAACTATTGGAAAAGGGCCAAAACTATGGAATGAAAGCTTGGGACAATGTTTGCCCACTTGTTTCAATCTTTGTTTCATGATGCACTGAGAGACCCAATCCCCTTCCTTGAAGTGGATATCTCGTCTAAACTTACATGCCTGTCTGTGAACTGAATGATGGCCAGGCTCAAAATTGAGGGCCAAACTGGGTTGAGTATCAAACTTTGCGGAATCGACATACTGATCTTCTAAGTCTTTTCCAGAGATGTTGAGAATGGTAGACTCCTGACTGGTCGGGATGCTCGTCTTTCTACTAAGAACATCTGCTACTACTGGGTTATGTTGACCAGGGATGTACTTAATCATTCCTCCAAACTGTTGGAAGAGCTGACCCTGTCTAGTGTGCTGAGCACTCCACTGGGCACTTGGCATCGTCGGGAGCCACTTAAGTGCTTGGTGGTCTGTGGTGACTGTGAAAATGTGTCCATAAGGAACATGTTTCAAATGTTTGAGAACTGACTGCTGTTCTAGCTTGCCCTTGAAAGTCTTGGAAAGACAAGAGGGAAACTTGCTAGGAGGTTCTGCTAACTGTGGAATACTGGGTAGGAGATCATCCTTAAAAATGTCTGAATGAGAAAGGAGATCTGCTAACTGAGAGACTGAAGATAATGAGACAGCGGTTATTGATGAGATAGAAGCTGTCTGAGCATAAATTAATGCTTCTTCTGCTCCCTTGCATATAGCTCGTCGGGCCTGGAGATGAGAAATCATAGGAACGCCAAGAATGCTCCTATCCCCCCGAATCATGACAGGCTCAGGAAAACCTTTAGAGATAATAAAGGTGTCCTGCCCCCAATTGGGAATAGGTTCATACTGACGAAACCACTGGATTCCTAAGATCATGTCACATCCCAAAAGAGGAGAGACAATGAAATCTTGTTGGAATGAGGCCTTCTGAACTTCAAAGGCAAATTGCTGTGCCTTCTGGGAAATGTGGGTGCGAAGACCAGGTGTAAACCCGTCCACATCCAGATGATATGGAACTAATGTGCAATTCAATTTATTAGCCAACTGGGGAGAGATGGCGTCTTCAGAACTACCCATATCGAAAAGGACTACAAACTGTCGGCCCTGGGCAGAGCCATAAGCTCGGATAAGGCTCTTCTGAGCAGCATCGCTCTCACCCTCCTGCTTAGCATCAAATACCACGGATGGCATAGGATGCATGGAAGGTAAAAGTTGAACTGCATTTGAGGTAGTAGGCGGGGCTGGAGGAGCTGGGGAAGCTGTGGCAACTGTGGAAGAAGGAGCTTTGGCAGCTTGTGCCGCTTGCCATTTGTGGCAATCCTTCTTACCATGCCCTATAATATGACAGAAAAAACATCTATTTTCTAACTGGTACTTCTTTTGCTCCTCTGGAGAAAGATAATCTCCAGTAATGCCTGCTTTAGCCTTTTCATCAGGGGTTTTCTTAGGTTCTTTATCCTTCTTACCCCCTGAACTGGAGCTATTACTGCTGTCCTTCTTAGCATCTTTAGAAGATGCGTTACCTTTCCCTGTCTGTGCAGCGGATTGCTGCTGCTGGGGTTTGGTACTGGACTGAGATGCCTGCTTGGGCTTGCCCCCGTTGAGCTTCATTTCTTCATTCTGAGCGAGAGTCAAAGCCCGGTCATATGTACTTGGTTCAAAGTTACGAACTGTGAACCGAATGTTGGAGTCCAATCCACGAATGAATTGCTCCATCTTGGCCTGCTCAGATAACCCTAACTGCTGTGCTAAAGTAATAACCTTACCGGAAAACTGAAGCACTGGGGAACCGTTCTGCCTGAGTCCATAGAACTCGTCTTTCAGACCGGTCATGTACTGGGGCGGGAGAAATCTGGTCTTCAGGTCATGGACAAAGATGTCCCAGTCAAAGGCTGTGACACCTGTGGCCTGGTCAGTATGAATACTAGACCAATGCTGCCACCAAGTGACTGCCTCACCAGTGAGATGGGGAGCCGCTAAGTGGACTTTGTCTTGAGGGTCTGTGATCCTAGCTAATGGAAAATGAGCATTAAATTGATGAACAAATTGATTAACTGAAGAATGATCACACTTACCATCATACTTGCTGAAATTCGGTTGACTGCGAATGATGGTGGTTGCTGCTGCGGGATGCTGGCTGGTGACACCTATGATTGGGGAGACTGAGGAGAGCTGCTGATACCTCAGGTGTATGGCCTCCTTTTCCCGTTGGTGTTCGAGTAACATACGTTCTCGATCAAGCTCACGTTGGTGTTCCCGAGCGGCGAGTTCAGCCTGACGCCGGTCTTCGTCGATCCTGCGTTGGGCTTCCTCATAGTCCCGTCTTTCTTCTTTTTCTCTTCTCCTTCGGGCCTCGTCCTCTCTCCTTTGTTGTTCCATCTGAAAGAAGAGGGAGATGTAGTCGGGTGCTGCTGGAGGTGTAGAAGGACGTGCTGCTGCTACCTCCAAGAGTTGGAGACGCTCCATGAGTAGCTGGTTCTGAGCTCTAAGAAGAGCTATGGTGTCTGCTGTAGGCGGAAGAACAAGGTCTCCTTCGGGGGAGACGTCTTCCGGCTGATGAGTACTCTCTCCTGTAGACATGATGCTGAAGTCGGTGGTCGTGCCGGAACGCAATCTAACCATCCGAGGATGCCCCCACGCTAGGATACGGTGTGTGTGGACTATCTGAATCTGATACCAATGTGATATGCAGCGGAAGTCTTTGTATTGGTTGATCCTGTCACACAATATGCTCACACCGTCTTCTGTATCCTGAGTTTCGTGAGTTTAGCAATCCATTTCATTTACTTCAAACTTTAAAGAGATGAGAGAGAGATATGAACACTGTACACCAGATTGGGTCCCGAATTACCCACTGAAGGGCCCCCTATCCCGATAACGAGATAGTATTTGCTTTATTACTTTAGAGAGAATGACTTTGGACTGTAGATAAGCCAAACGCAAGATCTCGGAGGATCGGAGAGCGGCTGATCTGTACACGGCTGTAGAAACACCTCAATGACTTGATCTCGAGCCTATGCACTCCTCCCAAGGGCATGAGGAAGGGCTGCACATGTCACGTGCACACCAGTCAGGTGTACAGTGACATGGCATCATTATGGCATCATCATATGGCATCATTAGCATCATCAGATTCATCACATATTTAATCAGCATTTTTCAGGCATTTTTCAGGTATTTTATGACCAGCCGACTGGCATTTATGGTATTTATGCTCAGTCGTGGACATATAGCAGCTGGCCGACTGCATTAATGCTGGCCGACCAGCATCCTTCATGCATATAAATAGAAGAGCACCTCATCCATTCAGTCATCAGGCATCAGAGTGAAGCACATCCTCATCTGGAGCATCTGGCGTTTCAGCATATCAGCCTC
Organism: Cibotium barometz; assembly: GCF_041138505.1. Classification (NCBI taxonomy): domain Eukaryota; kingdom Viridiplantae; phylum Streptophyta; class Polypodiopsida; order Cyatheales; family Cibotiaceae; genus Cibotium; species Cibotium barometz. Next base: position 23,080,291 of record NC_141085.1, read on the forward strand.
AGCACCATAATCAGCAAACGCAGCCTCCTCTGGAGCATCATGCGTTTCAGCCATCATCATCAGCAGTAGCATTCAGTTAACGCATCTCCATCAGCATTCAACGCATCTCCATCAGCATTCAGTTAACGCATCATCTCCATCAGCCATCATCATCAGCAAACGCAGCCAGTTCAGCCCAACAGGTCAGCGTTTCATCATCCATTCAGCATACAGCTTCTGTTCCAAAGCCTCCCTTCAGTGTTTCCTTCCCAGGAGATAAGGGAAAGAGTGGACAGCAGTTCAGCCCGCATTTCCAGCACATAGTCAGCATATTCAGCAGCACAGATCCAGTTGGATCTCATTGTAACCGCATTCATTCATTTAATATAGCTGCACTGCATTGACACATACTTGTCTATCTCTTTGTATATCTGTTTGTCTCTTAAACATCATTAAGTGCAGTTAAGTGTAGACTAAGGTTGAGATTACTATGGTCTCATCCCTCACATGTTACATTGGTATCCCTCACCCTCTGCAAGGTGCAGCCATTGAAATCCTCTTAAGGGGAGCTCGGATCTCTCTAGTTCGCCATGAGATCCAATAGAAAAAGTGAGCAGACCCCTGCCCTCATTTGCTCCGTGGACTGCCATGAGAATATTGTGTCTAGTAAACACGCCTAGCCATACTGGGGGGTCGGGTCTAGGATAGGAGTCAGCCAGTCCTGAGGGATAGCTGAGTCGATGTCGATACTGAGCCTATCTCTACCCCGGTGTAACGCGCGGAAGCTTTGGGTAGTCTTCTTTTAGCCCTAAACACTCTTGGAAACCTTCTGATGCAAAAAATGCACCATCTGATGCAAAAACGCAGGTAGAGAGAGAGTAGAGAGAGAGAGAGAAGTGCTGGAAATTCAGTATATACTATGGTACAAAAAGGTACATATCTTGCAGCCCTTGGCTGTCTCCATAAAAAGGTGGTTAACCCTAAAATCTGTCCCCTATGGGACCTCTAGTGATCCCAACCCCTAGTGGGTTTGAATGCCTAGAATGATTGGCACTTGGGCTATTTATAGCCCCTTGATATTCATGGGGAACTGGCCGACTGCTGGTCGGCCAGTCCATATATTCATAAATCCCTTTTTACTTCAGCCGACTGGTTATACTGCTTGCTCATGATGCGCCTGATGCTGCCCATGTCCTCTGATTCAGCCGACTGGTTCTGTGAGCAGCCGACAGCATCCCTTTGGTTCTTCTCCAAGCCTTGCTTCAGTCTACACTGCAAAGGTGCTCTGTGCTCTGTGCTCCATCATCCTGGTTCTTCTACTGGGTTCATACTCTTTATCTGGTTGCCTTTTCTGGATCTAGCCCTGAGAATGTCCATGGCATCTATGATGCACATGACACCCGTCAGACCTCTCTCTTGAACTTGTGGGGGTAGTATTGCCTGTGTGCAATCCAATCTCCAAGAGACCTGGCTGGTCCCATGCTCAAGGCGCCCCATGATACATGCGGTCGGCCCCCCCAAGGGGGTTCCAAACCAAAGGCCATCGAAGCCGCTCCTCTGAGGCAACTTGAGCTATCTGTCTGAGGGCCGGCTTGAGATGATCCCAAGCTCGTAGTAAGTTGGTGGCAAATCTCTCCTCAAAAGCCAGACTAAAACCGTGAGCTCGCATCTCTGTGAAGATCCATTTGGTACTTAACAATCAGCTTGCCTAGCAAGGCACGGCTTTGAATAGCAGGGTCAATGAGGCCTTGCCCCCCTCTACGACATGGTTGAATGATCACTCTCCATGCCACCTTGGCCGTGGCTGGCCTCCCGTCTCGCTGCTTGCCCATAAGAAGTTCCGAATCAATCGTTGTACTTGGCCAATACATGCTCGAGAAATGACCCAGCACGACGTGATGTACCACATGGTGGCAAGAAGAACCTGGTTCGCTACCATAACTCTGCCTGCCAGGGAGAGTCTTGCCGAACTCCAGTATAAAAGCTTCTTCGGAATGCTTAGAAGAAGCGGGGCAAGTTGCTGCTCGGGAGAGATATCAATGCCCACTTGGCAACCAAGATAACGAACTGGGTTGCCCCTCGGGATCCACTGGAAAGCCTCATTTGGCTGCCAAGTCGGGGCAGGTGCTGAGCCTACCCAAAAATCACACGACTTGTGCCAGTTGATCTGCACTCCTGATGCGTGGCAGAAAATCTCTATCGTCTCCGGAGATTCCCCACATCTCTTGAAAGGAAAGCTGTTGTGTCGTCTCCAAACTAGAGTCAAGCAGCTCCTCTTGCGTGTGGAGGGGGAGATGCAATCCTTGAAGCTTGGTCTCTTGAGAGAAAGCTACTCATGGCCTTGGCGACAAATAAGAAGAGGCAAGGTGCCAAAGGACAGCCCTATCGAACCGAGTGGGAAAGGGGGAATCTGTCGCCCACCACGAGCTCCCTGAATGAGAATCTGGTTGTGTGAGGCTGAGTAAAGTCCAGAGACTCCATGAACCCACTCCATGGGAAATCCCATCCGATTCATTCTGCCCTCTAGAAAGCTCCAATCCACCATATCATAAGCTTTCTCAAAGTCTAGAAGAAGCACAATGAGGTCCTGTTGTCGCATCCTCATCGAGGCAATCACCTTCTAGAAGGTAAAGAATCAAGATGTTGTCTAGGATGCTCCGAGCCTGAACAAAGCCAGTTTGAGTGTCGTGGATCAAGTCTGGGAGGAAAGGTTGAAGTCTCCTGTTGATGGCCTTGGCCAAGATCTTATAGGTTGTCCCTAGAAGAGTGATGGGTCTCCACTGTGGGATCTCCAATCTGTCGCCACCCTCTTTGGGAATCAAGTGAATCAAGCCCTTTGAGAGCCTCTCTGGCATGGTACCAGTAACCATAATCTCGTTGAAGGCAGCTCCAAGGCTGCCTTCCATGATGTTCCAATGGCTAGAAGCCCATTGCCCTTGGGCATTTGCCCTTGGGAAGTGCCGTCACTACCTCCGCCAACTCCTTAGCAGTGAATGGTGTCGATAAGGACCTGAGAGAAGGGGGAACCACCTCCCTTGTGTGTCACCAGACGCTCTCGCGTGCTTCCACCACCTGTGGAGATAATGGGGCACTTGTAAGAAGAGATCAAAAGAAGTCCGTGGCAATGGCTCACACATGGAGGGGATCTAAAACGATAGCTCCATCTTGGCCTTGCAACTTGTGAATGCCGTCTCTCCTCCTATGGGGGTTGGCTATCTCAAAAAAATCCCCTTTGACTTTGTCACTGGCCTGAGTCCAGAATGAGGCCCTAGCATGATACCTGTACACCACCCTCCTCTCCTCGATGGATCTAATCTCCGTGCGGGCGGTAGCAAGGTGACTCTCGATCCATTGGCTATCGGGGGACCTCTCTTGAAGCTGCTGTAAAGAGGCTAGACTCGTCCTCAGACTCCTCTCCTGCTCTCGGAAGCCCTCCAATTGGCTTTGGGCTGCCTCCTGCAAGAAATTGGTGATCTCCCCTAGGTCCACATCCAATGTGCAAGCAGCAGAGCACGAGATAAAGTTCAATCGTGCCCATATCTGCTCTATCTTGTTGCATATCTCAGGGTCTTGAATGAGGCTGTTCGAAATCCTAGAGCTCGCATGCCTGTCATGCCTCCAAGGGTCCTATAAGGACAGAATAGCCGAGACGTGATTAGAAAAGGAAGTGCTTGCCAGGAAACCAATCTTGCCCCCACGGCTACAAGCCCACTCATCAACATAAAACCTGTCTAGTCTAGAGAGGTTGGGGCCTGTGCTCCTCCTAGTTGATCTCGAGAAGCTAAGGCTCCCAGTACTACGCCCAAACTCTGGAAGATGCTGAGGCCCAAGGGTCCTGTCCTGTGTGTGCGAGAATCATCTCCTCCTAGGTCGAATACTCTACTCTTGAGACTGTGGCCGTGCCACCTGCAAGTCTTTCCTCTGCTGCTTCTATCATGTTAAAGTCACTGCCCAAGCACCAAAAGTCAGCCTAAGGGAGGGCTTGTCGGACTGTGCTCCAAAAGAGGGCTCTATTTGCTGCAATGTTTGGAGCATAAACATTGAGGAAGCCAATGCTATCCTCTCTGATCAAAATAGTAATCCACTGTGCACGCCTCAGGATTATGACTCCTAAGCCAGTCACTAACGGCAAAAGCTGCTCATTGACCGAAATACACACACCTCCCTGCGTCCCTGAGGCAGAGTGAACTGTTGTGGGTGAAGTTGGTGTCAAGGATGGAGGAGGAGGGGGGGAGGAGGCGGGAGAGGTGGTGAGGGAGGGCGGAGGGGCAGAGAGGCCGGAGAGGGGTGTTGCTGTGAGAGATTCGCCACTCGTCCGCAACTAGGTCGTCTGTAGTAGTCAGGGCCTAATGCTCTGTTGCTTGAGGGCCTACCCCTTGGTGAGGATTTGCACAAGAAACGAGGGGAGGAACCATCGGAGGCGGTCTCTTGGAATGCCATCAAGGGCAAGCTCTGGCTAAATGTCCCATTTGTTTGCAAATGAAGCATTGACTCGGAAGGTTTGAATACTCCACGCATTGCTATATGGGGTCGTCCTCCCGATGGCTAGGAATAGATATACAATGCGGCACAGACTTCGGCGAGGCTACACAGATGTGGTAGGATGGAATCCCAGCTACCCGTGCGAGGGCCAAGGCAGCAGTGGGAGGGGACTCCATTGTTGTCCCGATGGCACCACCAATCACTGGGAGAAGAGGAAGGTACTACATCCTAAGGCTTGGGAAACACACTCTCATTGAGAAGCCCGACACACCAGCCAGACGGTTAGACGCAGGATCGAAGTCGTGTTGCCATCGTGCAAAGAAGGCATGCGCCGTACGCAGTGCAAGGGGGCTCAGTTGCATGACTTGGTTTGACGCCGTTGGCGAGTCGAACTCCACTTGGTAGTATCCGCTCCCCAGAGGGTGAATATCAGTGATCTTTGCAGGCTCGCTTGTAAAAGATTCCTAAGTTGTCCGCATGCGGGGCAGCTACCAACAATTTGCAAACCAGGGTGGAGGCCTCTAGTGAGGCAACATTCATGGTGGCGAGAATTTGAAGATCTGCTTCAGAGAAGGAAATGCAAGCAACGACGGCCTTGGTCGGGGATGACGGAGCGGTTGCCATGGAGTCCTCCTGAGGGTGAAGATCAGAATAGGTGGAAGCTTGTTGAATAGAGCGAAAAACCCCAAAGAGCTTGAGAGCTCAACCTACACGGGAGGGGATAAAGGAAGAGCAACTGAAGAAAGAAAAGGAGGACGGAGGGGGGCGGCTTTGATGGGAGGCGGGGCAGGAAAGGGGGACGAAGGAGAGGGAAGAGATGGGGGCGGGAGGAAACGGAGGCGCCAAGGGGAGAGGGGAGGCGGGCAGAGGCATGAAAGGTGAAAGAGCCCCCCACGAAGAAGGGGGGAGGGGGCGGCACAAGAACATGTAGAGAGGGGGGGGGGACTACGCGAAGGAAAGGAGAAGGGGTGGGTTGAAATGCGCAATGGGAGGAGGGGGCGCAGGAGATATGCAGACGAGGGGGAGAGCTCAGATGTGCTCACGATATCAGTATATGCTTCTTGTCCTGTTGCCTTGTTTAGACCTGCGTTTCTTTGTTGCCCTCTCCTCCCTCTTGCTTTTCACTCCAGCTCCCTTCTCTTCATGGTCCTTTTTGTTGAGAATAAGTTGATCTACATCCATCACTTAGTGTGTGACATTGGATTTAATATATTTATGTTAAGGGTATAGGCAAAGGTGTTAACCATGGGTTAGCTTGTAACCCATGGTTATTGACTAGCATTAAAGTGTGATATGCAGCGGAAGTCTTTGTATTGGAAGATCCTGTCACACAAATGCTCACACCGTCTTCTGTATCCTGAGTTTCGTGAGTTTAGCAATCCATTTCAATACTTCAAACTTTAAAGAGGATGAGAGAGAGAGATATGAGAACTGTACACCAGATTGGGTCCCGAATTACCCACTGAAGGGCCCCCTATCCCGATAACGAGATAGTATTTGCTTTATTTCTTTAGAGAGAATGACTGTGGACTGTAGATAAGCCAAACGCAAGATCTCGGAGGATCGGAGAGTGGCTGATCTGTACACTGCTGTAGAAACACCTCGATGACTTGATCTCGAGCCTATGCACTCTTCCCAAGGGCATGAGGAAGGGCTGCACACCTGAGGCTGAGAGAAGAAGAAGGTGGACTGTTCTACACTATGTTAGAATGCTGAAAACACTTAAGAATGCTGTGTTACCTTCACCAAATGACTGCTGCATGTATGGATGATGCACAAAAGGCTGGACACTGATGCAAACAGCAGATTCAGGGCTGGAAATTGCTGTAGACTGAATCTTCAGGGCTGGAAACTGCTGTGGACAGAAACGCTAGCCTGTAGAGATGCTGTGGACTGAAACGCATGAGCAAACAGAGGCTGCAGGCTGCTGCTGTACGGCTGGACAGAAAACGCAGGACTGCTGTACGGCTGGGCAAAATGCAGGACTGCTGTGCTGAATCTGGTGTTGAACTGGGCTGAATGGTGTGCTGAATCTGGGCCTAAATGGATGCTGAATCAGGGCTGAATGGATGCTGAAGGCAGGCGCCTAGGGCTGATTGAAGCTATGGTTTCTCAAGGGGCTGGAGAAGCAAGCTTATGGGCTCTAGGGCTGGATTAGTCTAGGGCTGAAAGCAAGGGTGCTCCTAGGGCTGAGGAGGAGAGCTCTTAGCACAATGAAGACTGAATGAGAGAATAGGCTCTAGGCAAGCCTATTTATACTAACTGGAGGTTGGTCATTTAATAAAGTTTTATATTTATAAATGCCCAATAATGCAAATAATGCTAAATAAATACTAATAAATATGGAAAAAATACCAGATAAATCCCAATAAATTCCCTAAGGCTTCAGGGATGTTCTAAATGATGCACAGGCATATGAATGCATATTATGCAGGATGCAGAGTGCTTTCTGATGCAAACCCTAAGGCTTCTTCTGACTCTACATGCATGAATGATTCTCTCCAAGTGGGTTAAGGGACTTGATTGATTGACTGACCCACTAAGGCTGAGGAATGACCTACGTAGCTCGTGCCTGACTTATCATGGACTGAGGATGTACAATGGGGTCACGACGTACGACAATTATCATCCTATTGGGTTCTAAAAGTGTACAATTGTTGCACTTCTGATGATGAGCCATCTTGTCACCATGTACTGAGTGCAGAGTGCATGTGACATTCCCTCCTGATTAGCTTGGCGGCAGGTTCATGGCTTCCAAGTAGTCCGCCAATAACTGGGGTTACTCCTGGAAGAACTCCTCGTCGAGCCATACGGCTTCGTGGGTGCCTCGATCTCGGAACTTCGTATAGAACTGACGAATCCGTCGACCGGAACCATGCTTCCATCGATGAAGAAGGATTTGCTCAGGCTCAATAACTTCTGCCTCGTCTACCACGTCTGGCTGCTGTTCATCTGAAACATCAAACACTTCTGGACCAACATATGGTTTTAGCCAAGAAACATGGAAAACATCATGCATTGTCCAACTGGCAGGCAACTTTAACTTTATGGAGACATCACTTAACTTTTTGACTATTGGAAAAGGGCCAAAACTACGGAATGAAAGCTTGGGACAATGTTTGCCCACTTGTTTAAATCTTTGTTTCATGATGCACGGAGAGACCCAATCCCCTTCCTTGAAGTGGATATCTCGTCTAAACTTACATGCTTGTCTGTGAACTGAATGATGGCCAGGCTCAAAATTGAGGGCCAACCTGGGTTGAGTACCAAACTCTGCGGAATCGACATACTGATCTTCTAAGTCTTTTCCAGAAATGTTGAGAATGGTAGACTCCTGATGACTGGTTGGGATGCTGGTCTTATCTGCTACTGGGTTATGCTGACCAGGGATGTACTTAATCATTCCTCCAACTTGTTGGAAGAGCTGACCCTGTCTAGTGTGTTGAGCACTCCACTGGGCACTTGGCATCGTCGGGAGCCACTTAAGTGCTTGGTGGTCTGTGGTGACTGTGAAAATGTGTCCATAAGGAACATGTTTCAAATGTTTGAGAACTGACTGCTGTTCTAGCTTGCCCTTAAAAGTCTTGGAAAGACAAGAGGGAAACTTGCTAGGAAGTTCTGCTAACTGTGGGATACTGGGTAGGAGATCATCCTTAAAAATGTCTGAATGAGAAAGGAGATCTGCTAACTGAGGGACTGAAGATGATGAGACAACGGTTATTGATGAGATAGAAGCTGTCTGAGCATAAATTAATGCTCCTTCTGCTCCCTTGCATATAGCTCGTCGGGCCTGGAGATGAGAAATCATAGGAACGCCAAGAATGCTCCTATCCCCCCGAATCATGACAGGCTCAAGAAAACCTTTAGAGATAATAAAGGTGTCCTGTCCCCAATTGGGAATAGGTTCATACTGATGAAACCACTGGATTCCTAAGATCATGTCACATCCCAAAAGAGGAGAGACAATGAAATCTCGCTGGAATGAGGCCTTTTGAACTTGAAAAGAAAACTGTTGTGCCTTCTGAGAGATGTGGGTGCGGAGACCAGGTGTAAACCCGTCTACCTCCAAATGACAGGGCACTAAGGTACAGCTCATGTTGGTAGCCAACTGGGGAGAGATGGCATCCTCAGAACTGCCCATGTCAAAAAGGATTATGAACTGTCGGCCCTTGGCAGAGCCATAAGCTCGGATCAGGCTTTTCTGGTGGTTGTTGCCTCACCCTCCTGCTTAGCATCAAGTACCACAGATGGCATGGAATGCATAGAAGGTAAGATCTGAACCGCATTGGTGGTAGTAGGCACGTCTGGAGGAGCAGGGGATACTGCGGCAACTGTGGCAGAAGGCTCTTTGGAGGCTTGCTCCGCTTGTCTTTTTGGACAATCCTTCTTACCATGCCCAATGGTATGACAGAAAAAACATCTGTTTTTTGATTGATACTGTCTTTGCTCCTCTGGAGGAAGATAGCCTCCAGTGATGCCTGCTTGAGCCTTTTCCTCAGGGGTCTTCTTAGGCTTGGATTCCTTACCCCCTGAACTAGAGCTAGGACTGTTGTCTCTCTTAGTGTCTTTACCCTTCCCCTGTTGGGGTTTGGTACTGGACTGAGATGACTGCTTGGGCTTGCCCCCGTTAAGCTTCATTTCTTCATTCTGAGCGAGAGTCAGAGCCCGGTCATATGTGCTTGGTTCAAAGTTACGAACTGTGAACCGAATGTTAGAGTCCAATCCACGAATGAATTGCTCCATCTTGGCCTGCTCAGATAACCCTAACTGCTGTGCTAAAGTAATAACCTTACCGGAAAACTGAAGCACTGGGGATCCGTTCTGTCTGTGTCCATAGAACTCGTCTTTCAGACCGGTCATGTACTAGGGCGGGAGAAATCTGGTCTTCAGGTCATGGACAAAGATGTCCCAGTCAAAGGTTGTGACACCTGTGGCCTGGTCAGTATGAATACTAGACCAATGCTGCCACCAAGTAACTGCTGTACGGCTGGGCAAAACGCAGGACTGCTGTGCTGAATCTGGCGTTGAACTGGGCTGAATGGTGTGCTGAATCTGGGCCTGAATGGATGCTGAATCAGGGCTGAATGGATGCTGAAGGCAGGCGCCTAGGGCTGACTGAAGCTATGGTTTCTCAAGGGGCTGGAGAAGCAAGCTTATGGGCTCTAGGGCTGGATTAGTTTAGGGCTGAAAGCAAGGGTGCTCCTGGGGCTGAGGAGGAGAGCTCTTAGCACAATGAAGACTGAATGAGAGAATAGGCTCTAGGCAAGCCTATTTATACTAACTGGAGGTTGGTCATTTAATAAAGTTTTATATTTATAAATGCCCAATAATGCAAATAATGCTAAATAAATACTAATAAATATGGAAAAAATACCAGATAAATCCCAGTAAATTCCCTAAGGCTTCAGGGATGTTCTAAATGATGCACAGGCATATGAATGCATATTATGCAGGATGCAGAGTGCTTTCTGATGCAAACCCTAAGGCTTCTTCTGACTCTACATGCATGAATGATTCTCTCCAAGTGGGTTAAGGGACTTGACTAATTGACTGACCCGTGTATGAGTGATTTGTTCACAGGCATCCCTTCTCATTATTAAGTGTGTGCATTGGTTGCTAAGTAGGTTGTTTTCATGCTTCAATTGAGTGGCACTTTGGAGCATATTAGAGAGAGAAAAAAATCTGTTACAAAACAGTACATAAAACTCTTTGTGAGTACATTTAGCAAAGCTTTGTGATCACTGATGGCATTCACATCCTCTTAGTGAGTGACATGTTGAGAGATTGAGAGCCTTTTCATTCACTTTGTGTGAGACTAATTGAGATGAATTATGAGAAAGGGAGCTTGTTTGAGTGACTCTTGTGTGAGGCATTCATATGTATGTGAAGGAGTAGTCTTTCCATCCTCATATCTAAGTGAGAGAGGAGTAAGAGGTACGAGAGTAAGGAAAAACTCTTTCTTTTCCATGTGAGAGTGATATATACTACAGTGGGAAACATCACCTATTTCTATACAGCCAGGTGTCAAGCGTTGAAGGCAAGGTGGTTGTCTCTGTGATTCTGTGTGATACGCATCAATGGTGGGTGACAACTAAAGTGGCAACGCTAGCAGCAGTGGTGTTTTTTGTGTGCAAGGGCGGTGGCTGCAAAGGGTGCAACAAAGACTTGTGTAGATCCAGCGGCGGCAGTAAACTCGTGCTTGTGTGTCGAATAGTAAAGCTCGCCTTGGTGACTGGGAAGAGCTTCCGCACATTGGAAATACAAGCAACAAGCTCAAGCACAGCTTCGATATCTAAGGTGGTTAGCTGTATGCAAGGTCACTTGGGAGTCCACATCAGTATGCATACAGTCCTAACCATAGTAACAAAAAAACCTATTTCTAGCTTTCGAAACTCGAAACTTCGAAATGGTTTTTAAAAACCTCAAAACCTCTCTAGTACGGTAGTTTCATCCAAATTTCAGTTTTTGTTTTTTTCCCCCTTGGATTTTTTGGGATTTTTTTAATTTTGTTTTTTTCCATAGCCGCCTCATCACCTTTCTTCCCTCTTCTTCTCCTACCTCCCTCCTTCCCTTTTCCATCTTCAGCTACTTCTTTCACCTCTACTCTTGCTTCCTTCATTGTCTTCTTCTCTCCTTTCTCTTCGTCTCTCCTCTATTTCTCCCTTGCTCTTCTTCTCCTTTTCTCTTCTTTCTCCTTTTTCTTCCTTCAATGTCTTAAATCTTTCCCAATTTCGACCTTCTCTTCTTCAATCTTAAGAGTCCTTGATTGAATCACTTGTGGCATCTAATCAAGCAAAATTGCCATAATGCCTCACCAAAATAAGGATGGTTCCCCGAGATAGGTGAGAAGAGACCATTTTTTTCATCATTACACTATGTTTTTAGATGGCTACTATAAGTTCTTTAAGTATTTATACTTTATGAAATTATTGATTTTTCGAAACCTCGCGGTTTCTTAGTCGAGGGACGAAACCTTTTGAAAAAAGCCCCAAAAACCTTGAAACGAAAAAAATCTCGAAACGTTTCTTGTGACTATGGTCTTAACACAACTAGTTGCATTCAAAAACAAGTAAGACAAGTGTAATATCCTCTCTTGAGCTTAGACGTATGGGCATCATCGGCAACAACTAATCTGCAAACCCTACTAGCAATAAGCCTTTTTGATGCGTAACACCCTCTCTCTCTCTCAATTGTGCAAGATAATGCTTTGGGAATAGGCTTTCCATGTGTTGCACTAACTTTTGTAGCTGTGAATTAGTTGGCAAGAATGAGCGGCGACTGTCATGCTCTATTTTCAGAAGAAGCGCTAAAAGCTGGCCGAATACATATTGAGGGGTTTATTAATATCTCCTTTTTTCTTCTCTTTTTGGGACACAAACAAACCTTTGTAATAGTCCTATCACTATAAAGAACCCATTGTGTATGACATGCCTAGTTCTTGTAAGCCAAGCAACATCAACCAAAAAAAGATTAAAATAAAAAAAACCAAAACCAAAAAATCAAGAAAATCTCACTACTTGGTAAAAAGTATGGAATTTTCAGAATTTCTATGTAGAAATATGCATTTGTATGGGGAAGAAACTTGGTGAAGCCAAGTGAGAGAGAATCTTTGTATTTATCCTCCAACTTTAAAGGGTTTTTACAACTAGAGAGAAACTTTGTGGTAACATCTTAAAAAAAATAAAATAAAAAAATGTCAAGTCACCATGGATGTTTCTTTGATAGAAATGACCATTTTGATAGCTCAAAATATCATACTTGGGCTATCAAAGTGCAAATGGCTCTCATAGATTAAGCTCTATGGGATATTGCAAGTGGGACCGAAAGGAAACCCACAGCAAGGAATCTGGAGGCAGTTTAAAAATGGGAAGACAATGATGCCAAAGCTTTGTCATTCATCATCAGTGGTCTTAGTGACAATCAGATACATTAGGTCAGCTCATCATCTAGTGCCCGTGAACATAGTTGTCAGGTATGATACCGCACGGTTCGTACGATACGATACCGTACGGGAAAATACGATATGATATAAAGAAAATCTTATTGTACGGTATTTAAAAAAAATACTTAATAAACTTTAGTATTTTCAATTTCAAAGAGAAGACAAGTTGTCACATGACACAAACACTAAAATTCCATTAAAACCAAGTTGAAAACATACATAGATGATAGATGTTAGGCTAAAGCCTAAGTCATACAATGCGAGGCGCTCTAGGTGCATGTAGGTGGCCCGGTCCCATAGTAGTAAGTACAAAAAGTGGTGCACAAAAAAGAGAGGCTAGAGAGTTGGGGCTAGAATCTAGGTGGAGAATTGATCACTATCAAAATCAGAGCTCTCGCTAGGATCATCTCCATCAGAAGAGTGCCCATCGGAGCACTCGCAGAAGTCACCCTCGCTAAGGACGTTACCCTCATCATCAAACTCGGGCTCTCTAAGCTCCTGTGACACGGCAATCGGAGCATCCTCATTTGCAAGAGCAGAGGAAGAACTACCGGAACCTCGTCGTGTGTAGGTTTGCACTATGCCACTCGAGCCGGGAGGAAAGATGCGTCCGCCGCGAGTGTCCACTCGCACTCCTTTGCTACTAGGTCCAGTTGTTGCTTGCCCACGACGAGTATGAGAAACTCGTCGATCAATCTCCTGGAGCTCTGCATAGAGCTCCGCATAGTCTCTCCTCCTCCTCATCTACCTCCTTGTGGACACTCTTCAGAGAGTCGCTTGTGAGCTTGAACTCGTCCACATTTACCTACAAGCGATAATGCGCATTGACACGTTGTGGAGTGGAAAAAAAAGCAAGGAAACAGGCCTCTATAGCTTCCCACTCCCCCAACCTTGGAATCACTAGCACAAAACAGGGGCACCATAGACAAAATAATCACCCAACAAACACATACACTTCCACTGTGTGCATGACGAGGTAATCGAAGGCTGGCACAAAGTGCGTTGTGAGAGTGTAAACCCGTGGACTACACCACCAAACACGTCAATCACGCCTTCTCCTTCAAATCAACACACACGAGATACAAACACAGAAACCATAGCCAGATACATGACCAGTATCATCCATCTTTGAATTCCCAACCAACACTTCCATACAAGCTTCTTCCAACACACAGAAGCTTTTGCTTCACACCATCTCACATACTTGACACCTTCAAATCAACACACAAGATGTATACTCACAAGGTTGTCCCCCATTCGTCTTGGCAACATATACCTGGGCCATGGCCTCTGGCTAATACGAGCTGCACCTCAACAAGGTAACCATCTGCTGCGCTACCAGCAGCTGCGCCAAAAACAACAAACTTTGGCGCCGGCAACAGTACACTCTCTCTCCTTGCTACCAGCTGTAGAAAATATGAAAGCAAGAGCAGACTAGAAATGAAACAAGAACACAAATGAAAGACAAAGAGTTACCTTGAGATGAGTGTAGACAAGACACAAGATTGATACTTTCATTGATGTGACACCCACAATATATAGGTGAGAAGTACAAGATAGAGTAGACTGACTTATGGGACAATTATATAGGTGCCACATGGCACACACTTAAGACTAGACAAATGTAGACTAGAGAAATAGTACACCTAGTGTGCACTTATTTCCAACTAGACAAATGTAGACTAGAGAAATAGTACACCTAGTGTGCACTTATTTCCAACACCCTCCTTAAGTGGACACTAGGAGGAAGACAGAAAGACAAGACTAGAAGACAGACATAAAGACCTATAGACTGAGAGACAAGACAGAAGACATGACAGACAAAGATCCTGAGACACCCCTCCTCAAGTGATATCCTCATATGGGTTCACAAGGATAGGGACAAGATGGATCTAAAACAAGACAGTCAAATTGATAGACAAATAGACAGACAGACAAGACTAGATAGACAGAAGACTGACTGTAGACCTGACTGTAGACAAACAGATGGACCTTGAAGACATCCTCTCCTCAAGGGCAATCTCTGCCTCTTGGGTAGGGACAAGAGAGAGGTCAAAAAGCATAATGAGTAAGACACTAGAACCCCTTGACCTACATCATCGGTGGTCAAAGTGGTAGACAAGAAAGGTGAAGTAATCAGAAAGCCCATTCCTCATCATGTGAGGAATGAACAGCAAGATCTGCTGATGTAGATGCTGTAGCAACATGGGCTGAGGTAGATGCAGGGGCTGATGTAGAGGTTTTAGAGTAGCAGTCCTTCTCCCGGTGATTATCACGGCCACAAATGGTGCATGGATGAGCCTTGAAGCAGTCCTTCTCCATATGATTAGTTTTTCCACAATGGGTGCAAGGCTTTCTTACCTTAGAACCTCCTTTCTTTGCTAAAAATGTAGTGTCAGTTACCTTTTGTTGTTTTGTTCTTTCCTCTTCTTGGAGAGCATTGATGATACCTTCAAGAGTAGGATTATTGTGATACTTGAAGGTAGTGACAAGAGTAGCATAGGTGTCAGGTAAGCTTTTGAGAAGCACAGCAATAGCAATATCTTCGGAGATGGGGGACTTCACTGATGCAAGCTGAACCATAAGACTGCGAAAATAATTGACATGAGAGGCTATAGTAGCTCCCTCCTGCATATATAGATCAAAGAATGAGATCATAAGTGCAATCTTAGAGTTTTTAGAGCGGGGTCCAAAAAGGGTATCCAAAGTGATCCATGCTCGAGAAGCAGACTACGTCGGAGATGTGATGAATGTAATCATCTCCAAGACCGAGCAAGATGATAGCATAGGCTTTGTCATTCTTGGCAGTGGGAGCATAAGTGATAACTTGCTCAATGTCGGAATCTTCGGGAGCAGCATGGTGAACAACGTCCCAAAGACTTTCTTTCATAAGATGGCACTTGATTTTGATTTGCCAAGTATGAAAGTTGGACCCATTGAATTTGTCGATAGACATGAGAGAATGAGTAGAAGAGGCCATGTGGGAAGGTCTTACCTCTTGCTAAAATGCAAGGGCAGTGTCTATTCCCTTACAAGATTGCAGAAATGAATGAAAGAAGAGATCCAAACTGTTTTTAGAAGCCGGCTCTCTCACCACTTGTCAAGGCCATAGCATGTGACAGCCCATCGAAGCATGAGGAACTAGCAGTTTGCAGATATGAGGATAAGAAAAGGACTGACCAGCAAACTGAAGGAGACAATGCACAGTACCTTGTAGACTCTTCAAGAGGAAGCGATGTTAGAACTGAATGCAGCAAATAGCTCGTTAGGAGGAAAGTCGATCTGCAGCTGCTTCTAGATGATGCGCACCCTTGAGTCGATGAAGAAGGCAGCCAAAGGAGAGCAGCAATAGTACAGCGGGCTGTATGAGCCTGAACAGGGTGGACAACAAGAAAGTGGGCGGACAGAAAATTCAGGCCGGCGGGTTGCTTACTGATATGACGAGCTGCATGTGCAATACTAGAGGACAGAAGCGAACATATAGAAACGGTGAGATACAAAAAAAACGTGAGGCAGCTCCCAAAAATGTGGCGGCAGATAGTTGTTGGGCTGCTACAGCAGCAGGTCGACTACCAAGAGCAGGGGCAGCACCCAGCTAAGCGGCGGCCAACAGCAAAGGCGGCAGCCTGTTCTGAACCAAGTGACTGCAGCAAGAAGAGGGGCAGTCGCTCACAGGAAACAGGGGCAAAGATGAGGGGAGCCAGGATAAACCTGCTCTGATACCATGTAGAAAATATGAAAGCAAGAGCAGACTAGAAATGGAACAAGAACACAAATGAAAGACAAAGAGTTACCTTGAGATGAGTGTAGACAAGACACAAGATTGATACTTTCATTGATGTGACACCCACAATATATAGATGAGAAGTACAAGATAGAGTAGACTGACTTATGGGACAATTATAGAGGTGCCACATGGCACACACTTAAGACTAGACAAATGTAGACTAGAGAAATAGTACACCTAGTGTGCACTTATTTCCAACACCAGCCATCGCCTGCTGCGACAAAGCAAACAAAGCAACACCTAAAAAACTCTCCGCTACCAGAGGCGGCAACCCCAATGAAAAACTCCCTATACTGTCACCACCAGTGCGCCATCCTTTTTACTTCTTAGAGTTTTAAGAATTCCACTCGCAGAATCGAGCAAATCCTGAAATTGTGCTCCTCGTTTGGCATCCATCACACCCGCCGTCTTCTCACCCGCCGTTTGAACCTTTCTTTGCTTGCTATTTTAATTCCGCCGCCCTTTTTAAAGAAAATTACATGGTATTGCATTATTTCCCTTATGTATTAAGGCCTCTATATATTAAGGCCCTAAGTATTATGCACACCTTTGGCTTGATACTGGTGATGAAGATCTCCGATTGCATACGTGCCATCTACAAAGATTTGATCTTCTCCTGCTCTTCGAGATCCCAGATTTAAGGAAGCCAAACCTTGATCATAACTCTGGTGGTGTTCCACAATGTGTTCCCCATGTTGTTGCCAAACATCTTGCCATTGATGTAACCTTAGTCTTGCACCGTTTCCAACAAACATATCTGCATCAAACACATCATCACATGCTAAAAAGGCTTCATTGCCACTTCAGTGGGTGGAGTATTGGGCATCCCAGTGCTATATGAACATGCATCTATATGTACATATGCCCAAAACACTTTTACAAAATTTTGCCTGACATACTTTGCCCAACCCCTAGTCTGCTAGAGCATTTATGCTCAGCAGCAAAAAGATAAAGTCCAATAGCTATCCACCAGGATCAAAAGGAATCTGTTGTAACTTACCATCCCATTTCCCAACATCTGTGAAAAACAATGGTTGCATCACTACATACCAAACGTCATTCATATGTGCCACAAAATCATTTTCGTCCAAAGCATTCACAGACTCTGACCACGCAGCATCACCTTCAAGCCTTCGCTCTTCAAATAAACCATGAAAGAACACTTCACCCACAACAAACCTCCTTGTCTTCAAAACCTGTGGCATTACAACATCTAGCATCCAATTCATCAATACCAGTGAAGGCCAAGTTCCAACATTTTGACCTTTATGCACACAAAAATCCACAACCTTTCCAACAGCAGTGTCCACAAGCACTTCCAACTCTTGTTAAATAGGCATCTCTTCACAACCATACAACTCAACTGATTTAGAATCCTTGTCATCCATGGACTTTGTCTTTAACATTTCAGCAACACGCAAAGAAGCCTTAGTTACATTCTCAACCATATTTGCATCCATGTCCATCTCTGGCTCCTGTTCATCAAGGCTAGCAACTGCCCACATATCATCCTCAAACACAATACTCACATCACAACGCTCTTCATCAGCCCAATCTACATGCATATCTTCTTGAGTGTTGCCAACCCCCCTAGTATCATCGTCCAAAGACTCCCCAGCACATAATGCATCAAATGGAAAAACATCCACATCATTCATCGTAGGTACCATACCACCATCAAGCTGTCCAAGAAAATCCATAACAATAGGATCTTCCTCCATGCTCTCCACATCCGCATTGCAAACTGTCTTCACTTCATCACAAGTCCCTACCCCATCCTCCTCCCTTGTAGAATCTGGCAAAGAATCATCCTCAAAGCATTATGTATCCAACTCCTCTTCCTTCTTATCATGAGCCAATCCCAAGGCATTATCCTCTTTGCTTCCATGTGCATGCATGTCATCCAGATCCGAATGCAAATGATCTTCAATAGAGCATTCCAAATCACTGTCATGCACAGCCATGACGTCCCAATCCAAAGAAGAATCCACTGGCAACTCCTCATGTGCAAAAGTCTCAAACCTTGACCCAGATTCCTCATCCTGCTTTTCAACATGCACATCCTTAGTTTCAATCGCAACATCAATAGGGAAAACCTTAGCTACATCCACATCATTCATCAAACACACATCTTCACTTTGCTCCTTCACCTGCTTCATCCACCTTCACATGCTTTAAAGACTTTGGAAAAAAATCAAAAGGCACATAGAACATCCCCCTTTGCACCTGCATAGGCCTTTGAGGCTCCTGTCTAATCAAACTTTGCATAGGACTCTTATCCACCTCAACCAAATTTACATGCATATCCCTTGCAGACACAACACCTTCATGCAGATAAATACCCATCTCCATCTGCTTCAAAATCTTGCCTTCCTTTTCCCTAGCAACCCTAACTGCATCATCAAATGACTTGGGATTCTTCAACTCAACCCTGATCTTCAAATGGGGTAGCAAACCATCAATAAACAAGCTCTTCTTCAGAAACATAGAAGGAACTTCTTGCTTCAATGTCGTACACCACTTATCCCATAGACATGTAAATACCTTCCCAAAATCATCCAGTGATTGCCCATGGACCTGCTTCAAGATACTCAACTCCTGCCAAAGCACACTAGGCTCCTCTGCTTGTTGCTGAAAATGCTCCAAAAGGCCTTCTTTCAACCTGTCTAAGGTCAAAACACCATGTAGCTCATATGCTGCATCCTGTGCTTCAAAATCTTTAAGCCAGCTTCGGGCATCTTCCTTCAAAAAAATCTTTACTAGCCTCAAAACCTGCTCTTCATCTGTAACATGATTGCTAATGCATGTCAACTCCATTTGCTCCAAAAAGTTAAACACATCTTCATTCTTACTGCCATGAAATTTTGGATAAGACCACATCATGAAAATCTGCAACAATCCCTGCCAAAAGAAGCGGTACGAGTCTCTTTCCTATGGGGCATACACCCTTGTAGGCGAAGAAAAACCCTTGGCTCTCCTCAGTGGGGGCACCAAAAAGCTTTGGAGTGGAAAAAAAAGCAAGGAAACAGGCCTCTATAGCTTCCCACTCCCCCAACCTTGGAATCACTAGCACAAAACAAGGGCACCATAGACAAAATAATCACCCAACAAACACATACACTTCCACTGTGTGCATGACGAGGTAATCGAAGGCTGGCACAAAGTGCGCTGTGAGAGTGTAAACCCGTGGACTACACCACCAAACACGTCAATCACACCTTCTCCTTCAAATCAACACACATGAGATACAAACACAGAAACCATAGCCAGATACATCACCAGTATCATCCATCTTTGAATTCCCAACCAACACTTCCATACAAGCTTCTTCCAACACACAGAAGCTTTTGCTTCACACCATCTCACATACTTGACACCTTCAAATCAACACACAAGATGTATACTCACAAGGTTGTCTTCCATTCGTCGTGGCAACATATACCTGGGCCATGGCCTCTGGCTAATACGAGCTGCACCTCAACAAGGTAACCATCTGCTGCGCTACCAGTAGCTGCGCCAAAAACAACAAACTCTGGCGCCGGCAGCAGTACACTCTCTCTCCTTGCTACCAGCCACCGCCTGCTACGACAAAGCAAACAAAGCAACACCTAAAAAACTCTCCGCTACCAGAGGCGGCAATCCCAATGAAAAACTCCCTATACTGTCACCACCAATGCGCCATCCTTTTTACTTCTCAGAGTTTTAAGAATTCCACTTGCAGAATTGGGTAAATCTTGAAATTATGCTCCTCGTTTGGCATCCATCACACCCGCCGTCTTCTCACCCGCCGTTTGAACCTTTCTTTGCTTGCTATTTTAATTCCGCCGCCCTTTTTAAAGAAAATTACATGGTATTGCATTATTTCCCTTATGTATCAAGGCCTTTATATATTAAGGTCCTAAGTATTATGCACACCTTTGGCTTGATATTGGTGATGAAGATCTCCGATTGCATACGTGCCATCTACAAAGATTTGATCTGCTCCTGCTCTTCGAGATCCCAGATTTAAGGAAGCCAAACCTTGATCATAACTCTGGTGGTGTTCCACAATGTGTTCCCCATGTTGTTGCCAAACATCCTGCCATTGATGTAACCTTAGTCTTGCACCGTTTCCAACAAACATATCTGCATCAAACACATCATCACATGCTAAAAAGGCTTCATTGCCACTTCAGTGGGTGGAGTATTGGGCATCCCAGTGCTATATGAACATGCATCTATATGTACATATGTCCAAAACACTTTTACAAAATTTTGCCTGACAACGTCACATAGTTATTATCAAATAAAACTCAAAAAGCAAAAAGCTAGAAGTTTACAACTTAAGTTTTAATTTTTAATTGGTCGTTAGTTGTAAGTTGTAATTTAAAAGTTAAAAGCTATACGGTATACCTGTCTAGCCGAGTCCATCTTGTGCATGGCACGTAGCATGCGCAAGTTAGTGCGACAATACACTAGCCGCTCTAGTTGCCGTGTGCTCAAGCGATTGCTGAGCTTTGTGTGTATGAGAGAGTAGGTGCTTCAATTTCTCACATGCACCCGAAGCACAATCTTGAGCCAAGAGTCTCAAAGCCAGCTTTTGGAGGCGGCTAAGCGTGTAGCCAAATGTCTCCCCACCAGAAAAGGGGTTTCACAAGATACTCCCTTTTCCAAGTAGGCGGTGATGCAAGTGCAGCTCCCTCCCTCTGGTCATTGTAGCTAATGAGCTCTTCCAAGAACTTCCCATGGAACTCCTTTGGCAATGCCTTAGGCAAGAAGGCATCGCGGTCCTCTAGCAACAACTCAATGTCGGTGAAGAGGGCGGGGAGGCTATAGGCGGCTTGGTCCATATGGGCTTATGGCCATTGGCAAGTAACGCCAGCCGCCAAGTATCCAAAGTCTCGACTCCCAAACGGCTCTAAATGGGCTGCGCAGTGCGGGCAGTGAGTCGTGTCCAGTCTGGCAGGCTGATGGGCAGTGAGTCTGCAAACGGGTCATCTAACGCGCAGAAAACGGCCATGCAAACGCGGCGAAAACAGGCGAAAACGGCGAAACGGTGCGCAGCAACAACGCCAACGATCAAGAAAACACGCCTGTCGACCATACGAACCCGTACGGTATTTCGTACGAAATGGGGTCGTACGACGTACGGAAACAACTATGCCCATGAAGGTTGGCTAAGATTGAAAGCTATCTTTGGTCAAACCAATGCTGCAGCACGTCTGTTTCTCATAAAGTGTCTTTACAAGTTAGAGAGAGCTGAAAAGATAACAATTGCAACTCATATTATGAATGACCTTAGGTGTCTAATCGACCAGCTCTCTTGAGGAGGTGCTTTCATTTCAGAAGAAGCAGTTGTTTTTGTACTTTTATGCAGCATGCATCCAACATTTGAACAATGTGTTTCTGTCATTTCCAATCAATCCAACCTTACACTTGTCTCAGCAGCGTCATCTCTAATTTTAGAAGAAACGACAATGGAGGCAAGTTCATCATCTCAAATTGCACCACATCTCTTGGGAGACCAAGCTTTAATTGCAAATCAAGATAAAAAGAAGGCACCAAGAATTTGCTATTATTGCATAAAAAAAGGGCATATGATCAAAGATTGCAAGAAGAAAAAGAAAGATGAAGAGAAAGGGAACTTCATCGACAAAGACAAAGACAAAGACAAAGACAAAGACAAAGACAAGGACAAAGGCAAAGCCAAATCTAAGGAGGAGGCTAACGTGGTTGAATTTGATAGGGCTTTTTAGTCCCTTAGTGGTAAATTTTCATTGTGATACTATGTGATTGTTTGACTCCTTGATCTACACACCCTGCGGGGCATGCATGTAGATCAAGAGAGGGTGTTGAGAATAAGTTGATCTACATCCATCACTTAGTGTGACTGTTTGTGATATTGGATTTAATACATTTATGCTAAGGATATAGGCAAAGGTGTAAACCATGGGTTAGCTTGTAACCCATGGTTATTGGCTAGCATTAAAGGCACCTCTTCTAGGTGGCAAGAGAGGGGCAAGTGGGCAAGTGGATGAGAGCTAGGCGCCTTTCTTCCATGAGCCTATAAAAGCAGGGTCTCAACACTTTCTCATGTGTGTGAGAGGTCTAGCATTCTTGTAAGTTCTTTCTGCTTAATCCAAGGTTTGTGTTACTTTGTGAAACCCTTGCTTTTATCACCATTTGACTCTTCTTTGAGTACTCTAACTATTCTATGTGTTAAGTAGCTCTAATGAGATGTGTGAGATCTTTATCATTGTTACTTAATGAGTATTCATTAGCATAATCATTGTTTGAAGTATTGCTTTGTGTTATGATAAGCTATCACATCTGTTGGAGAATGCACAGGTAGAAGCATAAACAAGACAAGAGAGAGAGTACTAAGTAGAGAGAGCTTGTGGACAAGATCACCTTTTATATTAGCTTGAAGCTTTACAATGACAATTAGCCAGCAAAAGAATGTTGAACTTGTGCAAGAGATTGGATTGAATAGTGAGAAATGGGGGAACTTCTTATATAGTGCATGAATGACCTGGTCGACTGCACTAAAGCAGGCCGAGCAACTCACGATCCATAAAAAGAAGAAAAAATACATAAAACACGATATAAATGGTACAATCCCAAATACACTAAGATTCATAAATTCTAACATCCCCTCTGCAGCTCATAGTGTGCAAGAGTTGAAAGAAGATAAGCTGCTGATGAAGATGCAACCATGGATCCTCCAGCACCGCGAATATTGGAATCACTTCAGAGAGAGCATCCACTGTCATGTGCACAGTGTGTATCTACCGTGTGCTACATGCACACAAGACTAGCTTCGAGGTTTGGGAAAGCTTGGAGCTAGGCAGGCTGATTGGCGAGTTGAGTTAGGGATAGACTAACGGGAGGGCACCCAAGTGTGGACACCCGATGACCGGCCAAGAGCCTATAAAAGGGTGGCCAAGGTTAGTCATTAGTTCATAGAGTCTCGCGTGTCTTTGTGAGAGCTCTATGGTCAGGAGCCTGGATCTAGTGCAGACGTGCACCTGCTTTATGCAGTCGAGGCCGATAGCAGTCTCGAGGGCCGTGAGGATAGCTTCGTGGCGGTATGGGACGTCACGAGGTAGAGATTGGTCGGTACGTCCATCTAGTTAGCTCAGCTCGTGGCTTGGTGGGGACAGCCAAGACTTGTGGGCTTGCCCACGGCTGTCAAGGTTGGGAGGTGAGTCAGGCTTGCACCCCCTTCACGTTTGCTTGGTTTTGTTTGCAGGTTTCAAGTCTTGTACCAGGAGCGTTCTACGAGGTGATCTTGCAGGGATTTGACAGTGGTATCAGAGCAAGCCTCGTGAACGAGCAAGTCGGTAGGTAGAGAAAAAGAGGTCGAAGAAAAGGTATGAGTTCGAGAAGCTTGTTGTTTCTCTGTTCATATTGTTGTTTTTTCAAATTTAGTATGTTGCTTTTGCATCCTAAGAACCCATGATGGGGTTGTGGTCTTGTATGGGTTGTTTGCTTAGCAAGAAGAAGGGTTGGATGTGTTCTGCAATTCTTTGAACAGTTTGAGACAGAGAAGAAGTAAAAGCATGCCAGAAGTATGTAAGAGAGAGAGAGAGAGAGAGAGAGAGAGAGAGAGAGAGAGAGAGAGTAGCGCCGGTTGTTTGCTCTTACGGCTGTATCACTTGTGTGGGTGTGGCGCACAAGTGGCTGCACATACATAGTTGTGTGATGCTTGAAGGTTGCGCAGCCCACCTGAATGAGGACGCAAGCCGCATGAACTTGCGTCAGAGTATGCAGGCGCGCTGGTACGCACGGCCAGGTAGGCACCTTTGCCTATTCGCACGTGGACTGGTATGCGCAAGTAGGCACAAGCGGCCAAGTCTGTGCGCAGGCGGCCAATCTTTGCAGGTAGGCACGCGGGTACACGTAGGCCGATGGGTGGCAGGTAGGCGGCGCTAAGGTGTTGCAAAAATTAGTGAAAAGCAAACGATAGCGCCGGGTGGAGTTTTTTTTATAGCTTTCGTTAAAAAAAAAAACCCACACCATGCTTTGCCTTGCTTTCGTTTTTTTCTTGAACCTTAGCAAAGGGGTTTAAAAACCCTGCCTTGTTTTTATATATATATATATATATATATATATATATATATAACACAAAAGTAAAAGCTAAGTAAGCTTTTGGGGAAGCCTATAAATTCTCCTCAAGGAGGCTTCTTACCACGCATCTCTCAAGCTCTCAAGTTCTCTAGTACTCTTCTTTGTGCAAGATCATACTTTTCTCTCATCTTGTTCTCTTCAAGATGTCGACCTATGGAGCCCATTCCCGAATGTAAAGACTTGCCGGCTTACGGAAGCCACCGATGGCGATCTTTTCGACGATTTTGTTTCAAAATCAGATTTCCAAGAGTTTAAAGTTGCTCTCGAAGTTTCTTTCTCGGAACGTCAAGCATAAATCGCCACGCAGATGCAGGCTTTACAGAACTCCATCTCTTTGTTGACCACTATCCTATCTACTCTTTCGGGTATGGATACTTTGGCATCTGCTTTAGGCCCCAATATTACTCCGGAACAGTTTGGGGGCGAGCAAAAGCAGCGTACCAAGGAGATAGTGAACACTTGGCTACATAAGTGGCAGGTCCATTTTCAGTTTCATCCATATGACGATGGCAAAAAGATCCAATTAGCAGCAGGTTTCCTCTTAGGCAAAGCTTTGCTTTGGTGGAAAGAACTTAATCCTAAACCATTGACTTGGGCACAATTCGAAGAAGTCTTCAAGAAAGAGGATGACTATGATGTTGTTGCCCGGTTTGCTACTTTGACCATGACCTCGCAGAACCTCATTATGAGGTCTATCTCCAGAAATTTAGAGACTTGCAGATGAAAGCTACGAAGATGGGTTTCACCACTCTTTTGGGTTTCTTCGTAGACGGTTTACTCGACTCATACCGTTTACAGGTTAAAAACAACAAATGCAGAACTTTGGACGAGGCCATTCATTCCGCTCATATCTATGATGATACAATTTGCAAAACATAAAAATCAAGAAAACCATAGATTTTTCATTAAAATTTGTAAACAAAGTAAGAAAATTAGCTTACATGGAGCTTGTAAGCTCTCCTTTGGCTTGAGGGATTGAGGGTTCCACTCTTGTTTGAAGCAATAGTGGCCACCAATTCACTCTGGAGAGGATTAGGCCAAAAACAATTGAATTGGTCTCTTCCAAGTCTAAACCCTTTACTGAGCCGGGGGAACAAGCACAAAAGGAAGTTCTCCGCACCGATGGCTAGCACGACAGAAGGAAAGTCTTCGGACCAACCTGCCCTGAGTTGGCAGGAGGATCCAGTTGTTGTTGGCCGACTGCATCAGCATGTGTGTGTTCCCATTCTGGAGTTGGCCGACTGCTGCATATGCTGGTCGTGGAGATTCAGGACCAGTCGGTTGCCTATAGGACAGGTCGACTGGTATATGGGGCCATATAAATAGGCCCCCAGTCCCCCATTCCATTTTGTATCATACTCCGGGATCTTCTTGTGTATATAGAGCAGAGTTACACACATCTATCTCTCTCTGTTGTGTTGTATTTTTTTCTGTATGCATTTTTGCTCTCGTGTTCCCAGATCTGGTCATCATCTCCGTTGCGTATTCTGACAGAACGTTCTATGAGGTGATCCTGCGGGGATTTGACATCCACCAACCTGTTTCCTCGAAACAAAATGCCACCATGAATAGCAAGGAACTTTGCTTGGCCACGAATTCCCACACAAGTATGCAGTGAACTCCAAGAATAGATGGTAAGTTGCTGGACACCGCATCCATAATCCCCAACAGTGGACGGAACACATCACGTCCCAAAAGCCTCGAACAATGAACTTGGAAAAGATTATGTTCATAATTTCTACTTATTTTTGTACTAATTCTTTCTATTTGCTACTTCCCTTAGTGCTAGGCTTCATTATGTCTGAGTCTGCCCTGCATCTCCGGAGGTTTGACAGAAACTCAGTTTCAAGGGCTTTGTGTGAATATATGCTCTTATGTGTGTGTGTGTGTGTGGATTGCGTGTGTGAGAGCATATCTTGATACAGAGTTCTACACCCACGATTGGGCACTGATGACGTTAGTGGGGATGTCGTAGTATCTAGTCCATACTATACATAATGGAGTTGATAGTTATATAGTCTTGTGGGTTGACTACCATGAGTATATAGCATGCACATTCCTAAAAGGTGAATTTGGGCATGTTCTTGGATTCATCTAGGTATATATATATATAATTTCTGTTGGAAATAAGTGCACACTAGGTGTACTATTTCTCTAGTCTAGTTTCAGTTCAGTCTTTGTGTCTTGAGTCTAGTGCCATGTGGCACCTCTACATTTATCCCATAAGTGAGTCTACTCAATCTTGTACTTCTCACCTATAAATTGTAGGTGTCACATCAATGAATATATCAATCTTGTGTCTTGTCTACACTCATCTCAAGGTAACTCTTTGTCTTTCATTTTTTGTTCTTGTTTCATTTCTAGTCTGCTCTAGCTTTCATATTTTCTACATGGTATCATAGCCATGGTTTTAGGGTTTCCCTGTTTTTTTCTATGAGCTTTCGCCATTCTCTCCAAGCTGTCCCACTCAATTCAGCGCAGCCCATGTGTTGCCCGCCATATCTTCAGGCCGCTGCCTAGTTGCATCTGTTGCCCTCGCCAGATTCACAGCATTGGGACATAACGTGTGTACCTATCCAATACCTGCTGCTGTAGCAACCCGCCGGCCTGAACTTGCTGTCCGCCCTGTTGAATACTTGAGAGCTTTAACTGGTGGTTACCTGCGCCCGCTGTTTTTCATTGCACCCGTTGCTCTAGAAGTCTCAAGATGGCCCTTTGTGTATTTTTCGCCATGACCCTGCTCCCCCTTGCACCTACTCACTCTGCAGACAGTAGCGCCGACTTGCAATGCATTTGCGCCCTAAAGAGCACCTCTTCGTCTCTCTACACCGCTGCCCTCAGCCTATCCACAGTCTGCTGCAGCCATAGCTGCGTTTTTTTCTGCCCGCCATGCCAACAACTGCCCGACTTCTTCTTCTTGCTGCTGCGGGGGTTCATCATGGTGCTGCCGCCTCTCTACTTGAGCTTACCGGCCTGTCCTCTAGTACTGCACATGCAGCAGCTACCCCCGCACTCTCTTCTTCATCAACATGTCTTCTCAAGTCGTGGACCTCTTGGACATTCAACTCATGCAACAACTTGTCATTTTTGGATCTCTAGTCTTCTCGACATCACCTCCTTTTGTGAAGGTAAACTCCAATGCTGATTTTGGACCTGATTTGCAACATCTGTGCAAAAGGCATTTTCCCCTTTGTTATTTCACATTTCCTCTTCATCTTCACATGTGGGTTAGCTGTCCATTGGACCAGCCAGACTTGCAGCAGCAAATTTGAAACAGAAATCAAGTGTATGTCGTGTTCTATTTTCAGTCTACTCTCTATTTCTTATTTTTTTTAAAAAAAAAAAGAAAAAAAAAGAAAAAAAAAGAAAAAAAAAAGAGAGTTCTGAATTTCATTTACTTCTCTATCTTGTACGGGATTAGACACTGCCAAATCTGGTAAGACCTTCCCATCTCTCTCATAATTGTCTATGTTTTCATGCTATCTACCACCATTGATCACCAATGATGTAGATCATGGGGTAATATCATGTCTATTTGTCTACATGGACTTATCTTTGTCCCTATCCAAGAGGCACCCCTGCATTACTCACTCTAGCAGGAGGATTGACCTTGAGGAGGGATTATCTATCAAGGTCCATCTCTCTGTCTATCTACAATCAGTCAGTCTCTCTGTCTATGTGTCTATCTTGTGTGATCTTACAGTCATATGTCTCTGACACTCTGTCTATCAGTCTATATGCCTATCTTTTGTGGATTAGCTACCCACATTCTCTTGGCATTTTTTGTCTATTTATCTTCTGTTTGTCAGTCTCTCTCATGTCTATCTGAAAGTTCTCTCTCTGTGGGACCACTCTACTGGCTGATTGTCTCTCTCTCTGTCTGTCTATGATCCACTCTTGTCCCTACCCTTGTGGACCCATATGAGGATATCACTTGAGGAGGGGTGTCTCAGGATCTTTTGTCTCTCATATCTTGTCTCTCAGTCTATCAGTCTTTATGTCTGTCTTCTAGTCTTGTCCATCTTGTCTTCTAGCTTGTCTCTCAATCCTTGTCTAGTCTCTCTGTCTTGGTCTTATCTTTTGTCATGTCATAGTCTTGTCTTTTTGTCTTCCTCCTAGTGTCCACTTAAGGAGGGTGTTGGAAATAAGTGCACACTAGGTGTACTATTTCTCTAGTCTAGTTTCAGTTCAGTCTTTGTGTCTTGAGTCTAGTGCCATGTGGCATCTCTACATTTATCCCATAAGTGAGTCTACTCAATCTTGTACTTCTCACCTATAAATTGTAGGTGTCACATCAATGAATATATCAATCTTGTGTCTTGTCTACACTCATCTCAAGGTAACTCTTTGTCTTTCATTTTTTGTTCTTGTTTCATTTCTAGTCTGCTCTAGCTTTCATATTTTCTACAATTTCTGCTACACCAAAGGTAACCATGTCTTGCTAGATATCTAATGCTTGGAACTCCAAATCATGGTCCCCATGCACCAGTAGGTGGAGTTGTAGTTAGTTTCCTCTCTCGCCCACAAGCCTCCTCTGGTGGAAGCACATGGGGGAAATTGCATGTGTACTAGAGAAGTACACCATTTGGTCCTCCTAAGCCGGAAGCACCTTGGGAGTCCTAGAAGTGGTACTAGAATCTGTATCACTGTCACGTGTCGCGTCTTTGCCCTTTCTCTGAGATGAAGCCTTGCCCTTCGTCTTGTCCTTCTTCTTAGACAAACAATCTTTGGACAGATGTCCTCTCTTCTCACAAGAGAAGCAACGACTCCGACCTTTCTTTTGAACTGAGAAAAGTGCTTGGTCAGAATTGTTGACTAACACCTTCAACTTACCCTATGAGACGAGAACGGACTCTTTCTCCAAAAGTAGGGAGCTAAGATCATCAAAATCCAATTGAGTGGATGTGACTTGGCACCGCAAAGATCGAGAAATCACATCATAGTCCGGAGGAAGCTTGGTGAGGATAAGTGCAGCCAGCTGAGCAGAGGACAAAGTAGCACCCATAGCGTCATGGATAAACTTGGCCTTCATGAGAAACGTCTGCATGGAACTGCCTTCAGGGAATAACAAAACGTAGAGCTGCCCTTGCAAGGTAACTGCCTTGCTCTCATTGACGAATCTCGAGCAAAGAGATCCTCCAATTTAGACCATACTTGATGAGCATTGGTGAGAGTTTGCATTGCTAGTGAGACCTCCTCTGTGATAGTCCGCACAAGCACAGAATACGCCTTTGAGTCTCGATTCTCCCAGTCTTGTAATTCCGCAACAAATTCACCCTCCTGATCTTGAGTCCACCTCCTAGAGTTTTGAGGACGCTCGGGCTTCCTTTCAGTGCCCTGAATAATATCCCACAAACCCTTGTGGATGAACCAGATCCACATCTGAAGCTTCCAATGGGCATAGTTGGGTCTTTTCAACTTGTCATCCTTGTTCATACAGGGAGGAGCCATATCCACAGCAACAAGAAACACAAATCTCAGCTCTCAAAGACTTCTCTCAAGTGCTTTCCAACGAAGCGAGGCTCCAAAACCAATCAGCCCCCTCTCAAACCTGAGAGAGGAGGAGGCTGGACAACAGCAAAACAGTTTAAGAAACCACTGGGAACATCCTATCGGAAGGGTAGGGACTCGTGGAGGAAGAAGGAAATGTACAGCCACTTGTTTGGCAACTCCACATGCAAGAGAACTCACCAACAACTGATGCCGGAGCAGAATTTGCAGCCAAAACTCCAACGCTTGCCTCTGTAGAAGAAAACACAGCCAAGAACCAGGCCGGCTTGCCTCTGTAGGAGAGAACGCAGCCAAGAAACTGGCCAGCAGCAAGGGAAGGGCTGGTTGGATGAGAAAATGCAGCAGATTATGGAAACACAGCCACTGTTTGGGATTGATCTGCAGCCACAGCCAAGAGAAGCTAGGCCAGAAAACGCAAGGCATAGATGAGAAGGCGGCAGATTTGCAGAAGATAGAGCAGCCTGAACCTGAGCGAGTGATACCATGTTGGAGAATGCACATGCAGAAGCATAAACAAGACAAGAGAGAGAGTAGAGAGAGCTTGTGGACAAGATGACCTTTTATATTAGCTTGAAGGTTTACAATGGCAATTGGCCAGCAAGAGAATGTTGAACTTGTGCAAGGGATTGGATTGAATAGTGAGAAATGGGTGAACTCCTTATAGAGTGCATGAATGACTTGGCCGACTGCATTGAAGTACTCACGACCCATAAAAAGAAGAGAAAATACATAAAATACCAAATAAATGGTACAACCCCAAATACAGTGAGATGCATAAATTCTGACAACATCATCTATTGGTGACTAGCTTCATAACTAAGTGATTTCAACACTTTCCTCTCTCTCTCTCTCAGCATATAGAGATGCATCTTGCCTTAGCACTCCATCCACATCCCCACCCCCCTTATATTGTTTGTATATGGGCTCCACCGATTCATGATGATTCACAGTTGTATCCAGACACATGCACACTTTTTCTTTTGTTTCTTTTCTTCCGATGACCGGAAGAACACAGTTGTATTATTTTTTGTCTCATAGGCCGACTTTGGCCTCTCGTAGGCATTAATCAAGGAGAACAAGAAGACATCCGATTCCAACCTCAATGAGGTGGAAAACAAACTACACAAGCACATCATAGCTCTCGAAGCACGGGTCACGCACCTCGAACAAGAGAACACGGCACTCAAGGAGGAGGTGAGTGCATTGAAAGTGGAAATGGTAGCCATCAAGAATGCAGAGAAGGAAGAAGGGGAGATCAATGACAACACTCTCACGGCCATCAAAGAAGAGATCTCCAAGGAGATCACAAAGGACATGGAGGGAAAGCTTGAAGCCAAGCAGTCAGGATGGGTCGAGGTGGTGAAGAAGAACATCCGTAAAGAAGTGAGGGAGGAGACTCAAAGGGAAGAAAACCAAATCATTCACACCACCATTGAGGAGGAGAAGATGAGGCATGCCCGCCGCCTCAACATTCGAGTCACAGGTATAGCCGAGACACCCGACTCCACTCCCGAGAAAGATGGACAGCTTCTATGCATGAAGCTCGGCTACAAGGAAGAGCACCCTCTCCCCTTCACCAAAGCATGGAGAGCCGGGAAAGACTCAACACGCAAGCGAGCCCTCATCCTACAGTTTGCAGGAGAGACGGAGAGGGTCACCTTCATGAGGAAGAGGGTCATACTACGGGGTTTAGAGGGAGCTCCTATTTTCTTGGATGATGATCTCACGAGGATGCAGCTTGAGCATAGGAGAACTTGCATGCCACGAGTCTTACACGCGAGGAGAGAAGGCAAGAAGGCCTTCTATCGAGATGGTCGGGTCATCATTGATGGCCGGCCCATGGATTAGCGGTTTGGGGCCTATGGGACACAGACCAGGCCACTGACAGAGATACACATAGCAGTATGGAACTGTAATGGTTCACTATGGGTGCAGCCTGGACGACTGGAGCATGTTATGGTGGGGAGAGACATCATACTTCTGACAGAGACACATCAGAGCCCAGAGAGAGGGCTACCTCGAGTAGAGGGATTCCAGTGGGAGTCAGCATACAGGAGGACCACACGCCAGGGTACCTCGAGAGGGTCGGGGGGAGTAGCAGTCCTATTCAGACGGGAGCTACAGGGGAGACTGAGAGTGGTAGCACAGGATCCAGAGGCCAGATACATGTGGATCAGCTTACAGCTCTCACAGGACAGGGTTATATACATAGCTCTATGTTACTTTTCTCCATCAGGATCCTCCTACGTCATTACAGAGGACATGCCACAGGAGGAGGAGATAGGAGCCTCGCCATACACTTGTCTGTCAGAGGAGATTATGCATTATTCTACACTAGGGGAAGTATTTCTTACGGGCGACTTCAATGCCCACACACAGAGCAGACAGTGTGAGGTGTATGACTATGATGACATGGAGATCCTCCACCCTGTGGATCCAGAGGAGATAGGGGCTAGTCGGGCATCAGAGGACACTGGACCAGACAGAGGGCATTATGGGGACCACTTACTAGAGTTGGGAGCCAGGCATCGTCTCGTTATTTATAACGGGATGCTACAGTGGCCGGGATCAGGAGGGCTGACATGCTTCCCACATGGGGGTCATACACGGACCGGAGGCACGGTGGTAGACTACATTATGGGGTCTTTGGAGGCATCACAGCTTGTCACCTCATTCTCCATTCCACCTCGTCCTATTGGGGCAGATCATACATACTTGGCATTTTCACTAGCCGGATCACCAGTATCACCAGCCCCCCATATACCGACGCCACACACTACCATCTACTTCACACATGACATGGCAGACATATACACTGGCAGAGTAGAGGATGGGCTCCTACTCATGGATCCCCTAGCATCTATGGATACCATTACAGCCCAGCTCGCATCACTCCTACACACGGCTGCATTACAGAGCTTCCCACATCGTGTACACTCAAGAGAGCCTGCGAGACCTGGGACTATGCCCCAGAACAGATGGTATGATGACGAGTGCAGAGCCCTATACTCACGACTCCGCATACAGAGAGCCTTGGGAGCCATCACAGAGCAGGAGTCGAGGAGAGAGATGAGGAGACTTACTCGCCGCAAAAGGCGGGCCTTTGCAGAGATACAGGAGCTAGAGATCTTTCATTTCTTCATGAGTAGAGATAGCCCTGTCTCATGGCGGCACTTCAGAGAGCCCCGGACCCCGACACCTATTGCAGACCCACAGACATGGCACACATATGCAGAGGGTCTATACCATGCCCCACAGCAGCCACCTATACCTCAGCCACAGGAGCCTCGACCTACCACAGCTAGCTTCTTTACCCACTCGATGGTACAGGAAGCTATCCGCCGCCTACAGCATGGACGGGCCGCCGACCATATGGGCCTGCAGGGTGAGCATCTCATATATGCAGTAGATTCTTTAGCTCCTTTTCTTGCACACCTGTTTAACAGGGCACTAGCAGAGGGTTTGCCTGCGGAGTGGACGATGCACACCATTGTGCCGATTCACAAAACAGGGGATATGCTCGATCCGAGCAACTACAGGACGGTTATGGTTGGCCACGTGTTGGCCAAACTCTATGGTGCAGTGCTGGAGCAGGAGCTTAGCTTATATGCTGAGCGAGCAGGTTTACGCTCATCAGGGCAGGCAGGCTTCAGGAGAGCTTTCTCTACCATTGACCATGTATTCACTTTGAGATGTATGATTGATCAGGCCAGAGTGAGGAAGAGAAAGCTCTATTGCTGCTTTGTGGATTTCCGCAAGGCATTTAACACAGTACCACGAGAGAGGCTCTTTCAGCGCCTGCAGTCTCTTGGCATACCAGCAGATATGACATGGGGCATCTATGCATTATATGAGCAGGTTTTTGGGCGAGTCAGATGTCCAGGAGGTATGTCCGAGACTATTGCTAGCACCATTGGTGTGAAGCAAGGATGCCCACTTTCCCCCACGCTATTTGGGTTATACATTGATGAGGTGGCTGACTTCATTACACGGGGAGGCGGAGATGGAGTTGATTTAGCAGGTACCTTAGTACATATTATGCTCTATGCTGATGATATTGTATTGGTGTCTGAGTCCCCAGGTGGTCTACAGCAGCATCTACATGCACTCCATGATTTCTGCACACAGAGGGGTCTTACTGTGAACCTTGGGAAAACCAAGGTTATGGTCTTTCATACATCGAGACAGGGCAGGAGTCAGCTGACATTCACTCTCGCAGGATGCCAGGTGGAGGTGGTGACATCATACGTGTACCTAGGGGTTACCTTCTCTGCAGCAGCCACACGCTTTACCATGGGTTCAGCAGCCAGAGCTAGATTGACACGGGGATATGCAGCATTGGCTATGCTAGAGAGACAGTGCCACCAAGCGCATTTTCAGGAGCCCCGGACGAAGGGGTGGCTATTTGACACATTAGTCACACCGGCATTGATGTATGGAGCAGCAGTATGGGCGCCAGGCCTTGCTACTCATTGGTGGACACAGATAGAGAGACCACAGGCCCTCATGATGGCACGCATGATACGCAGCAAACCGTCAGTACCTCATGACATTATCCGAGCAGAGTTTGCTGCGCCTCCTATGATGGTAGAGGCCATATTTCAGACTATATGCCTGCTAGACAGATTCAGAGAGATGCCACAGGACAGATTATCATACAGAGCTTTTCAGGCATCTAGACAGTTGGCTGAGGCAGGAGACAGAGGATCATGGTATGCACAGGTCACACATTGGTTCTCACAGCATGGCCTAGACATGGATCATCTACCACCATTCCAGTATGACAGGGATGCACCACATATCCGTCTCTCTCATAGTGAGAGGAACAGAGTATTGAGACAGGATCTATGGCAGCTCTATACACGAGAGACATGGATATCGCCTACACAGCCTCTTCCACCGAAGATGCTATACTACAGAGATCACTTCATGAGTATCACTGATGATGGATTTATAGAGAGGCCTAGATACATGGAGGGCTTTTTACCACACGGCTCCCGAGTGGCTATTGGTCAGCTCAGAGTTTCATCACACCGATTGGAGATTGAGACTGGCAGAGCAGCACGGATCCCCCGAGAGGAGAGGGTATGCAGATTGTGCAGAGAGGAGGTGGAGAGTGAGGAGCATTATGTATGCAGATGCAGAGCATATACAGCCATCAGACAGAGATATCCCATTTTATTCAGAGAGCCACATTCCCTACGCCAGATCTTTGAGACAGCAGACCAGCGCATACTGGGGAGATACATTCTAGACATACAGCGCCACAGAGAGACATTATTACAGGCTCAGACAGCTCCAGAGGGGGGCGACAGACACAGATTACTACATTTTTTCAGAGATCCATACCCCTCCCAGCCCCTACACGGCAGGGAATTACTCTCCAGAGAGCAGAGACACTTAGAGCCCGTAGGAGACAGAGGACACCTGGCTTTCGGACACCACGCCTATACCAGAGAGAGATGACAGAGATCAGAGCTCAGTTTCACAGAGAGGGTGCGGAGCGACTGGCTCGCTTCAGAGCACACCCAGGCATGTTCTTCAGGGAGCTGTGGACACCCCCTTCACTGATGTATACCATTTTATACCCCCAGTATGGTACAGGATGGAGCTAGCTAGGTTGCATATCATGATTGTATACTCCATGCATATAGCTTTGCATTCTCCTAGTAATAGAGCTCCATCCCCTGCACACCCAGATTCAGCTTTTTTATTCAGTACTTTTTCATTTTGTTGGGATGACAGAGGATACCCCATACAGGTACTCCGATTTGTCTCATAGGCCGAGTTCGGTCTTTTGGAAGACGTTAATAAAATCTTTCTTTCTTTCTTTCTTTCTCTCTCTCTCTGTGTCTCTTTTGCTTTTCCCTTTGGCTTCCTCCTCTTCGCTGCCCTTTCTTTTGCCCTACTCAAGTATGGATTACACTTAATTAGGTTCAAGTCGGCCTTTTTTTTCTTGATTAACATTGTGGCTAATCAATCCCCTCCGGCCGAGCGAGGGATGCTTTTAACCCCATGAAAAGCATGCCCTTCTTTAGTTACACTGTGCGGAATGCGAGACTTTTGGTTCTGGGACAAATCCAGAGAGTCCCTACTTTTAGGTCTCATTGGGAGGCTTATGGGATCACCCTTGACATCATAGAACTTTTTGGCAGAGGTGGTGGCACTCGTACATGGAAACAAAGATTTTGTCTTTTATTTGGCTTTCTCTACATGGTGGCTTGGCCACCAACCAATGGAGATTGGTGGTCGTTGGTGCTAGCCCACTTGTTCGAGATGTGCGGGAACTTCAGAGTTAGTCTACTTTTGCTGATGGGAGTGCAGGGAGGCACATAGGATTTGGATTGCAATAGTACACCTTTTTGGAAGGATGAGGAGGGATGCGTACATTTGTTTTGGTGCTATTGTATTGCATGTGGGGGCCAGCTATTGCATTGCATGTAGGGGGATAGGGAGATTCAATGAGAGGGGGCGTAGGGTGTTGTCGGTTCTTGGTTGAGTCCTCCGAAAATCTTCTCAGCATTTATTATCTTTGTGTAGTGATCTTAAGGACCCATGCATACATATTCTAATGTGGAGCAACAGCCAATGCTTATACTCTTGAAAAAGTTTTTTTGATATGTAGTCAATGAATATTTTGAGCATATCAAAAAAACTTTTTCAAGAGTACAATGAATATTCTGAGCTTGTATGCAAAGGTGTGGCCCAACGCTGCATGCTACATGATATTCCTCATACCCAATATAGACCACCTCTGCAGAGGATTGATACTACTTGGGAGCTCATTGCCAATATCACAGCTTGGGAGATTTGGAGGGCTAGATGCACAAAGGCTATTGAGGGCACTCAGACTCACTATATGGGGAGATATTATTCACTTTTATGGCAACATGGGCTCGTATACAAGGGACCTTCGAGATGTGCGCATGCAAAGCGCACCGTTTTCATGAGGGAGTGGGATCAAGGTATCTTTTTCTCAACGACCCCCACAGGACTCTCTCTTGGCACCTTTGTGCCCCATATTAGTTGAGGTCAACCTACATTTTGGGATAGGTTTTGTTTTGCTCTGCCTTCCAGCCGTGATTTTGTAAGGTTTATTCATACTTAATAGAAGTCTCCTTTTTGCAAAAAAATAAAATTAAAAATTCTGAATTTGTAAGTCTGGGCCTGCCTTAGATCTGGTCCTTCCTTACTAATGTTAAGGTTTTTTTGTGCAGCATCTCAAGCTTGCCAAGAGTTTAAAAGCAGTTGTCAAAGAGATGGGTGACATGGAAAAGCTCGGGGATGCATTGGAGACTGTGGGCGAATCCTACTATAATCTTAGGGATTTTGCAAAGGCGAAGAAGTGGCATCTAAGGAGTTGGGATCTTTGTAAACGAATTGGCCACCTTGAAGTAAGCTTCCACCTGTGTATGATGCGTTTTTTATAAAATTGGCTTCTGAAAGATTTTCATCTTGGATTTGAATGCTTTACAGGGACAATGTGTAGCGATGATCAACTATGGAAATGCGCTTGATTGTACTGAAGATTGGGAACAGGCTTTGAAGGCATATAACGATGCTTATGAGTACAGTTTTCTTATACCTAGTACATGAAAGTGTATAAACTACTTTTATAACCCTTTGAAAACTCATCAAATCCTGGGGATGCAGTAGTGCGGCTAGAGGATGAATGAACGTGATCTCAAGTCTCAAGGGGTGGAGCAAATGCTCTTACAATACGTCAGTAAGGTTGGTTGTTACCTTAGGCAGTTGGGCACAAGGTACCACGTTTGCTCCCAAGTGCAGTACTATTTAAGGATGTTAGGTGGCATCCACCTTAGCCCTGTAAAAAACCTGCATGCTGTTGATCTGTTGTGGAAGGGGGATCTGAGCCAACAGGTCTTGGAGGTGACGACCTATGATCCTCACTATTGGAACTGTTCTGACCAGTTTTCAATGCTATCATGGTCTATATGTCTTAATCGCCAATTTCTGCACCCTTTAGATGTGTCAAAGGCCCTAGTCAGCCCCTTTTATAAAGTTGGTTAGAGCCCTAAAACAAGGTGGACCTGCTCAGCCTTCTGTCTGGCCTGTAGCTTTCACTTGAACGGCCTTGAGTATCTACAGCGCCTATGGGCCTACAACAGTAAATTCACTTGGTACAGGCTCAAACGAGTCATTCGTGCATCAAAGACTGAATAAGTGGCATTCAGCTCACATGTAAGGGCTGCTACAGCCCGGCGAATGAAGGGGGGGAGAGGAGGGAGGGGGGGGGCATTGCCTCCGAGAACTCGGAGGACAAGCCAAAATCAATAGGAATCTCTTGGACAACGCGGGGGGTTGCCACGTTGTCCATCTCCTAGTTAGGAACTAAATGCTTATAATGGTTGCCAGTGGGAACCGTTGCCTCGGGGGGGTTACCTGCCTGGTGTTCTGGCTGGCGGTGCTCCCACGGAAGCAGGCAGTGGTGCCACTTGGACTGGTTGCCAACGGCTAGTACCCTCCTCCTCCTGAGCCTGATTGAGGTTGGCCATAGGGATCGGTGGGCCGAGAACCTCCACCGTGGGCTCTCTTGCTCTCGTCAAGCACTCTCGTTGAGGCCTCGGGGCGACATGCGTCGTGGAAGCGTGTTCTTAATTAATGCTAAGCAAAGAAGATTAATGCTATGTTTAGCAAAGACACATAAGAGAAGGAGAGATCGACCTAATCTATTATATATTGCCAAAACACAATAAACTTGCCGATTCACAGCTTCATGATGCATACCAAAGATCCTTGCAACCCTTTGCTTGGAATCGGACAAGAGAAGCTCTTGTTGATCCACCATTGTGTCCTTGGTGCCTTGTAGACTCTGACAAATGTATCCTCTTGATCTTTGAATGATGATTCTATTGAGTTGCTTTTACATTTTTAGCCCACCAAACTTTGTCCAAAATGTCATATTTTGTGTTCATTATGTGTCCAACTTGTGCCCCAACCATTGGGTTATGTCTTGGACACTTTTGGGCTGCCAGGACTTCTCAAATCGGACCCTATTCTGCCTCTTGTCTTCTCATATACTTGTTGATGAGGATGAGCATGTCCATGAGCATCAGGATTAACGGATGCACATAACATTTAGATGGGGGATGGGGGGATGTCTCTTGCAGGCTTGGTGCCGAGGGCAAGATTGAGCAAGGTGGCCCTATGTACTTGTAGATGAAACACTTGTTGGGGAGACTAGTGTACTCTACCTGTTGAAGAATTGGGTCGCCCTGGAGGTTGCAAGAGATCCTTTGAGGAGGAAATGCAAACTTTGATGGACGGAATGCTCGCTCCCCTTGCCACCACTGAAGCGGCCGTCTATAGGGACTCCAAAACTTACCCTATTGACCATCCAATTGATCAAATCAGAGGGTGATACTCTTTTCGGAGATTGGGGAAGCAGACCATCTCACAGGGAAGTTGGATACACTTGCCAAGGGTTGGTGGATGTAGGGTCGAAGCCATGGTGACATCTCGCGAAGAACGCATGAGCGTTATGTATTGCAACGGGACTCTTGTTGGATCAGAGGAATCCTGGCTGTGTAGGCTATGGAGGTTGTGGCAAGAATAACACCATAGCAAGATGAAGTTGTACGAGAGAGAAATGAAATGATATATTAACGTCTCTAAGAGGCCATAATGGCCTATGAGACCAAAACTGAGAGTACATCTGAAGTTGGTGTCTCATCAAAGAGAACAAGCAAATGAAACTAAAAAGTACAATAAACTGACTGTCATACAGTTATAAGAACTGTAAGTAAGACTCCTAGATGATATTGAGTACAAAATACTAGAAAATGTATATCAAGTAGATCCATGTATGCTGATCAGTTGAAGTGTTGCTCTCTCCTCAGATCAAATATCTTTGCCATGGAGATGTCTAGAATGGAGAGGTCGTAGAAGCGAGGTAGGCGCCTCCGATGCCGAGCAATAATGGCTCTGACCTGGCGATGGTGAGGATGCCGTGGTCGGGGTCTTGTGGCCGACGAGCATGACATAAGATGACTGCTCTATCAATAGTGACTCCCTGGGAGCATGGCTGGTGCCATGATGGCCCGATGGAGGAGGTATCAGGAGGTGTGTGGGCGGGGGTGCGGGTGCGGGTGTGGGTGTCGGTGCTGGTGTCGAAGAAATCTGTCAGGATCCTCTGTCTAGGTACATCATGGCTCGGTCTCCTGTTTGCCAAGAAGGTCTCTCTGTGTCTCTTGAGCTCAAGTAGGAACAATCCCAGGCATCTCTGATCCTCAAACTCCATGACCTTGCGTAACGGCCCAAAACCCTCTCGGAAGCGGCAGTGATATCTCCCTCGGATCTCATAATATACTGTACATCGGCAAATGTAGTGCTCCTCTGTCTCTGCCTCCTGGTAGCATAGCTGACAAATGCGGTCATTCGAGATCTGATGCACATATTGCTTTGTCTCAATCCGCAGCTGGTGTGATGAGGTCCGGATCTGTCCAATGGCACAACGTATCCCATGTGATAGGTGTACGTCCATGTACGCCGGGCGGGTGATAAAATCATCTGATGAGAGGTGTAAAAAATGGCTCTTGTAATGAGCCATTTTCGTGCCTAAGGGCTCAAGGGGACTAGTCCATGTCCTCTCTGTGTCCACTCTGACGATATCCATCCTAATCACGCGGTTCTACTCTGAGTGGGTGAGATCCAAAATGGACAATCCAGGCTGTACTGAAAGGGTGGTAGGTCAAACCATGATCTCATTTGAGCATACCAGCAATGAGTATCTCCATCCTCTGCCAACTGTATGGATGAGGTCAATGCCAATCGGGAGTGCCTCTGTTGAGGGAGCTCCCATAGCCGTTGTAAAAAGGTAACTGCCTGGAATAGGGCCTCGGTCACTACTAGTGTGGCACCCAGCTTAGCCCTTACAATCTGATGTGGTACCGATGAATTGCTCCGAATCATGTGCGCAATCATCATAATCAGTGGTCTCTCCATTTGTCTCCATCCCTCATCCGTCCCTCTGGGATCTCTGATGTATGTTGGGCTCCCAAATTGGAGCTCCGTACAGGAGAGGGTCGGTGTAACAAGTGTATCAAAAAGCCACAATTTGGTGCGCATAGCCGCCCAATGACCCATGCATGACATAAGTGATGATGTGTGAAAAGATAAGGGGCTTGCCTATAAAAGCAATGTACTATGTATACAGTCCAAAGAGGGTGGGTGATAGTGGTTATCCTTGCTTCACTCCTATCGTGTTGGTCACCATATCGGATAGTCCACTTGGAGCTCGGACTCTCCCTGTCAGAGACTCATACAAAGCGTATATCCCCCACTGCATATCCTCAGGTACCTCAATGTCATGCAATCTGTGCATAAGCCTGGCACGTGGTACGGTATCGAAGGCTTTGACTCCTCATGTCTGAATGTAGGTGCATGTTGCTTTCCATCCAATTGAGAAGAACCCGCTTGGAATGTAGTAGGCTTCATCTCCTGCATAGAAGGCCTCCTAGCATCCGTCTCATGAATCCGAAAGTGACATTCTTGGTGGAATGCTCATGTGTTACCTTGGGAGAAACCTCTTGTACCATGGGTAGCTTGCCTTCCCTACGGCCTTCAAAAGCTGTCCCAAATTGCTTGCCTTCATGTAAAGCACCATGACCACTATCATAGGAAGGTTGGCTCATTGGCCGAGCGACCCTCTCTTCCAAAACTTCCATCCTTGTAGCCATAGTGTCAAGCCTACCATTGACTTCCACCCTTGTAGCCATCGTGTCCATCTTAGCATTCATTTCCATCAGCATTTGCATGATCGAATCGATGGGGATGGCATGCGAAGATTGTGGGGTGTGCCTATGGGCACTTCCGACATTCAACTCCTCATTCCCTTCTCTTGAAGTATGTCCAAAAGTATCCCCTTCTCTTGAAGTGTGCCGAAGAGTATCCTCCGGAGCATCCAAAATTCCTTGGTCCATCATTGCTTCTTCACCCTCTACCTCATCAGAAGCCAAAGTGTTGCGTCTCGGTCGCCCTTTTGGCTTCGGTTCCATGGAAACCTTCGGTTTCAGAAATTTGGCTCTAAATTGAGGTAGGGATGTCCGATTGAAGTGATCTAAAGCTTGTTGGAGAGCTAATGAAGTGTACTAGACCACTATGCAAAGACCCGTAAGAGATGAGGTGTGCTACTATTCTCTGTTTTAGGGTTTACAGGGTTATAGACTGAAACGGTATTTTGGGTACAACTTGAGCTAGAGATATCCAAATGCAAAACTTTTTAGCTCAAATGGAAGCCTTCGATGAGTACTACAAGCCTATGTAATTTGATCTAGAAGATCTTCAAACCCCTGTGACTGAATTAGGGTTTACTGTTTTACAAAAACTCTAAATTCTACCCTAAAGAGATATCGAAATGCGGAGGTTAAGGGCTCGTTGGGTAGCTCTAAGGAAGCACTAAGAGCTCATATGGTCCCTTTTAATTCAGTCCAAAAGGGTTGGGACTGAATTAAGGTTTTTGTGAATTTGCAGATTCTTGCCAAAGTGACTCTTTTTGTGCCCAATTGATCTTTGTTTGCTCCCAAACCAATGTCAACACCTTTCGCACCTCATTGGCATTCCAAGGTCTACAAATTATGCTCCACAAGCTTTAATTGTCCATGTATGACCAGAAATTTGAGAAAATTTTGACATAGTCTCCTTTGTTTTAGAGACTAAATCTCAATTTTTCTAAAGTAGCAATGCAAAAATCCATAATCCTCTTATCAATTCCCATCCATTTCATAGCATGTGCCTCAACTTGCATCACCAAAAGGCATACAAATTCCTTGCAATTCCAAGCATTCACCATACGTTTCCCATGGCATAATGCAAGATCAATTCCCATGAGATGTCCATATGAAGGCGCCATTGCCATGTACATAAACCAAGAGGATGATTGTGCGAAGAAGATCGTCGGTGTAGCGCGTTGAAGCTTGCCGATCTCCCGGCCAAGCTCTTCTCACTCCCGTACCTAGTCCGAACCAAGGCACGGGTTGAGGCCAAGTCTTCACCTCCACACCTAATCCTCCACTGTACCGCTTTGCCACGGCACTCACGGCACGGTGGATTCAAGCCATGCTCCCCCCCGGGCCTCTCCGCCAACACCCGGGGTACCCTCACCAACATATCTAGTTTTTAGAAATTGAAGTGAGTGCAAATAATTGTGAGGTGCATATAGCTTGAATATGAAAATGAGGCGGATCACTTACAAGGATGTGGCATGACTCATGTCCATTACAATATACTCATAAACCATTATGCATGAACTCATGCTTATCCACATAGCTTCAAATGTCCGCCATTCATCCAAAGATCCAACATCAATCAATAAGCACAAGTGAGGTAATACCATATATCAATGACATCAATATCCAATTGGTATCAATCTTATAAGCATTGCTTATGAGTAATTGGCATCAAATGGCATTCAAGGGCATCAACTTGCATTTGAATGTAGCATTACCAATTGATTCCAATCACACATCAAGCTCTTCCAATGCTCAATAGTATCATACCAATGCATAAGAGCATCATGTCCATAGCAAAAACCTTCTCATTATTACCCAACATCCACTCCATGCATGTGGCTCAATCAATGCATCTAAGCATCTGCATTCCTTCATCC
Source organism: Cibotium barometz (assembly GCF_041138505.1). Taxonomy (NCBI): domain Eukaryota; kingdom Viridiplantae; phylum Streptophyta; class Polypodiopsida; order Cyatheales; family Cibotiaceae; genus Cibotium; species Cibotium barometz. The sequence continues at coordinate 23,123,728 of NC_141085.1, forward strand.
ATTTACGCATGGATTCATCAAAGAATCTTGCATTTGTCTCACAAATGGCTACATGACAACCAAATGGGTGTGATTAAAGAAAGATGTGAGCAATAAGCTTTCTATGCATCCCCATTAGAGCATGTAATCACTTTCCAATGGATCATGAGTTATGTAGGAATGTTAAAATTCTGTAAATTAGGGTTTCCTTTCATGAATAACCCCAATTTGTCCATAGCATGAGGATTAATCACCAATGCTTGAGAAAATGGCCATAGCAACTCACCAATGGTATTCCGAAAGCTTCAATGGTTGGATTGTTGCTTGATAGAGCCTCCAATGGATCCAAATCTTGAAGATTTTTGCAATTTTTGAGGGCTGGTCAAACCTCCTCTTCTCCCTCTCCAATAGCAATGAAGAACTCCCCAAAATCCGCAAAAGATTAGTCATTTTCTTGATAATTTTTTGAATTTTTTCTTGATTTCTTGGAGTTTTGGCTTAATCTTGCTTAATTTCTACTTAATCTTTTGAGATTAGTTGAGGGGAGGCATCATTTCATGTAATTTCATGGAGATTTAGCTCAATTGGATCTAATTTGGGCACCTTGGATCAATTATTTGGAGTGGGGATATAAAAATTGAGAATTTTTTTTTAAATTAATCACCTGTTAATCTCTCTGTTAATCACGTTTATCTTTTTGTGCTTCTACTCCAAGCTTTCCATAGCCATTACTTCTCATCTTTTCCTCTTTTTGCTCCCATTTGCTAGGGCTTTTGTTGATCTTGAGGAGAGGAACACATAGAGTACCAATTTACATGCATTTTTCTGAAAATTTCTGAAAATTTGTTTCCCTTTTCTTTGCCTTTGCTCCAAACCCTAATCTCTCTCACATAGCTCACCATTGTCCCATTCCACTCACTCTAAATTGCTGCAAATGTTATCCTATTGCTAATGAGGGCCTAGCTTGGTGTTAGTCTTGCTTTTTTTGACCCGTGAGGCTAGGCGTGGCTGCGCTGAATTCGCACGCAGCCTAACGGCCTACAATCACAAGAAGAAGATCCATTCCATTCCATTTGGTATCAGAGCCTTGATTTTGATCCATTATCAAGGTTTTGGGCATGAGATTAGTCATTTTCTTGATAATTTTATGAATTTTCTCTTGGTTTCTTGGAGTTTTGGCTTAATCTTGCTTAATTTCTACTTAATGTTTTGAGATTAGTGGAGAGGAGGCATCATTTCATGTGATTTTATGGAGATTTAACTCAATTGGATCTAATTTGGGTACCTTGGACCAATTATTTGGGGTGGGGATACAAAAATTGAGAAAAATTTGAATTAATCACTTGTTAATCTCTCTGTTAATCATGTTTATCTTTTTGTGCTTCTACTCCAAGCTTTCCATAGCCATTACTTCTCATCTTTCTCCCATTTTGCTCCCATTTGCTCTAGGGCTTTTGTTGATCTTGAGGAGAGGAATACATAGAGTACCAATTTACATGCATTTTTCTGAAAATTTCTGAAAATTTGTTTCCCTTTTCTCTCCCTTTGCTCCAAACCCTAATCTCTCTCACATAGCTCACCATTGTCCCATTCCACTCGCTCTAAATTGTTGTAAATGTTATCCTATTGCTAATGAGGGCCTAACTTGGTGTTACTCTTGCCTTTTTGACCCGTGAGGCTAGGCGTGGTTGCGCCGAATTCGCACGTAGCCTCACGGCCTACAATCACAAGAAGAAGATCCATTCCATTCCATTTGGTGGTTAGCTAAGATGTTTGGCATCTCTTTTGTGGATTTTGGGGAGTTCTTCATTGCTATTGGAGAGGGAGAAGAGGAGGTTTGACCAGCCCTCAAAAATTGCAAAAATCTTCAAGATTTGGATCCATTGGAGGCTCTATCAAGCAACAATCCAACCATTGAAGCTTTCGGAATACCATTGGTGAGTTGCTATGGCCATTTTCTCAAGCATTGGTGATTAATCCTCATGCTATGGACAAATTGGGGTTATTCATGAAAGGAAACCCTATAACTCATGATCCATTGGAAAGTGATTACATGCTCTAATGGGGATGCATAGAAAGCTTATTGCTCACATCTTTCTTTAATCACACTCATTTGGTTGTCATGTGGTCATTTGTGAGACAAATGCAAGATTCTTTGATAAATCCATGCATAAATGGATGAAGGAATGCATATGCTTAGATGCATTGATTGAGCCACATGCATGGAGTGGATGTTGGGTAATAATGAGAAGGTTTTTGCTATGGACATGATGCTCTTATGCATTGGTATGATGCTATTGAGCATTGGAAGAGCTTGATGTGTGATTGGAATCAATTGGTAATGCTACATTCAAATGCAAGTTGATGCCCTTGAATGCCATTTGATGCCAATTACTCATAAGCAATGCTTATAAGATTGATACCAATTGGATATTGATGTCATTGGTATATGGTATTACCTCACTTGTGCTTATTGATTGATGTTGGATCTTTGGATGAATGGCGGACATTTGAAGCTATGTGGATAAGCATGAGTTCATGCATAATGGGTTATGAGTATATTGTAATGGGCATGAGTCATGCCACATCCTTGTAAGTGATCCGCCTCATTTTCATATTCAAGCTATATGCACCTCACAATTGTTTGCACTCACTTCAATTTCTAAAAACTAGATATGTTGGTGAGGGTACCCCGGGTGTTGGCGGAGAGGCCCGGGGGGGAGCATGGCTTGAATCCACCGTGCCGTGAGTGCTGTGGTAAAGCGGTACAGTGGAGGATTAGGTGTGGAGGTGAAGACTTGGCCTCAACCCGTGCCTTGGTTCGGACTAGGTACGGGAGTGAGAAGAGCTTGGCCGGGAGATCGGCAAGCTTCAACGCGCTACACCGACGATCTTCTCCCCACAATCATCCTCTTGGTTTATGTATATGGCAATGGCGCCTTAATATGGATATCTCATGGGAATTGATCTTGCATTATGCCATGGGAAACGTATGGTGAATGCTTGGAATTACAAGGAATTTGTATGCCTTTTGGTGATGCAAGTTGAGGCACATGCTATGAAATGGATGGAAATTGATAAGAGGATTATGGATTTTTGCATTGCTACTTGAGAAAAATTGAGATTTAGCCCCTAAAACAAAGGAGTCTGTCAAAATTTTCTCAAATTTCTGGTCATACATGGACAATTGAAGCTTGTGGAGCATAATTTGCAGACCTTGGGATGCCAATGAGGTGCGAAAGGTGTTGACATTGGTTTGGGAGCAAACAAAGATCAATTGGGCACAAAAAGGGTCACTTTGGCAAGAATCTGCAGATTCACAAAAACCTTAATTCAGTCCCAACCCTTTTGGACAAAATTAAAAGGGACCATATGAGCTTTTAGTGCTTCCTTAGAGCTACCCAACGAGCCCTTAACCTCCGCATTTCGATATCTCTTTAGAGTAGAATTTAGGGTTTTTGCAGAAACAGTAAACCCTAATTCAGTCACAGGGGTTTGAAGGTCTGCTAGATCCAATTACATAGGCTTGTAGTACTCATCGAAGGCTTCCATTTGAGCTAAAAAGTTTTGCATTTGGATATCTCTAGCTCAAGTTGTACCCAAAATACCGTTTCAGTCTATAACCCTGTAAACCCTAAAACAGAGAATAGTAGCACACCTCATCTCTTACGGGTCTTTGCATAGTGGTGTAGTACACTTCATTAGCTCTCCAACAAGCTTTAGATCACTTCAATCGGACATCCCTACCTCAATTTAGAGCCAAATTTCTGAAACCGAAGGTTTCCATGGGGCCGAAGCCAAAAGGGCGACCGAGGCGCAATACTTTGGCTTCCGACGAGGTAGAGGGTGAAGAAGCAATGATGGAGCAAGGAATTTTGGATGCTCCGGAGGATACTCTTGGGCACACTTGAAGAGAAGGGGATACTTTTGGGCATACTTCAAGAGAAGGGAATGAGGAGTTGAATGTCGGAAGTGCCCATAAGCACACCCCAGAATCTTCGCATGCCATCCCCATCGATTCGATCATGCAAATGCTGATGGAAATGAATGCTAAGATGGACACGATGGCTACAAGGGTGGAAGTCAATGGTAGGCTTGACACTATGGCTACAAGGATGGAAGTTTTGGAAGAGAGGGTCGCTCGGCCAATGAGCCAACCTTCCTATGATAGTGGTCATGGTGCTTTACATGAAGGCAAGCAATTTGGGACAGCTTTTGAAGGCCGTAGGGAAGGCAAGCTACCCATGGTACAAGAGGTTTCTCCCAAGGTAACACATGAGCATTCCACCAAGAATGTCACTTTCGGATTCATGGCGGATGCTAGGAGGCCTTCTATGCGGGAGATGAAGCCTACTACATTCCAAGCGGGTTCTTCTCAATTGGATGGAAAGCAACATGCACCTACATTCAGACATGAGGAGTCAAATTTTGGGGATCCGAGGAGAGTACCTTTGTATCCCAAAGCAAATCAGTTCTCTATGCTTGAAGAGGAGGTGTATGATATGGATGATGTGGTTGAGCTTGATTGGGAACATATGTCATTCATTGAGAGACAAAGAGAAGCTCATGATAGGTGGATGGAAATGCCAAATTTCCTCAAGAGGGAGTACAAGGATTTTGCACAATTCCTTGGATCTTATGTGCAAATGCAAAAGCACAAGCCCTCGCACCGTCATGAGAATGCATCGTCAACCGTGTCAAAGGATGTAAAGGACAAGATTTCACTCTCTAAGTTCAAGGGTGATGCTTCAGCCCCACATGAGTTGGAAGAATGGATGAATAAGTTGGATACATGCTTTCAGGTCTATCCGAAGAGTGAAAGGGACAAAGTGCATTTTGCATCCTTGCATTTGGAAGACTATGCACATCAATGGTGGAGACATATGCTCAAGGAAGGAGTTATGCCACATACTTGGGAAGAACTCAAGCATGAAATGAATATGACATTTGTGTCACCTTTGGTTCTTGACCGATACCATGAAGAATGGTATGAACTCACACAAAAGGGCATGTCGGTTAGGGAGTACATCAAGAGGTTCATGAAGCTCTCTATGTTTGTGGATGGACTCAATGAAGGCAGGCGATTGAAGAAGTTTGTGCATGGTCTAGATTCATACATCAAAGCGGATGTCTCGGCACAAAGACCAAGCACTATCAAAGAGGCTAGGTTGGCGGAGCTATATGAGGCAAAGTATAAGAGGGTTCAGCCCAATGTACCTTTTCATAAGCCATTTCACACTTCTTCAAATGTGGGGAAAAGTCTACCTTCTTCTACATCCACTTACACTTCCAAATTCCATACATCTTTTGGAAGTGGACAGTCCACAAGTGGAGTTCATAATGATACTAAGAAGAGCAATGGGTTTATCAAGAAGCCTCCTCAACCATTCAAGAAGACTCAACGGATGGATGATCCTCAGATTGAGGAATTGAGGAGCAAAGCCCTATGTTTTAAATGCAAAGAGAAGTGGTCACCTGGGCACATTTGCAAATCAAAGAAAGTGGTGGCTACTATGATCATTATGGATGAGGATGACGATTCCAAGTCATCTCATGATGTGGAAGAGTTTGAAGATTGCAGCTAGGAGACACATGAAGAAGACTTGGAGGGTCATTCTTTTGTCAAAGAAGAGGATGAGTTTCCTTTCGACCCCGGTGGAAGGGATCATGCATGCATTTTGAGGGACAATATGCTAAAAGATGCAGGAAATGCAGAAAATGCAGCCCATGTATGTTCCATTTCACAAGAACTTTTGGCGGGTTGCAAGAGTCCGAACACCTTGAGGTTGGTGGGCACCATTAATGGGAGAGTTGTACACATCTTGGTGGATTCAGGGAGTACTCATAGTTTTGTTAACTCCAAATCCCTCAACTCTCTCAAACTATCTCCGACGGAGCTACCCATAACCTTCCAAGTACAAGTAGCAAATGGAGAGAATGAAAAAGCCAAATTGTTTTGCCCTTCAACAAGAGTGAGTTTATCCTCTTCATATGCTTGGGAAGGTGACTTGGTAGTATTGGACATGGGGCCCATTGATGTGATTATGGGATGTGATTGGTTGGCTTCTCTTGGTGATTTTCACATGAACCTTCAACAAGGTGTTATGAGCTTTTCACATGATGGACAGCTTGTGGTATTGGCTGGAAATACACCAAAAGAGCTTTCTTTGATCACTCCAAAGAGACTCAAGAAGGAACTCAAAACTCTTGGTACAGTCTATGTGTTGTATGTCACTCAAGAAGGGATGGATAGCAATGGACAGCACATAGACAAGGATATGGCAGCTCTTCTCAAGGATTATGAGGACATTTTCCAAGTGCCAAAGAGTTTGCCACCAAAGAGGGAAATCGACCATGCCATTGTACTTGAGCCGAATGCAAAGGTTGCGAACAAACCTCCTTACCGGTTGTCAAAGGTGGAAAGGGAAGAAGTGGCAAAGCAAGTGCAAGAATTGCTTTCCATGGGTCTCATTCAACCCTCACAATCTCCGTTTGCATCTCCCGTTCTATTGGTGAAGAAGAAGGATGGTTCCTTTCGTATGTGCATAGATTACCGTGATTTGAATAAGGTAACCATCAAGAATAGATACCCCATACCTCGCATCGATGATCTTCTTGATAAGCTAAAAGGGGCAAAGTTCTTCACCAAGATTGACTTGAGATCGGGATACCATCAAATAAGGATGAAGGAGGGTGATGAAGAGAAGACGGCATTTAGGACCGAAAGAGGATTGTTTCATTTCATGGTTATGACTTTTGGTCTCACGAATGTCCCGGCCACCTTCCAAGCACTCATGAATAGGGTGTTGGCTCCTTTCTTATTCAAATTTGTACTTGTGTTCTTTGATGACATATTGGTCTATAGCAAGAGCAAAGACGAGCATTTGGTACATGTGAAGCAAGTTTTTGAGGTCATGAGGGAGCATAGATTGTTTGCAAAGGAGACCAAGTGCACTTTCATGGTGAATGAGGTTGAATACCTTGGACACTTGGTGGGAGAAAATGGCATTAGGGCTGATCCAAAGAAGGTGGCATGTGTCAAAGAATGGCCAATCCCTACTAATGCAACTCAATTGAGAGGATTTTTGGGTCTATCTTCTTTCTATAGAAGATTTATGGAGCACTATGCATCAATTGCGGCACCTCTTACCGATCTACTTAAGAGGGAAGCTTTCTTTTGGGATGCCATTGCCGACAAGAGTTTCAATGAGCTCAAGGCTTTACTTACATCAGCTCCTATTCTTGTTTGTCCGGATTTCTCAAAGACATTCTATGTGAGAGCGGATGCAAGTGAAAGAGGTCTTGGGGCAGTTTTGTATCAAGAGCATGGTGTCATTGCATTTGAGAGTAGGAAGCTTTCCGAGAAGGAGATGGAATTGCATGTGTATGAACAAGAGATGTTGGCTATACTTCATGCAATCAAGAAATGGCATCACTATCTTTATGGTGCTCATTTCAAGGTGAGAAGTGATCATAGGGTGTTGAAATTTTTCCTCTCTCAACCCAATCTTTCTCCCAAGCAAAAGAGATGATTGGCTACGCTTCAAGGATATGACTTTGAGATATCCTATACTCCGGGAAAGGACAATGTAGTAGCGGACGCATTGTCTAGAATGTGGGCTTGCACCTTGACATCAATTATGGAAGTGTATAGTGAATGGATAAAAGGGATACAAGAGGAGTATCTTGTCAATGATAGTGCTGTCCATATTTACAGAAAATTACAGCAAGGAGATGGTGAAGAATTTCCTCATTATAAGCTTCGGAATGGTCTACTATGGCACAAGGATAAGGTGTATTTGGTTCCAACCTCATCCTACATTCCCAAGGTGCTTCATGAGATGCATTCTTCACCGCTTTCGGGTCATCTTGGTGTTCTCAAGACATTTGACACAGTGAGCAAAAGCTTCTATTGGAAAGGCATGTGGAGGGATGTCTAAGAAGTTTGTTTTGGAATGTGTGTCATGCCAAAGGAATAAGGATAGTCACCAATTGCCAAGTGGTTTACTTCATCCTTTGCCTATTCCGGATGGAAAATGGACTCACATTTCCATGAACTTCATCACGGGCTTGCCAAAGACGAAGCATGGATGGGATCGAGTATTTGTGGTGGTGGATAGACTCACCACATCAGCTCATTTTATTGCTTCCAAGACTACTTATGGGGCCTCTCACATTGCCAAGCAATTTATGGAGCATGTATTCAAGATACATGGTTTGCCACTCAACATAGTTTGTGATAGAGATACCAAGTTCATGGGCACTTTTTGGAGGACATTGTATGAGAACTTGGGGACTCAAATCACTCCTTCTACAGCCTATCACTCTCAAACGGATGGGCAAACGGAGTGCACAAACAAATGGCTCGAAGTGTACTTGAGGCACTATTGTCATGACATGCAAGCATCATGGGATGAATGGCTTTACCTTGCTGAATTTTGTCATAATTCAAGCAAGCATTTGAGTATTGGGATGTCACCTTTCGAGGCTCTTTATGGGTATCAAGTGCATGTGCCATCTATTGCCTTCCATGAGGATAAAATGGTTAATCCTTTAGCCAAGGAAGAGTTGGAAAGGATGAGACAGCTTCTTCAATTATGCAAGGATAATATGAAGAAGTCACAAGAAGTCATGAAGGCAAATGCGGATGAGCATAGACGCAAAATGGAGTTCAAGGAAGGTGATTATGTGTTGCTCAAGCTTCCTAAGAGCCGTCACAATATTCCCAAAGGGTCTTCCAATTCCAAGTTGGCACATAGATACTATGGACCATATTTGGTAGTCAAGAAAGTGGGTGATTTGGCTTATAAGCTTGACCTACCTCCTTCTACAAGGATTCATAATGTGTTTCATGTAGCCAACCTTAAGAGGTTTGTGGGCTCTCTTCCTCAAGAGATTGAAGAGTTACCACCGATGGATGAAGAAGGAGAGATTATCTATGAGCCGGAGAGGATTGTGGACAAGAGGACAAGGGTTTTGAGGAACCGGAACATTGATGAATTCCTTGTGAAATGGAAGCGCTTGCCCATAGATGAGGCTACTTGGCAATCAATGGAGTATGTTCAACAACATGGTTTACTTGATGGAAGTATTCCTTGATCAAGTGGCATGATTATTATGTGAAGAATGGGCATATCATGAGGTTTTATATGTGCTGTAATTTCTGGACAGCTTTGGTTGGATCTATTGTTGGGGTTACCAATCTACTCCAACACACTTGGAAGATCATTTGGTTCGATGACAAATATGTGGGATCCTTTTGGGTGCGGCTACGCATCATTTGCAGCTCATTTTTATGGAGGTTTCATGAAGAATTTCAAGGGAAGCTTCATCGACAACATGGCTGCCATAACAGTCCTACATGCTATTTTTGGAGAAGGAGTTTGCCGGCTTCACTACATTTGGTTTCTCTATTCCAAATGTATTCGAGGTGCATTTTTGAAGACCTCTCTACTTTCCATGGGTTTACATTGAGATTGCGATTCAATTGTAAATATCTTGTATGATTTTGAGGACAAAATCTTTGGGAAGGGATGGTTTGTCATGAAGCCATAGAGCTTGATTTCCACATGTACATAGGGGCCCATGGGCAAAAGGAGAAAGTGACTATAAATAGGGCTTGGGGTACATTGGTTGGATCTTTTGACACTTTTACTAATTTTGGTCATCTTGTACCTTTGGGCTCCATCAATGGAGATTTGGCCTTCCATGGTCAAGTTCATGGCTAACTTGAAAGCCATCCTCTTGGTGAGAGGTTAAACACACTTAGGCTATTTGTGCATCTTCTCTTGCTACATGCACTTATAGATTTTCTCTCTCTTGTATATTCATGTGATGAGCCATTTGATAACTAATCTCATGATTAATGGATACTAGATTCTTGCTTTGATGTGTTTGATTCAATATTTTACTCTAGATCCATTCCATTTGGTATCAGAGCCTTGATTTTGATCCATTATCAAGGTTTTGGGCATGAGATTAGTCATTTTCTTGATAATTTTTTGAATTTTCTTTTGATTTCTTGGAGTTTTGACTTAATCTTACTTAATTTCTACTTAATCTTTTGAGATTAGTGGAGGAGAGGCATCATTTCATGTGATTTTATGTGATTTCATGGAGATTTAACTCAATTGGACCTAATTTGGACACCTTGGATCAATTATTTGGGGCGGGGGTACAAAATTGAGAAAAATTTGAATTAATCACTTGTTAATCTCTCTGTTAATCACGTTTATCTTTTTGTGCTTCTACTCTAAGCTTTCCATAGCCATTACTTCTCATCTTTCCCTCGTTTTGCTCCCATTTGCTAGGGCTTTTGTTGATCTTGAGGAGAGGAACACATAGAGTACCAATTTACATGCATTTTTCTGAAAATTTTTGAAAATTTGTTTTCCTTTTCTTTCCCTTTGCTCCAAACTCTAATCTCTCTCACATAGCTCACCATTGTTCCATTCCGCTCACTCTAAATTGCTGCAAATGTTATTCTATTGCTAATGAGGGCCTAGCTTGGTGTTACTCTTGCCTTTTTGACCCGTGAGGCTAGGCGTGGCTGCGCCGAATTCGCACGCAGCCTCACGGCCTACAATCACAAGAAGAAGATTCATTCCATTCCATTTGGTATCAGAGCCTTGATTTAGATCCATTATCAAGGTTTTGGGCATGAGATTAGTCATTTTCTTGATAATTTTCTGAATTTTCTCTTGATTTCTTGGAGTTTTGGCTTAATCTTGCTTAATTTCTACTTAATCTTTTGAGATTAGTGGAGGGAAGACATCATTTCATGTGATTTCATGGAGATTTAGGTCAATTGAACCTAATTTGGGCACCTTGGATCAATTATTTGGGATAGGGGTACAAAAATTGAAAAAAATTTAAATTAATCACCTCTTAATCTCTCTGTTAATCACGTTTATCTTTTTGTGCTTCTACTCCAAGCTTTCCATAGCCATTACTTCTCATCTTTCCTCCGTTTTGCTCCCATTTGCTAGGGCTTTTGTAGATCTTGAGGAGAGGAACACATAGAGTACCAATTTACATGCATTTTTCTAAAAATTTCTTGAAAATTTGTTTCCCTTTTCTTTCCCTTTGCTCCAAACCCTAATCTCTCTCACATAGCTCGTATGGTCTCTTTTTAAATGGAAAACTTTTTAGCTCAAATGGAAGCCTTCGATGAGTACTACAAGCCTATGTAATTGGATCTAGAAGATCTTCAAACCCCTGTGATTGAATTAGGGTTTACTGTTTCTGCAAAAACCCTAAATTCTACCCTAAAGAGATATCGAAATGCGGAGGTTAAGGGCTCGTTGGGTAGCTCTAAGGAAGCACTAAGAGCTCATATGGTCTCTTTTAATTCAGTCCAAAAGGGTTGGGACTGAATTAGGGTTTTTGTAAATCTGCAGATTCTTGCCAAAGAGACCATATGAGCTATGTGAGAGAGATTAGGGTTTGGAGCAAAGGGAAAGAAAAGGAAAACAAATTTTCAGAAATTTTCAGAAAAATGCATGTAAATTGGTACTCTATGTGTTCCTCTCCTCAAGATCAACAAAAGCCCTAGCAAATGGGAGCAAAACGGGAGAAAGATGAGAAGTAATGGCTATGGAAAGCTTGGAGTAGAAGCACAAAAAGATAAACGTGATTAACAGAGATTAACAGGTGATTAATTCAAAATTTTTCCAATTTTGTACCCTCGCTTCAAATAATTGATCCAGGGTGTCCAAATTAGGTCCAATTGAGTTAAATCTCCATGAAATCACATAAAATCACATAAAATGATGCCTCCCCTCCACTAATCTCAAAAGATTAAGTAGAAATTAAGTAAGATTAAGCCAAAACTCTAAGAAATCAAGAGAAAATTCAGAAAATTATCAAGAAAATGACTAATCTCATGCCCAAAACCTTGATAATGGATCAAAATCAAGGCTCTGATACCAAATGAAATGGATCTAGAGTAAAATATTGAATCAAACACATCAAAGCAAGAATCTAGTATCCATTAATCAAGAGATTAGTTATCAAATGGCTCATCACATGAATATATAAGAGAGAGAAAATCTATAAGTGCATGTAGCAAGAGAAGATGCACAAATAGCCTAAGTGTGTTTAACCTCTCACCAAGAGGATGGCTTTCAAGTTAGCCATGAACTTGACCATGGAAGGCCAAATCTCCATTGATGGAGCCCAAAGGTACAAGATGACCAAAATTAGTAAAAGTGTCAAAAGATCCAACCAATGTACCCCAAGCCCTATTTACAGTCACTTTCTCCTTTTGCCCATGGGTCCCTATGTACATGTGGAAATCAAGCTCTATGGCTTCATGACAGGAGGGGATGGAGCTCTACTACTAGGAGAATGCAAAGCTATATGCATGGAGTATACAATCATGATATGCAACCTAGCTAGCTCCATCCTCTATCATACTAGGGGTATAAAATGGTATACATCAATGAAGGGGGTGTCCACAGCTCCCTGAAGAACATGCTTGGGTCTGCTATGAAGCGAGCCAGTCGCTCCGCACCCTCTCTGAGAAACTGAGCTCTGATCTTTGTCATCTCTCTCTGGTATAGGCTTGGTGTCTGAGAGCCAGGTGTCCTTTGTCTTCATTGCGGGCTCTGAGTGTCTGCTCTCTGGAGAGTAATTCCTTGCTGTGTAGGGGCTGGGAGTGGGATGGATCTATGAAAAAATGTAGTAGTCTGTGTATGTCGTCCCCTCTTTGGAGCTGTCTGAGCCTGTAATGATGTCTCTCTGTGACGTTGTATGTCTAGAATGAATCTCCCCAGTATGCGCTGGTCTGTTGTATATGCTTTGCATCTGCATACATAATGCTCCTCACTCTCCACCTCCTCTCTGCACAATCTGCATACCCTCTCCTCTCAGGGGATCCGTGCTGCTCTGCCAGTCTCGATCTCCAATCGATGTGATGAGACTCTAAGCTGACCAATGGCTACTCGGGAGCCGTGTGGTAAAAAGTCCTCCATGTATCTAGGCCTCTCTATAAATCCATCATCTGTGATACTCATGAAGTGATCTCTGTAGTACACCATCTTCGGTGGAAGAGACTGTGTAGGCGATAACCATGTCTCTCGTGTATAGAGCTGCCATAGGTCCTATGGCAATACTCTGTTCCTCTCACTATGAGAGACGGATATGTGGTGCATCCCTGTCATACTGGAATGGTGGTAGATGATCCATGTCCAGGCCATGCTGTGAGAACCAATGTGTGACTTGTGCATACCATGATCCTCTGTCTCCTGCCTCAGCCAACTGTCTAGATGCCTCAAAGGCTCTGTATGACAATCTGTACTGTGGCATCTCTCCGAATCTGTCTAGCAGGCATATAGTTTGGAATGTGGCCTCTACCATCATAGGAGGCGCAGCAAACTCTGCTCGGATAATGTCATGAGGTACTGACGGTTTGCTGCGTATCATGCGTGCCATCATGAGGGCCTGTGGTCTCTCTATCTGTGTCCACCAATGGGTAGCAAGGCCTGACGCCCATACTGCTGCTCCATACATTAGTGCCGGTGTGACTAATGTGTCAAATAGCCACCCCTTCGTCTGGGGCTCCTGAAAATGCGCCTGGTGGCACTGTCTCTCTAGCATAGCCAATGCTGCATATCCCCGTGTCAATCTAGCTCTGGCTGCTGAATCCATGGTGAAGTGCGTGGTTGCTGCACAGAAGGTAACCCCTAGGTACACCACCTGGTGTCCTGCGAGAGTGAATGTCAGCTGACTCCTGCCCTGTCTCGATGTATGAAAGACCATAACCTTGGTTTTCCCAAGGTTCACAGTAAGACCCCTATGTGTGCAGAAATCATCGAGTGCACACTGCATGTAGATGCTGTTGTAGACCTCCTGGAGACTCAGACACTAATACAATATCATCAGCATAAAGCATAATATGTATTGAGGTACCTGCTAGATCAACTCCATCTCTCCTCCCCGTGTAATGAAGTCAGCCACCTCATCAAATAGCGTGGGGGAAAGTGGGCATCCTTGCTTCACACCAATGGTGCTAGCAATAGTCTCGGACATACCTCTTGGGCATCTGACTCGCCCAAAAACCTGCTCATATAATGCATAGATACCCCATGTCATATCTGCTGGTATGCCAAGAGACTGCAGCGCTGAAAGAGCCTCTCTTGTGGTACTGTGTCAAATGCCTTGCGGAAATCCACAAAGCAGCAATAGAGCTTTCTCTTCCTCACTCTGGCCTGATCAATCATACATCTCAAAGTGAATACATGGTCAATGGTAGAGAAAGCTCTCTTGAAGCCTGCTTGCCCTGATGAGCGTAAACCTGCTCGCTCAGCATATAAGCTAAGCTCTTGCTCCAGCACTGCACCATAGAGTTTGGCCAACATGTGGCCAACCATAACCGTCCTGTAGTTGCTCGGATAGAGCATATCCCCTGTTTTGTGAATCGGCACAATGGTGTGCATCGTCCACTCCGCAGGCAAACCCTCTGCTAGTGCCCTGTTAAACAGGTGTGCAAGAAAAGGAGCTAAAGAATCTACTGCATATATGAGATGCTCACCCTGCAGGCCCATATGGTCGGCGGCCCGTCCATGCTGTAGGCGGCGGATAGCTTCCTTTACCATCGAGTGGGTGTAAAGGAGCTAGCTCTGGTAGGTCGAGGCTCATGTGGTGGCTGACGTATAGGTGGCTGGTGTGGGGGGTGGTATAGGCCCCTCTGCATATGTGTGCCATGTCTGTGGGTTTGCAATGGGTGTCGGTGTCCGGGGCTCTCTGAAGTGCCGCCATGAGATAGGGCTCTCTACTCATGAAGAAATGGAAGATCTCTAGCTGCTGTATCTCTGCGAAGGCCCGCCTTTTGCGGCGAGTAAGTCTCCTCATCTCTCTCCTCGACTTTTGCTCTGTGATGGCTCCCAAGGCTCTTTGTATGCGGAGCCGTGAGTATAGGGCTCTGTAGTCGTCATCATACCATCTGTTCTGGGGCATAGTCCCAGATCTCGCAGGCTCTCCTGAGTGGACATGATGTGGGAAGCTCTGTAATGCAGCCGTGTGTAGGAGTGATGCCAGCTGGGCTGTAATGGTATCCATAGATGCCAGGGGATCCACGAGTAGGAGCCCATCCTCTACTCTGCCAGTGTATATGTCTGCCATGTCATGTGTGAAGTAGATGGTAGTGTGTGGCGTCGGTAGTTGGGGGCTGGTGATACTGGTGATCCGGCTAGTGAAAATGCCAAGTATGTATGATCTGCTCCAATAGGATGAGGTGGGATGGAGAATGAGGTGACAAGCTGTGATACATAGGAGACACACACCAGATCTATATTCTAATCATCAACACAAGATAGAGAAGCACCATAGCTTTGCTTCATTATTCTCCACACAAGCTACACACACATAATGATGTGTGTTCATACTAAAGTAAACCTAGACTAAATGTCCACACACTCCGGCCATCTGGGGTCGGCCATTATTGTCCACACACTAATGTCCTAGTGTCCACACTCTGCTAATGATATCAATCTGGCGGAGTTGAGCTTGATATCTCAACACTCCCCCTCAAGCTCATCATGTCCATCTCATGCACTCCAAGCATGTCACGGAAGTACTCATACTTCTCTCTCCCAAGTGGCTTTGTGAAAATGTCAGCCACTTGCTCATCTGTCTTCACATAAGACAAGCCAACCTGTCCATCCAATACCTTCTCCCTGATGAAATGATAATGGACCTCTATGTGTTTGGTCCTCGCATGATAGACAGGGTTACTTGCCAACTGTATGCTACTCATGTTGTCACAATGACTGACAACACTGTTACCATAATGCATACCCAAATCATCAAGTAGCTTTTTCAGCCACACCACTTCACATGCAGCCATAGCTGCGCCCCTGTACTCTGCCTCTGTGCTAGACAAAGCAATTGTGGGTTGCTTCTTGCTGCTCCAACTTACTGCAGCACTACCAATGCTAAAAGCATACCCACTGGTCGATCTCCTTCTGCATCCGTGTATCCATACACATGCACATCTCCCCCATGCTCATAGAATAAGCCATAATGGGCAGTAGTCTTGACATACCTCATGATCCTCCGGACGGCATCCAAATGAGGCTTCTTGGGACTCTGCATAAATTGACTCACTAGTCCCACTGCATAACATAAGTCAAGCCTCGTGATAGTCAAGTAGATAAGACTACCAACCATTTTCCTGTACATGGTGACATCTTCCAACTCATCACCCAAATCAGCCCCGAGCTTCACATTTTGCTCCAATGGTATAGACATAGGCTTGCATCCTGTCATCCCATACTTTGCAAGCTTTCCAAGGCATATTGTCTCTGCACCAGCCATATGCCATGTGATGTCCTAATCACCTCAATGCCAAGAAAGAATCTCAGCTCTCCCAAATCCTTCATGTCAAACTGGCTGTTCAATGATGCTTTCACATCTGCAACATCATGCCCATGATCACCTGTGACTATCAATTTATCCACATAGATGACTATCACCACAATGCCTCTCTTTGTCTTCTTCACATACAATGAAGAATCTGAATTTCGCACATGAAATCCAATGCTAATAAGATACCTGCTTATCTTATCACTCCAAGCTCGAGGTGCTTGCTTAAGCCCATACAAGGCTTTCTTTAATCTGCATACATATGTGGGAAACTTTGGATGTACATATCCCTGTGGCTGCTCCATGAATACTTCCTCTTGCAATTCACCATTCAAGAAAGCATTCTTCACATCCATTTGGTGCAACTCTCAACCTTTGAGTGCAGCCATAGAAATCACGGATCTCACGGTGGCCATCTTGGCCATTGGACTAAATGTCTCATCACAGTCAAGGCCATGAGTTTGTGCATAACCCTTTGCAACTAGCCTTGCCTTATGTCTCTCCACAGATCCATCTGACTTACACTTCACTTTGTACACCCATTTGCAACCAATTGCATTCTTGCCTTTTGGTAAGGCAACCAACTCCCATGTCTCATTGCTAGACAATGCATCCATCTCCTCATCCATGGCACCGTCCCAAACCTGTTTGCCAATAGCCTCCTCAAAATGAGTAGGCTCAACCTGTTTCACCATGGAAGTCATATATGCATAATGCATCCTCACTATCACGGTACCAACTAGCCATCTCTGAGAATATTATATCCCTGCTAATGACCACCTGCTTGGCCATTGGATTGTAACATTTGTATGCTTTCCTGTCCTGTGCATACCCAATAAATATACATTTTTCGGCCTTTGGATCCAACTTTCTCCTCCTCTCATCTGGCACATGCACATATGCCACACATCCAAAGACTTTCAAATGTCCAATGTCAGGCCTACAACCTGTCATCCTCATCTCAGGAGTACTCTCATGTATGGCAGCTGTAGGTGTCTTGTTCAACAAGTACACCGTTGTAGCACACGCTTTGGCCCAAAAGTAATTTGGCATACTCTTCTCATTGAGCATGGCTCTAGCAATCTCACCAATGACCCTGTTCTTTCTTTCAGCAACACCATTTTGCTGAGGTGAGTACCTGCAAAAGTAATCTGTCTCCGAATCCCATGTTCTCGCAAGAACCTGTCAAATGCATGTGAGGTGTACTCCCCACCTCCATCTGTCCTTATGCATTTTATCCATTGGCCATATTGTTTTTCCACCAATGCTTTAAAGTCCATAAACTTCCCAAGTGCTTCACTCTTCTCTTTCAAGAAGTAGATCCATGTCATCCTGCTAAAATCATCAATGAAGGTGACATAGTACCTGAAACCACTAATAGATGGAGTCTGTGCGGGACCCCATATGTCACTCTGTATGATCTCCAATGGCCTCCTGGTGATCTGGCCATCCTTTGGAAATGGCAACCTTGCCTGCTTTCCAAACTGACATGCATCACACACATGGTTGCTACCATCATATTTGAACCTAGGCAAACCACCAACAATACCCTTGGTTTGCATAGACTTCAACTTTTGCATATTCACATGTCCAATCCTTTTGTGCCATATGTCTATGTCAGGCACAACACCCTGGCTCTTTGAGAACATGGCAGACTTCAATTCTGGGATACCTGCATCCAACTTAAATAGCTTGCCATCCTTTTGCCCCTTGGCAATCAACCTGCAACCATTCTTGAAATCTTCAACGAAGCATCCATGCTCATTGAATCTCACTTGCATTCCTTGCTCAACCATTTGACCAACGGATGCAAGATTCTTTGTTATGGTTGGCACATACAAGACATCTGACATTGTCTTGACTCTCCCATCATGCATCTTGAGCGGAACATTACCAACATGTGTAATGGGATGCTGAGTGTCATCCCCTGTAGTCACATAGCCCTGTGTCTGCATAGGCAACATCCTGTCAAACCACTCACCATGACCTGTCATGTGGTTTGATGCACCTGAATCCATATACCAAGTATCATCACTCTCCTTGTGTGATGACATATTGCCCATTACATGCTTCATGGCAAACAGATGATCCTCATTGCCAACATTGCTAGTAGATGCATAATGTCCACCATGCTGCACTCTACCACCTCGTACATCATTCTGCTTTTTGTAGCAGTCTCTGGCCAAATGTCCAAGCTTACCACAATAGTGGCAATCAATGCCACTTCTCTGTTGTTGTTGAGGTTGCCAACGACCTTGTCCTCTACTAGGCATGGACCTGTCTCTAGCATGAGGAGCATAACCTCTACCACCATGAGCACCATATGATGGTTGAGAATCCTGTTGTTGTTGTGGTCTATCATACCATCCACGACCACTTGTACGACCTCTAGAAGCAGATCTCCCCCTGCCTCTAGCACCACGAAATGAATAGAATGCTTGGTCCCTAGCATGACCACTGCTGCTAGATGAGGAACCAAGTCCAAGCTTCATCTCCTCAACAATGAGTAACGAGACAAGCTCCTCGAACTCTGGAGACTCACCGCCTCGAACCCTAATCGAGGTCTCAAAAGCTTTGTAGTCTTTTCCAAGACCATTCAATGTGATTGCAACAACATCTTCATCATCCATGGGTGCACCAATAGATGCCAATGCATCTGCACATCCCTTTATCTCCAGCACATAATCATTTATGTTCTTGTTGTTGCGATTCAAGCTATGCATCTTTTGCTTCAATTGCATCTTCTTGGGCTGCGTGTTGGTGTCATACATTTTCACCAAAGTGTCCCATGCTTCCTTAGGAGTTCCACAATCCTGTATATGACAAAGCATGGCATCTGTCACACATATAGAGAAGTAATGCAACACTTTAAATGCTCTTTTTGTCCATGTCCCGTGTGCCGTCCTTTGTACGAGAGTTACATTCTCCACTGGGAGCCTTGGCTCCTCCTCATCACCTGTAATCAAGGCCCAATAGCCTTTGCCTTTCAGGAAATTTGTCATCCTGTACTTCCACACTTGGAAGTTGTTCCTGTCAAGCTTCTCACCAACAATTTGTACGGGACCATCACCCATCTTGGCAACACAATGCCACAAGCTCAAACACCTGCAAATGAGCTATGTATAGCCCAAATAATCTCCAAACAATGTCCCGGACACTTCAAAGTATTCAAAACACTTCACAAGTGATGTCGAAATCACTTCACAAATACCCTGTTTTGGAGGCTCAAAATACCCTGTTTTTGGAACACTTCCCGAGGCTCCAAATGCATCAATTTGCAATGTAATACTTCAATCAAGTGTGGGAAACATGAATCATCATCCCAACATGCTCAATGTTGCATATAAACACTCTTCAAGATGTGTACAACCCAAATGTGTACTAATCCAATTCTCTGTTTTGAGAAAAAACAGGTAACCAGAGATTAATCCCGCTCTAATTCCTTCAAATGTTGTCCAAATTGAGGGCCCAGGCATTCAAAAGTTTAGCAATGATGTGTTCTAACACCATGTAAGAGGAATTTGGCCAATTTTGCTTCAGTAGGTAGTAATTGACCAATTAAGCATGCTCTGTTTCACTAATCCTGTTTTAACAGATTTGCTAATCCTTGTTTAATTAGCTCAAGATCTACTCCAAAATGTGCTTTGAGCTGAACCAACTTGATAGCAATGTTCACAAGAGTGATCTCCACCCAATTGCTAAGCTCAACACCACTTCATTTGCCCAAACAACACTCAATAAGCCAAGATTTGACACTTTTTTTGATGAAAATCCCTGTTTTGCATTCTGGCTGCACCGCCTTCTTGTGTGAGGATATGGAGGAGTTACACACCACCTTTGATGCTTATGAGGCTTAGCAAAGGTCCCTAGTATACTCCCAAACATTCAATGGTTTGATTTCATGCATAAATGCTCCACATTGCCATGATTTTTTTGAGCATCTATTGGGCTGTTTTTTTGAGAGATTCAAAGCAGAGTTTTTCCTCTTCAAATGATTCAAAATGATTGTTCCAGATCAAGGCAAATGCAACCTTCCAAGTTGCTCATGCATCCAACCTTGCCACATACATGTTCTGGCTCCAGATCTGCAAGTACATCATCTAACTCTTGCAAGCTTCAATGGAAAGCTTCAAAACCAGATTTTTGCTTTGCTCTTTGGCAACTCAGATTTGCTTTGTTCTTGTCAGATTTACCTGCAAACCGCTCAAGGGTGTTTAGCTATTCTTACCCGATAGGCCAAGCTCTGAGATCTGTTGATTTGGTGTGCTCCACAGCTTCACAAGTCTCCAAGCTCCAATGGCTTTCTTCACAGCTTCTTCCCTCTTTCTCACAACTCAGATTTTTTGCAACTCAAGCTCTGATACCATAATAAGAAATAGAAGAAGGCAATACATAGGAGACACACACCAGATCTATATTCTAATCATCAACACAAGATAGAGAAGCACCATAGCTTTGCTTCATTATTCTCCACACAAGCTACACACACATAATGATGTGTGTTCACACTAAAGTAAACCTAGACTAAATGTCCACACACTCCGGCCATCTGGGGTCGGCCATTATTGTCCACACACTAATGTCCTAGTGTCCACACTCTGCTAATGATATCAATCTGGCGGAGTTGAGCTTGATATCTCAACACTCATAATAATCTGGGATATCAAGCTCAACTCCGGCCATCTGGGATATTAAGCTTAACTCCGCCAGATTGATATCTCAACTCCGCCAGATTGAGTGTAGAATAATGCATAATCTCCTATGACAGACAAGTGTATGGCGAGGCTCTTGTCTCCTCCTCCTGTGGCATGTCCTCTGTAATGACATAGGAGGATCTTGATGGAGGAAAGTAACATAGGGCTATGTATATAACCCTGTCCTGTGAGAGCTGTAAGCTGATCCACATGTATCTGGCCTCTGGATCCTGTGCTACCACTCTCAGTCTCCCCTGTAGCTCCCGTTAAAATAGAACTGCTACTCCCCCCGACCCTCTCGAGGTACCTTGGTGTGTGGTTCTCCTGTATGCTGACTCCCACTGGAATCCCTCTACTCGAGGTACAATGATGATGATGATGAGAGTGAAGTACAATGATTGGACACAGTACAAGTTTGCTTAATGATTAAACGAGTACAATGAAGCCCCTTTCATGGGCTGATGGTACAACCTCCTCCTTTGACCTTTATTTAATGAGGCATGATGTCACTCCATACCTCATGCTACACACATCATCATATACATGACTTAGAACATGTTCCCACATTTAACTCCGAGATTCCCAACAACTCTGCCCGGCATCACTCTATCAGCCACCCCCGTGGGTGAATCAAACTCCAGAGTAGCCAAACCCAAGAAAATGGGTGCCGGTGATTTTTCCTGGCTCACCGATAAGGGCTGCCTGGAGCAAGTCCCCAATATGTCCGCGCGTGGGATGGCTCCCTAGGATCTTGCAAACCAAAGAAGAGGCCGCGAGGGGGTGGGGCTTCAGCGAGAGCTCACAAGATTCACAAGAGTTTACCAGATGTGCCAAACTCTTAGAGGGGGGAGTTTGGGAACTTCAAGAAAACAGCCCGTTGTAGCTTCTCAAAGTCTTCCATCAGTAGAAAGAAGGGTCGATTCATCACTGAAACAATTTTGTACTTGATTCTGTTAAACTTTGGGTCGCTTCAGATGAACACCTGCCCACCAGATGGGCAGCAACCTGTATGGGAGGAGGGCAGCCTCAAAGGACTGCCCGATAAAACTGCAGCCCTGTATGGGGTTGCTTATTGAAGCTATCCCTGTTCCAAACTTTTTTTTCGCATTAAGGGAGTTCCAAGCTCAATTACTTGGTGTTCAACAATTCTGAGCCATTGCTTTTGTTAGTTAAAACTTAAGTTCTTCTCTAGATCCTTTTGTTTCTCAACTTGTTTGCCGTTTTTCTTTGGACCGGTGACACAGGATAGCTAGGTCACAGGGAAAGACGAGGATGTTGTCCCAACAGATTAGTGCCTTGGAGAACATGCAGTATTGCTATTTTGTGCGACTAGAATGGACAGCAGATGCCAAGTAATGTTTTTTGGTGGTTATACTGGTGCAGGATGTGCTTTGGTACTTGCATGTAATCATTACTTGAGCCAATGTTTTCTTATGAATGGGGTTTTTAAAAACTTGTCTCAGGGCTACCGAGTCTAAGATAAAAGGCTTGAAGGAGTTGAGGGACATGCAAGACGCATTGTCCGAAGAAAATGAGCACTGCTCGGAAACAGATAACGAGTCAGAAGCTCACGTAACTCCTTCAAAAAGCGATGGCAATAAGTTGTGCTCAAAGAAGCAACAGTTTAAGATCAATACACAAGACATGGAAACCGACCTGAGTGACGATGTCCCCCTGGCTTCTGTCCTGACACCAAATTGTCTGCAAACGTATGGGGCTAATAAGATGAGGAAAAAGGTTCAGGTGCAAAAGGGATCACAAATGATGAGTAGCATGCAAAGAAAAGATTTCAGATGCCCAGAAAAAGATATGGGAAGTCTGGATTGTAGCCAGCTCAAGGGGTCTCGTAAGCGCCCACGTATTGTGCTTTTGGACGATGAAGAAATCCAAGAGTCTTTTATATCTGCAGACAATGGATCAGAAACTCACGGCTCTGCAAAAGAAAAGGAAAGTTCAAAGGGTGCAAGCAAGCAATCGTGTGAGATGTCAGGGTCTGGGCAGCTCTTTTGTCAGGCCATATCCTCCCAAACAGTTGCAAGTTTACGAAAGCCCAACATAGTCAGTTCTCCTTTTGTAGAAGTTACAGCTGAAAGGGAATCAGTGCAAAGGCAGTCGGCTTTAGGGGAAGAACCTGGTGACAATGTTTCTCCTTGTAACATGGACTTTACTTCTGTCGATGCTATGGGTGATCAACTGGAAACTTCAGAATTGGGGTCAGTGAAATCTGCTAACCGGATTCCTGTCCATAATGTGGATGCTGGCATGGACAAGTTCACAAGCCAGGATGATGAATTGCAGACTTCCTTAGAAAACCAGAAGGGGGATGCTATTGTTGAGAACAGAAAAGGTACCTTACCGATTGTGGATGGAGCAGATTCAATCCCTGAACAGGTTATACTCTTTTTGTATTTTGTTTAACTAGATTTTTATGCTTTACAGCTGCAAATTGCTGCCATCTTTTTACTGAAAAAGGCTTAATAACAATACCAAAACACAGCCAATAGATGTCTCGTTTCTTGCCACAAAAAACACGTGCTTAAAGCAGTTTGCAGCCTTTGCACGAAGCTGACTTTGCCTGAAGAAGTTGTGAAGGAAGAAGAATGTTCATAGATCTGGAAATATTTAGGTGATAGGAAGATCTCCCTGCACTTTATACCCCCACTTCCCCTTCTTTCCCCCTTCAAATCCTCCCCCCCCCCCCCCCCCCCTCACAAGCCTGCCTTTTCCTTCCTCTTTCCTGCCAAGCCCCTTGCTGCCTGTGTGCACTTTATACCTCCCCTTCCCCTTCTTTCCCCCTTCAAATCCCCTCCCCCCCCCCCCCCCCCCCCCCTCTCCTGCTCCTCTTCCCCCCTTCCCAACAAATATAATACTTGAGCACATTGAGTGCAAGTTGATTATAAATCTCTCAGTGCCCGCAATTATAAATCTGTGATTGCCCACACGTTTGTGGCTGAAACACAATGGAAAATTGCAATTTAATCTCAAAATTATAAAATATGCACACCAAAATGACATGTAAACTTTGTCACATGTGTACACCAAGAGTGCCAGTGATCTTTAGCTAGGAGGCAAGAGATCTTGGATAGAGATAGAGCCATCACGGGTAGATTGTGTGCTTTGCAGAGGGAACTTGAGAAACACCCTAATGCCGAGTGGATTGTAGATGCATTATGCACGGTTCGGGCTGAGTTGCAAGACTCTCTTGAGCAACGTGCATAGTTTCATTATCATGCACATGAGTCATTCTCGACTCAGATGCGAGGTGCTTTTGAAATGGCTCCTATTCAGTGTTGTGGTGGATGCATCAGTGGCGTTGGCAAAAGGTGTTTGGAGGATGTTTATGAGTGCTCCAAGCAAAGCTCGACATGGTCAGGAGGATTGCCTCTGTTTTTACTGCTGCTTGTTATCTGCACAGAGGCTCACTCCCCTCAGAGGGATAGGGCATAGGAGAAGGTTTGGGAGTCCCTGCCTAGGCTGATTTTGGATGACATGTGCATTACTTATGCCCTTTTTCAGCAGATGAGCTTAGACATGCGATTCAAGCATTACCACATGATAAATGTCCTCGGGATGATGGCCTCTCTCCCATGTTTTCCATGAGTTTTTGGGATGACATTGGGGATGAGATCACTGTGGCATTAAAGGGATAGGTAGAATACGGGCTCTATACCCCCTTTTCTTACTGAGGGTCTTATCCACCTCATCCCTAAGGGTGGTAATAAGACTAACATTGCCCAGTGGAGGCCTATCACATTGCTTGGTACTGCATACAAAATTCTTGGGAAGGTAGTGAGCATGCGATTGTAGCCATTGTTAACAGATAGCCATTCACGACATAGAATGGATTCCTCCAAGGAAAAAGTATCTTGGATAACATCTTTTCCTTTTGAAAGGCGGTAGAGTGGGCCAAGACAAATAATCAGCCCTTGGCAAATCTTGTACTTGATTTTAAGAAAGCCTATGAAAGAGTGGATTGGGACTTCTTAGAGAATACTCACATGCATGGGATTTTGTCAAGATTGGATCTCAGGTATCTCTTGCCTTTATTGGGAGGCTCACAACACTGTGCTTGCTTGTGGAGGTCAAGGTGAGTGCTTAGATGTCTCACCCCACATGGCAAGGCTGCCCCTTAACTCCCCTCCTGTACTCATTGTTGCAGAAACTTTCAGCATTTTCCTGGGACTTTTGAGTTGGCCGACGATACAAGATGTTTCTTGATGCATCCTTCTCATCTCTTTGCTCATTTCACACTGCCTTGGAAGAGTTTTGTCTAGTAGAGCAGGGGCCTTTATAAATTGGCATAAGCCTGTCAGATATTTGGTTAGTGACTCCGAGAAGATTGATTAGGGCACATATGTTGGCTCACATGGATTGAGATAGGACACATTGCTTGGATGCCTGGTTGGAATAGACATTACACTTGCCCACCAGCATTTTGCCCCTGTGCTCATAAGCATAAGGAAAAAGCTCCTTCATTGGAGGTCTAGGAAGCTCGACTTGGCGCCTAGAGCCTTGGTGGTAAACCAGGTGTTGCTTGCCACAGCTTGGTATGTCACTTCTTATTGGTGTTGTGACTGTACAGTCACGGAGGGTGATCTGCAATTTCTAATGGTCAGGGCTTGATGGCACATAGACACCAGAGCTAGAGTTGCTTCGGAAACTATTATTTAGAACATTCCTCCTTGGTACTCAACCTTGGAAGGATTTCTTCATGTACCGTATTCTTTAATGTGTGCTTGAGAGTGGTGGCGATTGGAAGCACAACACGTTTTATTTTCTCTGAGGCAGATTGCTGCTGCTCCCTCTCCCATTGGTTTCTTCCATCATCTGGACTTACAGTATGTGGATATTTTTATGTCATCGGCCTCCAAGCTCAGTAGATGAGGTTGACATGCAGCCCATTATGTGGAACGACCTTATCAGAGATGATCCTTGCAGGCCTTTGGGTGTAGCAAGATATTTTCAGTGGCCAGGTTGGGAGAGTTGTGCAGCAACAGTATTTGACTGGAAGAACTTCAAAACTTTTTTAGTTGATCAGAGAGAGGCATCTACTCAGCATCCGAGGGAGCCACTGACGGATTGCATAGATTGATGCAACTATACCTAACCACTGGATTACTGGTACGTTCTTAGATGAGTATCACCACTATTGGCAAATCGGAGTTAAGTGTGGGAACACCCTCTTAGCCTAGGAATCTTTCCTTGAGGTAAGCAGTGATGTCACACCTCATTTAATAAAAGGTCAAAGACGAGGTTGTACTTTCAGCCCATAAAAGGGGCTTCATTGTACTCGTTTAATCATCAAGCAAACTAGTACTTTGTGTCCAATCACTGTACTTCACTCTCCATCATTATAATGTATTTCTCTCGAGTCTCTCTCCCCCTCTCTTGTCCCTCATTTCAGCTCTGCTCTTGACCGGTGAGCACGTGCGTTCTTGATGCTACTGCCTGCAATTGATCCCCAAGTGCTGTTCAGGGAGAAGGGAGGGCTGTCTCCACCAAGGTAGCATGTTGACTTTTCCATTGAGCTCTCTTGCAAGAGAACATAAAGAAGCATCAGGAACTTCTTTAATGAATCCCACCTGCCGAGCATATTCTCCAAAGCTTTTTAACTCATAAGAAAGCCTTCTTCTAGCAGTCGTAACCAGGAGGGTACCTGACACATTACTGAACATTGAGGACAAATTCAACATTTTTCTTGCATATGAGTAGTGCATCTTCTCTGCCACAGTGACCAAACAAAAACATCTCTAAAGGATCTTCAAGCATATTACTGATGTTCCCTGGTACAGATGGGTTCTTTACTGCATTATATTTGACCTTGGCATCAGTCTTTGTGACAGACCATACATCCTCTTACCCCAAAATACCAGCAAAACGTTCTGCAATGCATTTCAGATCTCTTTCTCTGAAGATGAAACTGAACCTTCTGCAAAAGACACCAGAGGGATGTGGTCTTTCTGAATTTTTTGCTTAAGCATCCAGAAGACTTGTTAGTAGGCCTCTTTGCAATACCACAACACCAGTCTCATGAAGCTGCACCTTTTTCTTTAAATAGCAATTAGAGGTCTGGCATCCAGTAACAAACCAGATACACACAACATTTGACATCATTCCAGAGGGAGATTCACAGTGTGGACTGGCACTGCTTCATGTGCAAGACAATGCAGCCTCAAGAGTACAGACCCGAGCTTAAAGTGCGTTCGTTTCTGTTGGGGCTGTCTGGCTGCCTGCATTGATTGCTTTATGAAGTATAGCCATGTTTTTTCAGAGTTCTGAGATACGTTTCAGCCTAGCTTTGGGAACCTCCCTCCCACTATCCCTGAATGGTCGCTACCTAGTAGTTATCCGTGTTGAGAAGCAGATATTCAGGGTTGGCCCAGAGCTACTGAATTTTCCTTCGTACCAGGAATAATTAAAAAGAGTATCATTACATTTGAAATAAGTGTCCCTTGGTCTGCTCATATCTTCCCAAAGATAAATGAATGGGGAAGTGGTCATTACCGCAAAAAACATGTTAAAGTAGAGACAATTGCTGATGGTTACAACTATTACATGCTGCAGAGGTGTAAAACCTATTGGGCGTTGTCACAAATCCCTATATTCTAGGGACATGCGGATGCGTGTCAGGCCTAGAAACATGCGGATGCATGTATGTATTATACCTGGGCATGTGTATGGATCATATGAGTGGATGCATATGAGTCCAAGGACATGGCAGGACATTTGTGGACTTTCGGGCGGTGCCCGTGTGGATTCCGGCAATGCACACATGGTGTGTTATGATGGCAGGCGGAATATTTTCAAGTACAAGAATGATGATAGGTGGTTCTCCAAGTTTACATGTGCACAATGCATAAATGATGCATGCCATAACTTTATTTTACTTTGTGTGACATTGTCTTGCTGCCTGGACAATGCTTGTTATTTTGGCTTGTGAAGTCCGAGGGACCGGGGACGCCCGGGCACCTTGTGGACGCGTGTGTGCACTCCTGTTTGGGCCTAAAACTGTGGGCTTATGGGTTTTGCAGGTGGTAAGTGCGTCCACACTCAATTTACAGCTTATTTCATTTACTACTAAAGTTTATTGGTTTGCAGGTCCACACTCATTAATAAGTGGCCGGACAACTTATAATGCGTTCGCATTTGGTTGGACCAAAATTAATGAAGTCCGGACAACTTATGGCCATTTCCCATTTGGTTGGACCTAAACTTATACAAACAGGACAAATGGAGCACTATGGGCTGGACACCTACCTGGACACCTTATGGGGACACTTGTCAGCCTGTATGTGTACCCACCAAGCTCCTTAGGTGGCACTGGAGAAAGGCGTCTCCTTCAAGAGGCCTTTTGGGCTGTTTTATTCATTACTGAACACATTGGAGAGCTGGTTGAAGCTTTTGGAGTTGCTACAGGGCTGGTTGCTTGCTTCCCGGACTCACACAAGCTTGGATATCGATCCCCACACTCTTCTAAAGGGCTGGTTGGTAAATTTCAGACCTGTAATTTCTGGTTATTGCGAGTTTTGGGCTGGTTACAGGTGTCCAAAGTCAACTTGGACAGTACAGGACAGCTCTAGGGACCTCCACAGGGCTGTAGGACCCCTTACAGGTGGATTTCTCGCGATAGAAAGTTGCTGTTTTGGACTGGTTATTGCACAAAACAGGCCGGACAGCAATGAAATATGTGAGCATGGATGTGTCTCAAGGATTCCTGGTATAACAGGTGCTTAGGGCAAGCATTGGGGACACTTGCTCGCGGAGAACACAGGTTTCTGGATCAGTTTCTCGCGTGGAAACAGGGCCTAAAGATCCATTTACATCTTGTGCAGGGCGGAGTACCTGTGAGGATTGTGATACTCTTGTGCAGGGCGGATGTACCTGTGAAGAGGCTTGTGCAGGGCGGATGTACCTGTGTGTAGGGCGGATGTACCTACAGATTCTCTTGTTTGAAATGTATTCATTCATGATGTATTTGGAAGAATCAGGTGCAGGCTGGTGGTGAATCCCCAGGCACCCGTAATCTTGTACTTTGCAGACTCTTTTGGTAATATAACCTAAAAGGGGGGGGGGTCAGCCTATCATCGGCCCCTTTATGTGGTGTACTGTCATTTTCAGCTTTGTGGTTGTAATGCTCAAGTGTTAAGTGCTCAGAATCTTGTTCACATTTATACGATTCCAATACACGCGTCCGTCTCCCGTTACATTGGTATCAGAGCTCAGTTTTTCCCCTCATTGGAAAACGGTCTGAGGCTTGGAATCATAAGTGGTGACCTGATTTGAGTGTCATGGACAGCCACATTTCTGACAGTGTGGAGAACACACAGGACCGTGAACTTCATGGTACAAGGGATGCAAGAGATGCTGCAGGCAATGATGTCTATGGAGATGCAGGTACTCATGACACTATGCATTCTGATTTGGAATCTTTGAGGCGTCAAGTGCGACGCTATAGGGCTGAAACCGAAGAGCTTAGGTCATTGAAAAATGACCCGGATGTACAAAGGGTGTTGGCTGCGAAGGCAAAGGCTTCGGTCCATGAAGTCACTTTTGAAGCAATTGCAAAGGAAATGGATGTAGAGAAAACCCGAGAGCTTGCACTTGCATACCTAATGGTTAAGGGTGATGTATACACTGAAGCAGATGGTAGTTTGGCTTTCAAGAAGCCACCCCTCATGGCTGCCCGTGGTGATGCACATGATGCACAACAAGCAGAAAGAGCACAGCAAGTGCCAAATGCTGAAAGGACAAGAGTCCCTGGTGCTAGGCTTGATGCAGGTCAAGAGAAGAGTAAGGATGAGGGATCCTCTACTCATTCCCGCTTTGCTCCAAGACGACATGTCCGTTCTCGTGTTGAGCTTTCCACTCATTTGGAGAGTGTGGCTCAAGAGAGAACGAAGAGGGATCGTGAATCTTCATCGCGGCATCATCATCATGCAGATGAACAGGATGTACATAGGGATGCATTTAGAAGGAAGAAGCCTCGAGAGTTCAAGTCCGGTGACAAGGATGTAAAGTTTGAAAACTTTCAGGGACGGATGGACTCTACCAAAGCACTTGCTTTCATCAGACAGTTTGAGATAGCTTTTTGCAATGAAGACTTTTCGGAAAAGTCTATGCTCAGGCATGTGGGAATGCATCTCAAGGATACGGCAAGTGATTGGTGGCTTGCAAAAATACTTGATGGAAGTGCTGCCCCAACTTGGTCTTCTTTCAAAATTCAGTTTTATGATCAATTCTTACCACCAAACTTTGCAAAGGATGTACGCAAGGAGTGGGATTGGCTGTCCCAAGATGAGGGAGAGTCCGTTGCTTCATATATAGCAAAGTTTTGGAAAGTCCTTCTCAAGGTTACTCCCTTCATGAAGATTGGAGAGGACGAGAAGAAGAGAAAGTTTGAATCGGGGCTCCATCACATCATCCAACAAAGCTTGGGAGTGTACCCAAATAAGACCATACAAGAGCTTATACACTCAGCCATGATTGCGGAGAACTTGCACATAAAAGCACCCACAAATAAGCCATTTGCAGGTCAAAACAAGAGCAAATTCAGGGCTGGTTATGACCAGAAAAAGGGTGGACAGCCACCTAAGAATGCTCCCAAAGATGGCCGAGATGCAAAGGATGACTCTGAAAAGAAGCCGGGGGGTAAACGCCACAATTTTGGGCTCTCAAAACAGCAATTGGAAGAGTACAGGAAGGCTGGAAAATGCTTTAAGTGTGGCAGTCAAGATCATATATATCCTAAATGCCCACAGAATCCTAAGAATGCTGAGCCTAATGTGCAAAAGCCTCTTGTGAATGTTGTACCCGATGTGCAGGGTAATACAGGGCATGAGCCCAAGAGTAGAGTCATATGCAAGGCTTGGGGCAAATTGAAGGATTAGCCCGCTTTGTTTCTTTTTGATGATGCTTCCACAGATAACTTTATATCCGTACAGATGGCTGCCGCCATAGGTCTCAATGTGGAAGACATGGGAATGCAAATGAATGCAGATGCCGCCTTTGAGGGCAAACAGGTTGATGTAGCTCCGGTCATTGGTAAGCTCCGTGTACAAATACAGGACTACCTCGACTATGAGAGCTTTCTAGTGGCTCCTCTTACAGGTTGTGATGTTTTGTTGGGGATGCCCTGGCATCACCGTTTAGAGCCTGTTAAGGCTTACAAAGAGAAGAAAATCAGCTTTGTACATAGAGGCCGTGAGCACTCTATAGATGCTGGTACTACTGGAAGTACCATACCTCTTGTAAGCCATGTACAAATTAATAAGGCAATAAAGAAATCAGCTTGTTCTTACTTGGTTTTTGTACGTGATACCATTGAACATTCTAGTGTTGATGTTAGTGCATTAGATCAACACAAGCTTAACTTTTTGAATGAGTTCAAAGATTGTTTTGCAAATGCTTTACCAGCAAGGTTGCCACCAGAGAGGCCGGAAGATCATTGCATAGATCTAATTCCCGGTAGCTCTCCACCTAATAGGCCACCATACAGGGTGAGTGCTAGTCAACAAGAAGAGATTATGGCACAGGTGAATGAACTTTTGGAAAAGGGTTTGATTCGGCCTAGTTCCTCGCCATATTGCTCGCCGGTACTTCTTGTTCAAAAGAAGGATGGTACTTACAGGATGTGTGTTGATTACCGTGCCCTCAATAAGATAACCATCAAGAATCGGTTTCCGATTCCGTGCATTGATGACATCTTGGACAAGCTTGAAGGTTCGGCATGTTTCAGCCGAATAGACCTCAAGAATGGTATCATCAAGTGAGAGTGGCACCTCAAGATGTACACAAGACTGCATTTAGGACAGCCTTTGGTCTTTATGAGTTTTTGGTGGTGCCTTTTGGCCTTACAAATGCACCCGCTACCTTCAACAGGATGATGGACAGGGTGTTCAGAAAGCATAGAAAGTTCACAGGTATATTCTTTGATGACATTATTGTATTCTCAAAGAATGAAGCCCAACATCGTGAGCATCTAGCTATTGTGTTTAAAGAGCTTAAGGAAAATCAGCTCTACATAAATACAAAAAAGAGTGAATTCTTCCTCCCAGAGATTCACTATCTTGGTCACATTGTATCAAAGGATGGTGTGCGCATGGATCCCGCAAAGATACAAGCCATGCAAGAATGGCCAGAGCTGAAATCAGTCCATGAAGTGAGGAGCTTCCTTGGTTTATGTGCTTACTACAGGAGGTTCGTCAAGCATTTTGCTTTCATTGCCGCTCCGTTACATGACTTAACGAAGAAGAAAGCAATCTTTAAATGGACTCAAGAAGAGAGAGATGCCTTTCAAAAGTTGAAGAGTGCAATCATCTCGGGACCGGTACTCATTATTCCGGATTTGCACAAACCTTTTGTGGTGGAATGTGATGCAAGTGGGGACTGCATAGGGGCTGTTTTGAACCAAGAAGGACATGCCATTGCCTATGAGAGCAGACGCTTGCAACATGCAGAGCTTCACTTACAGGTTTATGAGAAGGAGTTGTTGGCTGTAATTCATGCCCTTACTATTTGGAAACACTATCTTTTAGGGGCTGATTTTATGGTCAAAACTGATCATCAAAGTTTGAGATACTTTTTGACTCAAAGTAAGCTCTCAGAGAAGCATATGAGATGGGCAAATTTCCTCTCAATGTTTCATTTTCAGATTTTACACACTCCAGGGAAAAAGAATGTGGTGGCGGATGCCTTATCTAGACGACCACAGGTTCATGCTATTACAGTTGCATACCATGAGGACTTATCGGATATGCGTAATACTTATCATCTGGATGAGGATTTTGCACATGTATGGGTTGATTTGCAAGAGGGTATTGCTGTCCCATCTTATGTCATAAGAGATGGATATCTCATGATGCAAAATCGTATGTGTGTGGTAAAGAACCTTCGCCATAAGGTTATGGATGAGTGTCATGCTCCTCCATATGCAGGTCATAGAGGCATTTTGGCCACAGCACAAGCTTTGGAGAGGTATTTCTTTTGGCCACATATTCGCAAGGATATTGAAGCATATGTACGTGAATGTATGGTGTGTCAAAAGGTCAAGTTTGATCGACATAAAGCACCTGGATTGCTTTAGCCTTTGCCTATACCAAATGAACCATGGGAAAGCATTGCTATGGATTTCATTATGGATTTGCCAAGGACGCCACAGGGAAATGATGCTATTTGGACCATTATTGACAGGTTTAGCAAGCAGGCGCATTTCATTCCCGTGCGCAAGACAATAAAGCCAGATCATATGGCTAGGATGTTTTTGGCACAGATATTCAAACACCATGGCATGCCTAAATCTATTGTGGGGGATAGAGATCCTAGAACCACAAGTTTATTTTGGCGCGCATTGTTTGACAATATGGGTATAAAGCTGAACTTCTCATCAGCTTACCATCCACAGACAGATGGGCAAAGTGAAATAGCAAATTCAGTCGTCCTTGACTTGCTGAAATCTTATGTATCTGACCGCAAATCGGATTGGGAGAAGTATTTACCACTTGTGGAGTTTGCCTACAACAATACGGTACATACTTCTACGGGCAAGGCGCCCTTTGAGATTATCTATGGCAAGGTAGTACTACCACCCATCCTTCGCACAAAGGATGAGATTTTTGCAGCAGATGAGTATGTCAGAGACTTGGATACTGCATTTGCACAGGTACGGACAGCCATAGAGAGGTCTCAAACCAAGATTAAAAAGGCAGCTGATAAGCATAGAAGGGATGTACAATTCAAACAAGGTGATTGGGTCTTGCTGAAATTTGAAAAGGCACGCCTTCGGAAGAGGCCAGGGAAAGAGGGAAAGTACCCTAAACTTTCCAACAGGTATTATGGACCTTTTCAGATCTTGGAGAAGATCAATGATGTTGCATTTCGGCTGGTACTCCCAGATCATTGGAACATGCATAATGCTTTTCATGTGAGCCTATTGAGGCCTTATGTGGGACCGACACCGTTTGAGCCGGTTTTGGAAGACCCACCCGAGGTGGATGAGCTGGAAGAGATTCTTCAACCTGAACAGATTGTTTTTCACAAGGAACGAAAGCTTGCGGGAGGCAAACTTGTTCGTAGGTACCTTGTGAAGTTCAAGAATTATTCAGCTTTGGATGCGAAATGGATGGATGAGGCCTACTTCGAGGATTACCTAGATCTTTTGAAGGCCTATCTGGAGGCTTTTCAGTTGCGGTCAACTGATTAGAAGCCGGGGGGATGTCACAAATCCCTATATTCTAGGGACATGCGGATGCGTGTCAGGCCTAGAAACATGCGGATGCATGTATGTATTATACCTGGGCATGTGTATGGATCATATGAGTGGATGGATATGAGTCCAAGGACATGGCAGGACATTTGTGGACTTTCGGGCGGTGCCCGTGTGGATTCCGGCCATGCACACATGGTGTGTTATGATGGCAGGCGGAATATTTTCAAGTACAAGAATGATGATAGGTGGTTCTCCAAGTTTACATGTGCACAATGCATAAATGATGCATGCCATAACTTTATTTTACTTTGTGTGACATTGTCTTGCTGCTTGGACAATGCTTGTTATTTTGGCTTGTGAAGTCCGAGGGACCGGGGACGCCCGGGCACCTTGTGGACGCGTGTGTGCACTCCTGTTTGGGCCTAAAACTGTGGGCTTATGGGTTTTGCAGGTGGTAAGTGCGTCCACACTCAATTTACAGCTTATTTCATTTACTACTAAAGTTTATTGGTTTGCAGGTCCACACTCATTAATAAGTGGCCGGACAACTTATAATGCGTTCGCATTTGGTTGGACCAAAATTAATGAAGTCCGGACAACTTATGGCCATTTCCCATTTGGTTGGACCTAAACTTACACAAACAGGACAAATGGAGCACTATGGGCTGGACACCTACCTGGACACCTTATGGGGACACTTGTCAGCCTGTATGTGTACCCACCAAGCCCCTTAGGTGGCACTGGAGAAAGGCGTCTCCTTCAAGAGGCCTTTTGGGCTGTTTTATTCATTACTGAACACATTGGAGAGCTGGTTGAAGCTTTTGGAGTTGCTACAGGGCTGGTTGCTTGCTTCCCGGACTCACACAAGCTTGGATATCGATCCCCACACTCTTCTAAAGGGCTGGTTGGTAAATTTCAGACCTGTAATTTCTGGTTATTGCGAGTTTTGGGCTGGTTACAGGTGTCCAAAGTCAACTTGGACAGTACAGGACAGCTCTAGGGACCTCCACAGGGCTGTAGGACCCCTTACAGGTGGATTTCTCGCGATAGAAAGTTGCTGTTTTGGACTGGTTATTGCACAAAACAGGCCGGACAGCAATGAAATATGTGAGCATGGATGTGTCTCAAGGATTCCTGGTATAACAGGTGCTTAGGGCAAGCATTGGGGACACTTGCTCGCGGAGAACACAGGTTTCTGGATCAGTTTCTCGCGTGGAAACAGGGCCTAAAGATCCATTTACATCTTGTGCAGGGCGGAGTACCTGTGAGGATTGTGATACTCTTGTGCAGGGCGGATGTACCTATGAAGAGGCTTGTGCAGGGCGGATGTACCTGTGTGTAGGGCGGATGTACCTACAGATTCTCTTGTTTGAAATGTATTCATTCATGATGTATTTGGAAGAATCAGGTGCAGGCTGGTGGTGAATCCCCAGGCACCCGTAATCTTGTACTTTGCAGACTCTTTTGGTAATATAACCTAAAAGGGGGGGGTCAGCCTATCATCGGCCCCTTTATGTGGTGTACTGTCATTTTCAGCTTTGTGGTTGTAATGCTCAAGTGTTAAGTGCTCAGAATCTTGTTCACATTTATACGATTCCAATACACGCGTCCGCCTCCCGTTACAGGCGTAGCTTGTCGGAGAGAGTTTCCTGAGTAGGGGTTGTGCCAGGTAAATAGCTTGTTTGTGCAGGGATCAGAGACATCCAGTCTTTCCATCATTCTATTCCAATCATCCAGTTCTCTACCATGCATTTTTTGACTCTTGCAAAGCAATCTATCATCACTCAAGGATTCGACATTATTAGAATCACCCAGAAGCCCAATGATGGGAACATCAGAGGATAAACTCTTCGACAATTCTGTCTGATCCACTGCGGAGTCAGGGGCATAGATGGAAAGATGTTGAAGGTTTCACCTTTCCATCAAATCTTAATTCTAACCCATCCTGAGGATTGATGAACTTCTTCAATAATGATAGAGATGTCTGGTGAGGGGTGATTGGAGCACAACAACCAATGGTAACCGGCATGAAAAGCTGCCAATCTTTCCTTAAGGGTAATTCCTGCTATCTTGACCTTGAAGGTCTATCACTTCAGAAACCATTGTTTGAACCTGCCTGGTCGAGAAGGGACTGTAAACCCTCGACGGTCAAAAACAAGAAACTAATCATTTGGCTTTATGGGGTTTTGTGGTTTTTTTTTTTTTGGGGCTAAACGACGGGAGGGTAAGTTGGGAGGACCTATTCACAGTGCCCCTTCCCCTTAATGGGAGAATGGGAGGGGATTTTGTCCCCTCCCTCTCTCCCCAATCTCCATCTCTTCTGAGGAGCCTCCCTTCACACTTTTGATGTCTTCTTAAACAGTCTGACCCTCAACAAATTCTTGTTCTGCTGCTGCCGATGAACGAAGTGAAGTGAATTGACCCCCTGAAAAAACTGAAGAGCGAGCATCCTTCTTATGGGAGGGGAGGAAAGACTTCCTAGATCTAGATATTTGACAGCTAGACCTAGACATTTGACACTGATAGGTACCTTGTCCACCTGATCAAGGGGTCTAATAAATGTGCAGGAGACCAATACATCATTCAAGAGGGTTACATTGGTGTGCGGGACTAGCACGATTAATGCGAGGACATGCACAACTAACCCTGATTCAGCTGCAGTGAGCCCGTGGAGAGAAGGAGATAATTGAATGTCGGCAACATGCAAAACATAAACATAAACATAAACATGAATGAATGGAGAGAGAGAGAGAGAGAGAGAGAGAGAAAGAAAGAAAGAAAGAAAGAAAGATTTTATTAACGTCTTCCAAAAGACCGAACTCGGCCTATGAGACAAATCGGAGTACCTGTATGGGGTATCCTCTGTCATCCCAACAAAATGAAAAAGTACTGAATAAAAAAGCTGAATCTGGGTGTGCAGGGGATGGAGCTCTATTACTAGGAGAATGCAAAGCTATATGCATGGAGAGAGAGAGAGAGAGAGAGAGAGAGAGAGAGAGAGAGAGAGAGAGAGAGAGAGAGAGAGAGAGAGAGCAGTTGTGTCTCTCACAGGCTCCAGATTATGCAACAATAGACATTGGGGGTCAACTCATCAAAGTAAACCTCATGAGGCAAAACAAGGACCGCACGAGTTTAAAAACAGTTGAGTGGTTGAAGAAAGAGATTGTAAACATCTATGGCTCCAGCAATCCTGCAGGTTTAAATGCCTTGTATTTATCTTTTTTCAGTGCCTGACAGAGAAACATATCCATACCCTGCCCATACTTGGCTGTCCAAATATTGTGTGTTTGATGGTGTTTAGTAGAATCATGCACCCATTTGTGAGTTTGAGTATTATACTTAACAGAAAGATAATGCAGGCTTGAAGCCGTTGATACGACATCTAGTTCTAAAGGGCAGAACTCTTCAACCCTCGGAAACACTGAAAAGTGTTTTGGCTGACCTCCATTCTTCGGACACATTGGAAGCTGTAGTTGATTGTGAGTTTTACCTTTCTTGAGTGAACGTGTTTTTTTTTCTTGCAAAAAAGCTATCAAGTAAAATAAAATCATACAAAGGGAGAAGATCTCAAACCAAAAGCTAGGGAGATCTCAACCAATCGGGGGCATTATGCTGCCATAAAAATGCTAGCAGTCATCTCCTGTCTGTGTACATATTACTCAGTGAGGGCCTTTGTTGTGGGTGTGCCCGCCTAGGAGTTTTCTCATTTTCTCCCCATTTTTCCATGTTTTTTTCCCTGTTTTTGAGTTGTGGGGGACTGTCCTGTGCTGGCCGACTCCATGTCTTCTGCTGGCCGACTGGCTTTCTCCAGTCGTGGACATGATGTGCAGGCTGTTGGCTCATTTAGGGCTGGCCGACCAGCACTGTAGGGTGGTGTAAGTACCACCCTTGTCCCCCACACTCTCATTGTACCGGATCTTTGTGTACATAGCAGAGTTTATATAGCTTCTCTCTCTCTCTACACTTCTGCGTTTTGTTTCTCACAGCAGTTGTCTCATTTTCTGCTGTGCATTCCGACAAAAAGCCCCATAGGAGTGGAGGACAAGAAAATACCATGGTTCTACTCTGATAAATCTGCTGTGTTTTGTATGCGCAGCTCTAGAATATCCCTTTATGTGGGCCCAAGTGGCCAAAAGAGTGTGAACGATGTCACTCCATATATTGCAAGTACACTGGGTGTCATAAACCTGAATTCCTTCAAAGGCCTTTGAGCACCTGGTCTTCTAGATATGCAACACCGTGATACTAGCAATTATCTCCCAGGTGGTGTGACGGTGTCAATACTCAGCGAAGGTGGGGTGTATCGTAACTAGGGCATACCCTGAAGCAAACATCTCTGAGCTATTCCCCTACGGACAAGTATAACAGGGTCTACTGTTTTGCCTTCAAAAAGCAGCTGTGGGCCAGACTGAGTCGACCATTCACTAACACCCCAAAATATATAGGATCACTCCTCAATCTGCCCAAGAGCTGGGCTATAGATACCCAGATCCTCTGTGCTCCTCTCCTCTCCTATAAGCAATGATACACTATCTTGGATGGAGCTGGGCATCCACGCCAAAAGTTGATCTCCACTGGTTGGTGGGTAACTCACCAACCAGTGTAGAAACAGCCAGAAGAAGCAGGATATTTGGCTTCTCCTGTACGAGTGCCAGAGTCTTTACCAGAATCTCCTTTGAATGCCGGGGTGTAATGTCATATGCTTCCTAGTGTGGCCTAAGGTTGGGAACTCTTTGGGTCTGTCCAAGCATGTGCAACCTGGTGTTAGGCACATTGTAGCTGAAGGAAGGTATGTCCCTCATATGGTTAGTCACATCAGTCCGTTCCCACTCACCGGGGTCCCAATGTAGATATCTGATAGGGCATCCACCATATAGCTATAGGGCTTTGCCACACCAAGGCTCTAGACTCCAGATTGAGCCTCCTGGAGCTCCAATGAAGGAGATTTTCGTTTATGCTCATGAGCACACTGGCAAACTGCTAGGCAGGTTTAATGTCTATCCCGACTTGGCATCCAAGATGTATGGCAATGGGCATGAGCACACGGGCAAACTGCTAGCCAGGTGTAATGTCTATCCCGACTTGGCAAGATGTATGGCAATGTGTCCTGAATCCATGTGAAGCTAACATCTGTGCCCCAATCAATCCTCTCAAGTTCACTAACCCAAAATCGACAGACTTATGCCAAGTTATGAATAATGAAGGCCCCTACTCCTAGACAACTCTTCCAACATAGTGCGAAACCAGCAAAGATATGAGTAAGATGCCTCAAGAAACATGGTTGCATGGTTAGCCAACTGTGAGTCTAAAAGCTCCTGCTTTGTGTGCAATGGCAATCTCAATCGTGATACTCTGGCACTGGAGTGAGGGAAAATGCTCAAAGTTTCTGCAAACAATGAAATACATGGGAGCTAAGGGGCAGCACTGCTATACAGAGATAGAGATCTCGAAGCGTTCACCTTGACCTCCACAAGGAAGCACAGTGTTAGGCAAGAGACACCCTTGATTGAGAAAATCCCATGCATGTGAGAGTACCCTCTAAGAAGTCCCAATCTGTCCTGGACTTTCTCAAAATAAAGTAGCAAGATTCCAAGGGCTAATTACTCGCCTTGGCTCACCCGACCACCTCCCAAATGGAAAAGATGCTTGTTCCTTGGAGGAATCCAGTGTGTGTCATGAATGACTATCTGTAACATTGGCTATAATCTCATGCTCACGGCCTTGCTGAGAATTTTGTATGCAGTCCCAAGTAATGTGATAGGCCTCCATTGGGCAATGTTATTATTATGACTACCCTTGGGGATGAAGTGAATAAGACCCTCGGTAAGAAAAGGAGGCATAGAGCCCTTGTTCCACGTATTCTGTAATGCCATGTATTCTGTAAGCCCTTGTTCCATGTATTCTGTAATGCCACAGTGATCTCATCCCCAATGTCAATAACTCATAAAAAACATGGGAGAGACCCATCCTCCCCATGACATTTACTGTGTGGTAATGCTTGAATCGCATGTCTAAGCTCATCTGCCGAAAAAGGGGCGTCAAGTGATGCACACATGTCATCACAAATCAGCCTACATAGGGAGTCCCAAACCTTCTGCTGTGCCCTATCCCTTTGAGGGGGAGTGAGCCTCTACAGATAGCAAACGAAAGTAACAATAAGAGGCAATCCTCTTGACCATGTCAATCGCTGAGTAGAGCATTCCCTGCGTGTTCTGCAACTGTCTAATGCATTCCCTGTTATGGGAGAGACCATGCGTAGCAAAGAAATGCTTGCTACATCTACCTCCCATTTGAATCGAGAATGACTCCTATACATGAAAACGCAACTGTGCACGTTGCTCAAA
This sequence comes from Cibotium barometz, assembly GCF_041138505.1. Taxonomy (NCBI): domain Eukaryota; kingdom Viridiplantae; phylum Streptophyta; class Polypodiopsida; order Cyatheales; family Cibotiaceae; genus Cibotium; species Cibotium barometz. The sequence goes on from NC_141085.1 coordinate 23,164,314, forward strand.
AGAGTCTTGCAACTCAGCCCTAACAGTGCACAATGCATCTTAGATCCATTGGGCTTCAGGGTGTTTCTCAAGTTCCCTCTACAAAGCACGCAATCTACGCATTGATAGCTCTCTCTATCCAAGATCTCTTGCCTCCTAGCTTGGGCCACACTGTGATAAAGGCCACTAACACTCTCTAACGCAAGAGCAACTCTTTGCCTAGAGTCATGAGCATCAGACAGTCTCCAAACATCCATCACCTGCCGTGACAGCTTTTGCATCTGAATAAAGTGACTCTGCTGTTGTCATGAAAGGAAAAGCTTAATCTCTACCATGATGCCCTTCAATGGCACGGACAGTTGGTTAGAGGAAGAAGTTATCCTTAGAGGATGACTTCTTATGGAAGTCATTGTCTAACCACCTCTTTTGTCATGAAAGGAAAAGCTTATATGGCACGGACAGTAGGTTAGAGGAAGAAGTCATCCTCTATCCAATTGTCCGTGCCATGAATGGAAAATCTTAATCTCTCCCAGGATGATGCCTTCATGTCCCCCCTTATCCATTGGTTGCTCAACCGTGTTGAAGTCACCTCCAATGATCTGATGATTTGCCTGAGGGAGAGAGTCCATGATGGCTTTCCAAAAAAAGAAAATTTTGTCCTGTGAAGTTAGGAGCATATGCATTCAGCACACCAATTGGTGCATGATCTAGTTTGGGGTCTCTCATAGGTCTGCACACTGCCCCTATCAGGATCGGAAACTTATCTGGTGTGATGGCTATCGAGGACCATAAGACGTAATCATCAACATGGACATCATCACCAAGATGCTGCAGGGTGTGTACATCTGACTCATTTGCCTGCACATTCTGCTATACATCACCCTGCAATACGTCCTCATGCATTAAATCCCCATGTAATACATCTTGCTACGAAGGTGATGCGTCAACATCCGCAGCTGGATTAGGAGTGGTTGCATGTGTGTCAACCCGTTTGTAATCCCAAAGAAGCCGAGGTTTGGGGGCAGCGATGGTTGGAGGGTCCAAGGGTTGTCGCCTGGGAGTGCATTTGTGCCGTCTCCTAGTGCGGCCCTTGTCTGAATAAAGAGCCATCTGGTCCTACTCCTGGCAGCATCACATGATCATCTGTAAAGCATGGTTCACTAACGGGTATCATGACTCATGGTACCCCCTCAAAATTGGCCGTAACTGCTGCTGCACCCGTGGAAGGTGTCTCTGGAAGGGCTGGGATTTTTGGAACCTGTCCAAAGGCTGACCCTATGGAAGGCAAAAACTTTCAATAGATCTATGGGAGCCCAGGGAACTTGAGGAAGATCGGACAAAAGTTGCAGTCCTCTAGCATTGTGTCGGAGTTCCAGCGGTATCGAAAGAATAGTTTCCTCGAGCTGGGAGGAAGTGGGCTGCTCTCAAGAGTCTATGAGGTTGCCTCTGCCGAATCAAAATCTGGTTGGAAGAAGCCCCTTCGAAGTAAGCAGGCATCTATAAAGTACGAGGCAAGCTCTATGGGATGTGCCACCAAAATCCAATCCCTAGCTTGAGAGTGGGAAGGATGCGACCCAAAAACCTTTTCAATAAGTGTGGTCTTGACTTTATCAAAATCTGCAAATAAGGTATTAAGCTCGTCTTCGGATAAAAAGATTGTTCTCCTGGTTGGTAGGGTGGAGGATGATTGACCTGGGCTGAAGCCATAATGCTGCCAATAAAAGGGCAGGTGGGTGACTTAAACACAGTAAAAACTTTTTCGTATGTTGATGCAGTCAAAGAATCCGGAGAGCCAGATTTTTGGGTCTCAGTGCATTAGTACTATATGGGCTGATATCATCCATACTCTCATGGCTACTTGGGCTCGTATTCATGGGTCCTCTTGTTCTGCGCAGGCAAAACGCGTTGTATTTATGCGGGAGTGCGACCATGACATTTTCTTGTCCTCTAGTCCCACAGGTCTCTCATGGCATCATGATGCTCCTCAGTGGTTGAAATCACCCTACATATTGGGGTGATTCTATTCTATTCCGGCTTATAGCCATGATTGTTGTATGCCTTTTTTCATACTTAATAGAAGTCTCTTTCTTGAAAAAAGAAAAATGAATCGGGAGAGGAAGGAGGCACTTATCTGCACAGGAGAAGGAAGAAGAAGGCAGGCAAAAAGAGAGGGGCACTAGGTGAATGGATGGTAGGAGGGAAACTGTGCATGAAGGGTATGGTGGGCAGAAGGAGATGCAAGTAAAGGGGTGAATGGTGGGAAGGAGGAAAATACACAGAAAAGAGGGGGAACGGCGGGCAGAAGGAGAAGGGGAAGAGTGGCAGGTGAAGAGGAGTGGCAGAAGGAGAAGGGGAAGAGTGGAAGAGGAGAGAGGTGCAGAGGTCAGGACATACAGGGAGCTCCAACTTCAGGCCATGCATGCTTTTATCGGATTGAATGTTCCTAGAATTTCACTATTTGAATGAATTAAGTGTCTTTATAGACATCTCTGTGCCCTAGGGATGGGCGGGGATTGGATGGAGACCCCTGCCCACCATGAGGGATGGGCGGGTTAGATCTCCCCTATTAATGGGTAGGAGTATGTCTGTAAAGCTGGTTCCCCTCCTTGAGAGTAAGTGCATGTGCTCCACATGCGCACGCACAAGTGAGCACTCAAGCAAAGGGCATTTATTAGTGTCATGCATGGGAATGCATGCACGAGCACACACAAGCAAATATGCACTTGTGCGCATGCAATCACCCACTGACTGACAGGTGCACAGCAAAATTCTGAAGTTTGTTCCATTGATATCTGAATTGTAGGCTGGGTTGCGGTACCACTTGTGGAGCGATATCAGTTATTTTGTGAGCTGTATCAGCAGACTGCAAATGTAAAACTCATGAGCTGCCTGAAGGAAAGCAAGGTGCTCATATCAAAGTTCTGTATGCCCATATCAATGCTGTATGCTGTATGATGCCATTTTAGACTGTCTTTATTTGTACTATAGTGTCTATCTTTGGACATGCAGGCTCTCGAGGACAAAATCTCTGCTTCTGAATGTAATTTGGATGATAATTCTGCTTGGCCTTTACTGATGGCACTGAGTGGAAATGGGTCCTTCTCACACCTTGATTTGTCTCACAACTCAATAGGTGTGTTCTTTTGCCACAAAGCACCCTTATTATGAGGCAAGGGTATCCGTTAAAATTTACATGCTACCTTTTGCTCATAGGAAGTCAGTCAATGCAGAAGATTCAGCAGCTGATTGCAGCAAGCAATCAGCCAAATCTAGGCCTTATTCTTGATCTCCATAACAACCGCCTTGGAGCAGCATCTGTTTTTCATGTGAGTATCTGTTCTGAGCAGGGTTCTTTAATGATACTCAAAAAGAGTAAAATTTTACTGTAAGATTGATGAGTTTTTGCAGGTATGCGAATGCCCTGTCACCTTATCAAGACTCGAGATTCTGAACCTATCAGGCAACAGACTTACCGATGCAGCAGCTAGATACCTTACTGATCTGCTTAGAAACTCTAAAGGTAGATATAGCTTCTATTACCCAGTCTGATGTTTTTAGTTTGATAATAAGGTAATGGTTTTTTTGCTGCCATTTGTACTGTTATTACTTGGTCGATATCTTTTCCAAATTTAATATTTAAATGGAAATCGCTTGCAGCCTTGGAGGTTTTGAAATTGGAGGATTGCAGCCTCACCTCTCGGTCGATCTTGAAAATCTCAAGTGCCCTTCACTCCAATTGCCCCTTGGTAAAATTGGCAATCGGTAAGGATACCTTACTAGTGCTTAGATTACAGTTCAACATCTGAGCATTTTATGCGAGCATTTTTACTTGAAGTTAACAATAATGCTAGTCAGGATTCTCTGACTTTGACACACTTTTTTGAATATAGTGAAACCACTGATTTTAATTAAGTTAATGTAGAACTGCTACCACCTAGAGTGGATGGAAGCTAGAAACAGTGGGAAAACATGTCTAAGATATGCAGAGAAATGTCTCTTATATGATAGGCATCATATAGAGAGGTATGCAAAGAATACCTGAAAAATGCATACGTATCTAAGGGGGCATGCATGAAGGTCTGATGATTCCTATCATGCGTGATAGTCCAGAAGGCAGTAAATCTGACCCAAGCAAAGAAAGGGGCATATGCGTCCAACGATGAGGGGAACTTCCCAAAGAGCCAAAATTTCAAGAAACGTTTTGATGGGAAACGAATCTGCAGGCATGCCGACAATACCACAATGAATTGACTGGTAACCGAATGTTGCCATAATAGGTGTGAAACGGTCTTAGTGTAGCAAGAGCAACACACATAGTGCGACGATGCAATACGTGGTTTTGCCAATGTCATCCCCACCGGTAACACCACGAGCAGACATCTCCACATGAAAACTTTTTGCTTCAAAGGAAGACCATTCTTCCATATACAGCGTAGGCACCGAGTCCACCATCTGAGAGGTTTATCAAGTCTCCAAAGCTGATTGGCATGTTGCTTTATCCATGGTGGGGAAATCAATAGCCTATAGGGCTTTCCTGCTGTTATTTCCTTCATAGGAATGGCAGTGTAACCAATCTCTTGCCGATCCAGTTTCCAATCATCCAGACAATGTTGCATCTCTAGCATGGGGGCAGGCAGTAAGGGTTGAAGCAACTCTCACAGTCTATGCCAAATTGGCCGGGTGTGCATACCCAAACCATAGCGCCTATTGGCCAACGGAAAAGACATAAAAGAACTATCAGGTTGTATAACATCTTGCACATGTTTGACTTCTTTATATGCAAGAAAGTATGCTTTTTTGGGTTCAGCCACTGCAAGGGGCGCTTGAAACATACGACTCCAATGCACACTTTGCAACGCCATGTTGTTACCCTGCTGAGGAGGTCTCCCCGACCAACACATATATTGCAAGATCTCTTGCCAGTCTGTGATTAGACGGTTGGAAAAAGGGCTGCTAGGAATTGTACCTTTGAAACAACCCATGATAAAGTCCCATGTAGTGGTCTCCCAATTGCCAAATGCATTAGTTTGCACCTTGGTGCACATTTCAGCCAACATTTTCATCCATGGTTGCATTTGGGCAGCAAAGGTATGGAGCATGGTAGCTTTCCTTGCAATCAGGTGATAGTGAATGTTAAGGATGTTGAGTCCTCCATGTATTTTAGGAGAGCATACCAGCTCAAATTTCAGAAGGCAGACTGCTTTTTTATCAATGTGGGTTTTCCATAGACATTTCATAGCTTGTGACATAAAAGCATCCAAATCTTTTTGTTCCATGCTATAAGTGGTAAGTAAAACTGTATGTACGCCATAATGATCGATTGAACAATTCTCAGGAGGACATGCAAAGGCCATGTTGAGAGCTCCCAATAATCTAGCTTCTGTTGTATGCGATGCATCACCCATCGGGTTTCATCTTTGAGCGAAACAGACCAACCTATGGGATAGCCCAAGTGTCATTTGATTTGTCCTGGTGGCACAATATTCCCTGGCCACAAAATGTAATGCCAATCCTTATCATTCAAAGGCAAGAGCTTTGACTTGGGAAAATGAATCTGTAGCCCAACAGCTAATCCATACAAATTCAAAGCATCCATAATGGATCGCAGGTCCGACTCAATATTGCGAGGGAAGAAAAAAGAGTCATCTTCATACGCTTGAGCAACAAAATGCTTTCCATCCGGTAGCTGCAGCCCATGCAAACGGCCCACAGCAATGAGTTTATCCATATACAATAGCAAGAAATGGATGTGTGGCAATGGCATAAAGCAATGCATTGAGGGGGCAGCCTTGCCATACTGATGTACCAAGTATCCAGGAGCGAGAGAGATCACCACCAAGAATGCATCTAGCAGTGCTATCCTTATACAACCAATATATAACATTACTCATCTTAGGACCGAACCCCATTTTTCTCATTACTTGAGCAATGTATTCCCAATGCACCGTGTCAAAAGCCTTGGCAATATCTGCCTGCATGATAAGCACATCCTGTTTGGTGTACTTGGCATATTCAATGCCAATGTGGGCATTTGCAATATTATCATTAATCTGCCTACGTGGTACAAAACCATACTGAGCCGGATGGAGATCTGCATAAAGGACACCTTTCAACTGATTGACCAGCATTTTAGTTATGAGCTTATATATAACATGTATCAATGTTATCGTATGCCAATCAGCAAGAGACTCATATATTTGCTTTTTCAGGGCCAACTTAACTAAGCCTTCCTTCCATGAGGACGGGAGTAGCTGAATCTCCCAACAGTGATTAACCATGTGAAGGATCGTATCCTTAAGTTGATCCCAATAGGTACGAAAGAATTCCATTGTGAGTCCATCCCATCTTGGGGATTTCTATGTGCCAAGAGATTTTAATGCATCATCAAGTTCCACCTGGAAGAAAGGCATGTCCATGTTGAGAGCATCTTCAGGCAACACTATAGTAGTCACTTCATCCAACAACACATTTTTGGCTGCAACCTCACGTTGAGAAGGTGACAGTGGGGTGCAAACAATTGTCGGAAATGGTTCACACACTCACTTTCTAATTCAAAGCTATGCATGGTCCAACTCCTGTCCAGCTTCTTAATGTGAGCAATAGATTGCTTTTGTCTGGTTGCATGCAAACCTTTGAAGAAACCTTTGGATGAGCAGCCCTTATCCTCAAAGGATTTTTGACGCACACGGATTTGCCATTTCTATAGTTTTTTGTGGTCATTTCGAGTGGTGCAATTTTGGGCTAGATAGTGTTGGCCATACCATGCAATAACCTGTTGCATTCGCATTACAAAAGAATGCCATGCTACATCCATCGTGTAAGTTACAACGACAGAAGTGGAGGGCAAAATACGAAGTTGGTGAAGAGAGGATAGAAAAGACAAAGGGAAAGAGAAAAAAAAAAGATGTGCCTCTACCTGCCGAGACGCTTTTCATGCGGGAGGTTTTTTTTAATATTCATCAGCCTTGGCCTGCTAAGAGATGGTTTTCAGGCCTATGTTGGAGATTGAATTGGATCCATTTACCAAAGGAAGGTGCTCATTGGACAAGGTGCACAATTGCACTACGCCTTGTGGCAGAATTTCTTGAACTTTGTAAGGTTTTGCCTATGCAAGTGCTAGCTTCTTGGCTTGGTTAAGGTACTGAGCTTGGTAAAGGATCACCAAGTGAACTTGAGAGAAGTGAGGGCGATGTAAATGTCGGTTGTGCCATGCCTTGCATCTGTGCTGTTGTGCTTCCAGGGCTAGGTTGGCAAGGGCATGGTTTTTCCAAGACAGATAGACGGTTGATGGAAGAGAAATGAGAGGCACCAAAGTTGAGTAGCAACTTTAAAAGGAGTCGATATGGCTAGAATGTGCCTAGAAGAGCGTTCGACCATTGCTTGGGATGCTGATGACAAGCCTTGCGGAGAAGGTGACAGAGCACTTTGTTTTGGTGCTCTTGGCCTAATCATTGGCCCGAGGATAATAGGCACAAGCTTTGTGGTGGAATACTTGGAAGTTGGCTGTGATGATTTCATTGACAAAATGGGAACTCGTATTATTGGTCAACTCGAAGGGACAATCAAAGCGGGTGAGAATGTGCTCCTAAAGGAATTGGGTGATTGTAGAGGGAGTGGCATCTTTCGTTACTTGTGCTTCTACCCACTTGGTGGCAGAATCGGTAGCGACAAAGATGTAGCGACATCTGTTGGGAGATAAGCTATGGGATTGATGGGGCCCACAGTGAATTGCCCATCCCTCAAATGGAGATTGCACAAGGGAGACCTATAGGGGACAGTTGGATTGGTGGCAGGTGGTTTTGGGTCCACATCGGAGCATGTGCTTTGCTATCTTTGAACATACTGGGCCACCATATGTCAGTGGTGTGCCCTGGTTAGTGACCACCTGAAGGTCTAGATTGAGCATCCTCCACCAAGTGTGGAACCTCATGAGGATTGGCACATCGCCGCGCAAGATGCTGTCATGATCGGCTTTGTAGAGTTGTCCGCCTATGGACTAGTACAGCCCGCTTTTGAGGAGCAACCACCTTTTGTCCTTGGGGAATATACACGTGAGAAAAGAACTTGTAGAGAGCAGGGCAACATCGCCATACCAAGCAAGAGCAACATCTACCCTAAAAAGCACATTGTCAAGAAGGTCATTGTCAATATCTGCAGATGTTACTTGGGGGGCAGTTGCTTGGCTCTCCCAGTCTTGTCCGCAGCTTTTTTATGAGGGCAGTGGTACAAATTGTGCTATTTTCATTCGTAGAGGTATTGCTCAGCACGGTTTATTCTAGGATGTCCCTCACTCTGATTATACACCCCCTAGACAGAGGATTGACTCCAGTTGGGAGATTGTTGCCAGTATTACAGCATGGCAGATCTGGAGAGCTAGATGAACGGAGGCTATTGAGGGTGTCTAGATTTTTGGGTTTCAGTGCATTAGTACTATATGGGGTGATATCATCCATACTCTTATGGCTACTTGGGCTCATATTCAGGGGCCCTCTCGTTTTGCGCAGGCAAAGCGGGTGATATTTATGCGGGAGTGGGACCATAGCATCTTCTTTTCCTCTAGTACCACAGGTCTTTCATGGCATCATGATGCTCCTCTGTGGTTGAAATCACCTTACATATTGGGGTGATTCTATTCTTTTCCGGCTTATAGTTGTGATTGTTGTATGTCTTTTTCATACTTAATAGAAGTCTCTTTCTGAAAAAATAAAAATAAAAATCTGCAGATGTGGCAAGTTCATGGTTATATATGCGGGAAAGGTGAATCGCCATGACGTGATGCTTGCATGGTTGGAGCAAGATGTCGAAATCAAATTCTTGGAAGAGAAGTGGCCATCTCCAAACTTCGTGGGGCTTGTTGAAACATCTTTTGCCACCTGGGGCTTGTCGAGAAGGTATTTCAAGGCATGATAGTTGGTGATGACAATGAAATGGACACCAGGAGATAGTGTCGAAACTTTTGGAGTACATAGTCCATTGCCAAGCTTCACGCTCCATTGTGTTGTAATTTCTCTGCGCTCGATTACGTTGGCAGTTGGCATAGTATATAGGCTTGTCCAGTTGAAATTTGGTTCTAGGTTGGGTAAGACCACACCAATTGCAGTTGGATTGGCATCAGTGTGGGCATGGAATGTGGCAGATTAATTTGGTGGAATGAGAATGAGAGCTTTTGTGAAGCGTTGCCTAAGATAATTAAAGGTAGTGGCCTTAGGAATGTTGTGGAAGGGCTCACTAGGCGGGTGAGGGGCAAGGCAATGTCAGCATACATTCTGATGAAGTGCTTGTGATAGCGAGTGCGGCTGACAAAGACTTGGGTGCCCTTAGAGCTAATGGGAGGAGGGAGGGGAAGCATGGCAAAGTTTTTGTCTGGATCTTAGGTTAAGACCCTATGTAGAGATGATGTGCTGAAGGAGGGTGCCTTGTATTAGCAGAAAGTGGCATTTGAAAGGGTTGAGATGCAGGTGAGATGATCGACACTTGCTGATGATTTGGACAAATTGGAGAAGGTGCTCACTGAAGGCTTCTAAACAGGAGGAGAGACGGGTGCCGGTAAAGTTGGAGAAATCATTCACGAAAGTGCGAAGGAAGGTGATAATAAATTTTCTAAAGATGTCGGTGATAATCCTTTGAAATGTTGGCAAGCTGGGTAAGCTGAAGGCTGCCGACGTGCAGGGTGAACTCAGACATCTAGGTGATGCTAGACTCGTCATCTATGATGACACTAGAAAGTGACGTGTCGTTGGTGTGGACTGTCGGCAGGGTTCCGGTAGTTGGTGAGAGTGGCACTGGATGGGCCTATCCCCATGCACATGGCAATGTCTTGTGCTCCCGGTCGCCCACCACTGTTGGTGGAGTGCTGCAAGTTGGAGAACCTCAATGGTCCAGTGAAGTAGATCATGCAGGGGCACATCTAGTTAGTAGCCTTGAAGAAGGAAGTGGATTGAGGGTGTTGATGGCTCTGGGACAGGTGATGGTGGTGATGGCGAGCCAAAATGTATGGCAGTCTCCTGTGGTAGCATCGTTAGAAGATCCTTGTATGCTCATAGGAATGCATGGCCCACAATATTGCGAGAAAGAAGAGATGTGTCTGCAGACTTTTCCTCAGTTAAAGTGGCTTCTAGAGCCTTCTTTTTGGGCATGGGTGATCATTGTGCAGGTGGGGGGTCGATCACCGGCGTGGTTGGAGTGGGTGGTGAGGGGGAGACTCCTCTAAGGGAGGAGGGGAAGTGATTGGGAGTGGATGTGGTGACAAGGGGTGTGCTCCTTCTCCCAGTGAGATAAGGTGTGTTGTTGGAAAAGTGAAGTCCGTGGATGGACAAGTAGAAGTGCTGGTCCTCTGTGTGGGGTAGGTAGTCACTCACATGTATAGTGATCCTTGGAGCTTGGGCAGTAGCGGCAAGGTGGTGATCGTTCTGGAAGGGGGCATTCGCTTTGGTAGTGACCATACTCACCGCATCTGTAATAGGGGATTGGCCATGTGCGGGGTGGTGGCTGATGAGGTGGGCAAGCTATGGGGTTTGCTGCTAGAGTGGGAGTTGGAGGATTGGGGATGAGAGGTGGAAGAGCTAATGGTGAGGGAGGGGCTTGTTGGGTGTAAGTGGGTGCTAGGATTGGCGCGTGGTAGATAGGAGTGTAGGGGCCTACCAAGTGTCTGGAAACTGTGGTTGTTAGTGGGAAGGGTTGCTGTTGTTGGTGTAACTGGTGGAACCCCTTCAGGTGATAGAAATATTTAACCTCATGACACCCTTCTCACAAATGTTGCAAGCGTGATGGACTGCTTGACAGATGGCACACCAAACTGTTCTTTTGGCTTCCTGTTGAGCCTTGAGTTCTTTTCTCTCCCTCCAGAGCTGGGCAAGAATTCCCTCTTCTTGCTGAGCCTTTTGGAGTTTGAGAGCTTCCAAGTCCATTTGGAGCTTGGTCACTACGTTGTTGGCTGTGGACCCCCCTATAGAGTCAGTTCCTCCGTTGCCGTCACCTTCGAGCAAGAGATGTGCATTTTCAAGTTGAGTGGCAAGTTCTTGGAACTCCTGCAAGGTGGAGCTTTGCCTGATACTGTCTTGGATCTTTTGTTGAGTGGTGTGAGGAAGAGCCTGATTCACCCACTAACGTACCATGAAGGCACTTGGATGGTTAGGCAAGCGGGCCACCAAGACAACTACCTGTGTCATGAGCTCGGAAACTGTTTCATTGGGAAGAAGCTTTAGGTGGTGGAGTTCGGGCTTTTTGGTGGACTTGATGACCCAACCTTAGAGCGCCTGCGACACTAGGCTCTAGAGCTCATGAGGAACTCTTAATTGTTGAGAGTCCCCAGTAGGATTGCCAAATTTTTCGCGTACCTCTAGCAGACCTTACTGTTGGCACATTGGACAGTGTCATGGGTTCACTCTATGGCAGTATGCCTCCAAGAGTTGCTACTTGACTGGGGAGACATGGAGCTACGCGGTCCACTCCACTACGCACTCACACAACTCTGACAAGACATGATGCTTACCATGTACCCAAGCCTAGACAGTAACAACTAGCAATTGGCAAGATGACACTTCAATAGAACCCTTGAAGGAAAGAGACACATAGTACACAGACAATGAAGAATGAGAACAATTGCATTCATTCACTAAAACTGATTCTCTTGGCAATCCCAAGATTGCTCATTTATACAAGTGGTCCCAACCACATTGGGTAGGTGCACCGTTTGGTTCATAAAGTGTTGCCGCTGAATGTGGAGCATGATTCCGATGCAACCTACTATTGATTACCAATATTAGGGGCACACCACCCACTTGTTGATGGCGTGCAACTGGCAGTCCTCCAAGGTAAGAGAGACCTAGTAAATGCCACGGAGCGCACGTAGCCGATGAAGAGGTTGGTTGTAGGTAGGTGTTTCCATCAATGGATCACTAGCTTGGAGTGCCACTTGTTAGGTTTGCTAGATGGCTGACACTTGTTAGCTCATTACTTGTCGCAGTTGGACGGTTGTCACTTGTTAGCTGGACTGTTGGCACTTGTCTGGACGGTTGGCACTTATCAGTTGGACACTTGCATTGGGCAATCTGACAGGCTACAGTTCCTTGTATTAAGCCCTGCAAGGATTTCTTTGTGTACCATATTCTTAGATGTGTCCCTCAGAGTGGTGGTGACTGTAGGCACAACACATGATTTATTTTCTCTAATGTAGTACCGCCCCTCGTTCTCCCCACTAGTTTCTTCCATCATTTGGGCTTGGAGCAGTATGCAGATATTCTTTTGTCATAGACCTCCAAGCTCAGTAGATGAGGTTGATAAGCAGTTCATTATATGGAACGAACTTATAAAAGGTGATCTTGGGAGACCCCTGAGTGCAACAGGGTATATGCAATGGCCAGGCTAAGAGAGATGCGTAGTGACAATACTTGACTGGAAGAATTTTAAGTGTCTTCCAGATTATCAAGGAGTGGCATCAACCCAATATCTTAGGAGTCACTGTCACTGACAGATTGCACAGATTTATGTAGCTGTGTCTGACCACTGGGTCACTACTACATTTTTAGATGAGTATCATCACTTGTGGTTGGGGTTTTTTTGGGACATGCATGCGCCTTCAGGCGTTGGGCTTCCCGAAGCTAGAGGAGGAAGGGGGTGTTGCCTTTTATTCCATTCAGTCTTGATGGCGGATGGAGAGATGCGATATAGAGGTGATCACACTTGGCTCTGTGATCTGTCTAGTGAGAGTAGTGTTGCTCTAGGAAGCGTTGGTATACCGACCTTTCCACAATGATGATTACTCATGCTTTGCGGTGCCTATGTCTTGTCACATGCACTCTGCACTGTAGTGCACGGTGACAAGATGGCTCATCATCAGTGCAACATTGTACATTATTAGTACCTTTAAGGATGATAATTGTCGTATGTCGTGACCCCATTGTAGACCTCAGTGCAAGATAAGTTAGGCACGAGCTACGAAGGTCATTCTCAGCCGTAGACAGTCAATTAGTCAGTCCAAGTTCCTTACCCCACTTGAAGAGATGCATTCATGCATGTAGAGTCAGTAGAAGCCTTAGAGTTTGCATTAGCACATGTGTGCATTTATGCATAGCATTCATCCCATATGCATGTAGGCCATCTAGACCATTGTAGAAGCCTTCAGATATCATCTAGCAGTCATTAGAATTTATCTATTATTATTCCCATAATTTACAACATTTATTGGGCATTTTTTACATCATTTATATATTTTGACTGGACAAGTGTAGTCGGCCCTCTCTGTAGCTAGTCGACCTGCATCCCTTGTCCATATAAATAGCTGAGCATGTAGTCCTTTCATTCATTCATATCATATTCAGTCTTGAAGCACTCATTGCTTGGAGCCTTTAGCACAAGGAGCATAAGCGATTGCAGAATTCAGCACCTCATCCTTCAGCATTTTCCTCATCAGCATCTAGGAGCATCAACGCTTGAGCAATTCAGCCTCTATGCAGTAAAATGCAGCATCTACAACATTCAGCCTTAAGTACCCCTTGCGTTTTCAACATTCATACAGTTTTCAGCACCCTCATATGCATCCTTTTGCTACAGCCACTTGGTGAAGGTAAAACTCAGCATTCATACTCATTTTCAGCATTCATACATAGTCTAGAACAATCCCAATCAGCCCCTTCTCTCAGCCTCAGATTTGCAGCCTTCCTACATCCATTGGGAAGAGTGCATAGACTCGAGATTGGTCATCATTGGTGCTTCTACAGCCGTGAACAGTTCAGCCCGACTCTTGGTCTTCCGAGATCTTGCGTTTGGCTTATCGTTAGTCCACCGTTAGTCTCTTCAAAGAAATAAAGCAAATACTATTCCAGAAACGAGATAGGGAGCCCTTTAGTGGGTAATTCGGGACACCCATACGGTGTACAGTCTCTCTCTCTCTCTCTCTCTCTCTCTCTGTCTCTCTCTCCAATCTCTTAATGTTTGAAGTCTTAAAGTGGATTGCTAAACTCGCGAAACTCAGGATACAGAAGACGGTGTGAGCATGTGTGACAGGATCCTCAAATTACGAATACTTCCGCTGCATGTTACATTGGTATAAGATTCAGCTTGTCCATACACACCGTATCCTAGCGTGAGGGCATCCTTGGATGGTCAGATTGCGTTCCGGCACGACCACCGACTTCAGCATCATGTCTACAGAGGAGAGTATCCATTAGTCGGAAGCCGTCTCCCTCGAAGGAGACCTTACTCTTCCGACTACAGCAGACACCATAGCTTTACTTAGAGCTCAGAACCAGCTTCTCATGGAGCGCCTGCAACTCTTGGAGGCAAGAGTAGCACGTCCTCCTCCGCCTCCTGCAACCCCCGACTACATATCCCTCTTCTTTTAGATGGAACGACAAAGAAGAGTAGACGAAGCTAGACGGAGAGAAGAAAAAGCAGAAGCTGAAGCAAGAAAGCAACAAGAAAAAGTAGAAGTTGAAGCAAGAAAGCAACAAGAAAAAGCAGATAGACGGGACTATAAGGAAGCCCAATGTAGGAAGGAGCATACCTTTCTTCAGCTACACTTTGTGCAACACCAGGTTGCTCATGCTTGGACACACCCAGAGAGTTCCCATTCATAGGCCTAGGCGCATGACATTACACCCCCTATTCAGAGGAGAAGAGACTCTGGCACTTGTATAGGAGGAGCCAGATATCCTACTCGTAGTTGTTTTACACCGGGGATTGTCCACCAACCAATGGAGATGTATTTTGGGCGTAGATCCCTCTTGTCCTAGATGCTTTGCTCCATCTGAGACAGTGTATCATTGCTTATTGGAGTGCAAAGGAGTACATTGAATCTGGGTATCTATAGCCAATTCTTGGGTAGATTGAGGAGTGATCCTATCTATATCACTTGGGGTGCTATTGCATGGTTGACTTCGTCTTGCCCACAGCTTATTTTTGAGGGTAGGGGAGCAGATCTTGTTACGCTCAAAGGAGTTTGCTTCAGGATATCCCCCAATTGCGATACACACTAGCTCTGCTGAATATTTACACGAGCTACACAGACAAAACACAGTAGATTTATGAGAGTGGAACCATGGTATTTTCTTCTCCTCCAATTCTATGGTGCTTTTATGGCAGCATATTGTTCTGGATTGGTTGAAATGTCCCTACCTTTTGGTTTGAGATCTCCCTTGGTATGGATTTATTTTACTTAATAGAAGTCTCTTTTCTTAAATAAATGTTAGTATGTTAAAAAATTGCATATTTTCCTAAGCTAGAATATACATTTTTTAATCCCCTTCAATGAACTCTTGAGAAACATTTCAGAAAGATATGAACTAGAGGAAATGTTTTTGAAAGGTTTTTCGTATGGCGCACATAAAAAACGCATGGTACTTATGGTTAACCTTTGGAGTAATGGTGTGTGAGCTTGTAGAGCACTGTAGAGAAAGAAAGAAAGAAAGCTGTATTAACGTCTACTAGAGGCCGAACTCGACCTATGAGACAAATCAATGTACAACTGTCAATGTCCTCTGGATGTCCCAAAAAAAAAGGACAAAATAAACATGAAATAAACTATGAAAGTACTGAGCTAGTGGGGGGGGGGGTGTGATGGATGGAGCACTACTGCTAAAGGCTCAATATGCAACCTATATGCGTAGGGTATACAAGAATGCAATGCAGATTTGTCTAGCTCCAACCAGTACCATAATGGGGGTGTAATATGCGATACATAGGTGATGCCGAGCAAAAATCCCTCGGAGCATGATCTCCCGGTGTGAGTGTAAGTGAGCTAGCCACTCCTGGATATGGTGCTGATGGCGAGCCCGTATCTCTGTAATCTCCCTCTGATGTAGCCTGGGAGTCTGGTAGCCTGGTGCTCTCGG
Source organism: Cibotium barometz (assembly GCF_041138505.1). Classification (NCBI taxonomy): domain Eukaryota; kingdom Viridiplantae; phylum Streptophyta; class Polypodiopsida; order Cyatheales; family Cibotiaceae; genus Cibotium; species Cibotium barometz. Next base: position 23,180,123 of record NC_141085.1, read on the forward strand.
TCTCCGTTTGGCTCGGAGGTCCGCAGCGCGCTGAAGTGTAACCCCCTCCTGTGTCAAGGTAGGCAGTGGGATAGATCTCTGGAAGAAATCAGTGAGCTGGAGCTGTCGCCCGCCTCCCCTTGTGGTATGAGTCCCTAGCAGTGCCTCTGTGTGGCGTTGTGTCTCTAGCAAGAACTGGCCAAATCTGCGTTGGTCTGTGGATTCCATGATCTGGCGGAGTGAGGGATGTCCACTGAAGATGGTGGTGTATCTCTCTCTAATATCACTATGTGCTTTGCATCTGCATACATAATGCTCCTCACTCTCAACCTCCTCTTGGCATAGTTTGCATATCCTCTCTGCTATGGGGATCCGTGCTGCCCTACCTGCCTCAATCTCAAGTTGGTGTGATGGCACTTTGAGCTGGCCAATCGCCACTCGGGCATTGTGAGGCATGTACACATCCATATATCCGGGTCGCTGAATGAATCCATCCGTTGAGATATGCATAAACGGATCTCTGTAGTATAGCATCTTCCGCAGTAGAGGTTGATTGGGTGTAATCCAAGTCTCTTGAGTGTATCATTGCCATAAATCCTGCCGAAGGACTCTGTTCCTCTCACTGTGAGAGAGAGCTAGATGTGTGGTGCATGTATATCATACTGGAAAGGTGGCAGGTGATCTATGTTGAGACCATGCTGAGTGAGCCACTATATCATGTGTGAATACCATGATCTCCTATCTCCACTCTCTGCGAGCTGCCTGAATGCCTCAAAAGCTCTATATGAAGCAGATCGTCTGGAAGAGGGCCTCTACTAGCATAGGAGGTGCAACAAACTCCACTTGGACAATGTCATGTGGGACGGAGGGTTTGCTGCGGATCATCTGTGAGAGCATGAGAATCTGAGGCCTCTCTATCTGAGACAATGTGGAGGTGGCGAGCCCAGGTGCCCATACTGCTAGAGCATACATCAAAGCAGGGGTGACTAGTGTGTCAAACAACCACCCCTTTGTGCGGGGCTCTTGGAAGTGTGCCTGGTGACATTGTCTCTCTAGCATGGCTAGAGCTGCATACCCTCGTGTGAGTCTATCCCTGGCTGCCTGTGCCATAGTAAATCTTCCTAGCAGAGTCGCAAATGTAATCCCCAAGTACACATAGGAGTCTACCACCTCTATCTGTCCTCCTACTAGTGTGAAGATGGCCTGTCATTGAACCGGCCCTGAGGTGTGGAAAATCATGACCTTGGTTTTCCCAAGGTTCACTTTAATTCCCCTCTGTGTGGAGAAGTCATCGAGAGCATGGAGATGATGCTGTAGTCCCATCCGCGACTCAGAGACCAAAATAATATCATCTGCATATAGCATAATGTGGAATGTGGTACCTGAGATGTCTACCCCGTCCCCACCACTGTGAACAATGAAGTCAGCCACCTCATCGATGTATAGCCCAAATAGTGTAGGAGAGAGTGGGCATCCTTGCTTCACACCTATGGTGCTAGCAATAACATCAGATAGCCCCCTGGGGCATCGTATGCGCGTGAGTACCTGCTCATATAAAGCATAGATGCCCCAAACCATCTCTGATGGGATCCCCAATGATTGGAGGTGCTGGAAGAGTCTCTCCCGTGGCACTGTGTCAAATGCTTTGCAGAAATCCACAAAGCAGCAGGAGAGAGAGAGAGAGAGAGAGAGAGAGAGAGAGAGAGAGAGAGAGAGAGAGAGAGAGTCCTTGGTGTGCATGCGTACACACACAGGCACATAGACTGAATTGGGGGATAGAGTCTTTAAAAGTTCTATGGTTTGTTCTCGAAACATCCAGGGAAAAACAACCCTATTTCGAGCTTGGCGATGACAGTGTTGCTTGAAAAACTCTCAAGCCTTAGCAAGTAAGAACATGCTGTAGTTTTGTTTGGTTCCTATTTCTCCATGTGATTAAATTAACATATGTAGTTGCTGTTGCAGTTTCTCGGAGCTTGATATGACAGGTGTTAGCCTTGACAAACAGGGAGTCGAGGCTCTTGGAAGGCTTTTGAAATCTTCCCAGACCATCTCGACTCTTATGCTGGGAGAGAGTTGCATTCAGAATGTACCTTTATGCTTATTCCCATTCCATGAAGGGTACAAATTTTGTAGTTATGCCTTTGTTAGAGAGAAGTATTTGTGATGGGAATGTTCTGTACAAATGCAGGAAGGTGTTACTGTATTGAGTCATGCAATTGGTATGTGTCATCGACTGATCATAAAGCTTGATGTCTCCTTTTGTGGACTCACGGTTGATGTTGCTGAGAAGTTCTGCACTCAAATCGGCATGCTTAGAAGTCTCACATATCTGAACCTTAGTGGAAACAAGCTTGGTGAGAAGGTAAAATACCTTTATCTCAGTCTCATATCTATTAGTGGTATTACACTTTTGCCAACTTTGCAACAGATGAATTCCTGTTCATGCTGGTTCTTTGTTTAAAGATATAGTGATGCTACAACTTTCATTAGGATCTGGGATGAGGGCCCTGATTGGGGGCTGCTTTTGATGTTGTTACCAGCCCTATCTCCTCCTCACCCCCTCTCCCCTCTCCAACTTCCTGGTCTTATTACCGTCTGTAATGGGTTTTGACTGATGTTCTCTTCACTCTACTGATAGAAGGATCTTCCTCTAATGGCCCATGAGACCAAAAAGGTAGTGTATACAACTTATAATAAGAGATGCCTAAAGCATTCCCTAAATGCTTTCAAAACAAAGAAATGATATGTTAAATTACTTTTAATCTAATAAGTTCCAAAAAAGCACTGTGGTCTACCGCTAGGGTTCTGGATATATGCTCCTCTGTGAAGACTGCAAGCTCCTAAAACGAAAGGAACAGGATTAGAAAGCTTTTTAAACTGCGGAATGGAGCAAGTATGCAAGAGATCACAAAGATTCCAGAGGAGACAGTCAACCAGTTTAGACGAGGATAGCCTTGGCATGTGATGAAACATGGAGCTGTCCCGTAGATATCTTCAGTGCATGTGATAGTTGAGTCCCCAAATATCTTGGTATCTCAATAACTCTCGTTTGTTATCTTATGAGAAAGTGGTCTCTACATAGTCTCATTGTGGTTCGAAGCATGTCAAGAACCCATGTCTCGTGGTTGTCAACCTGAATAACTCTGTTTTGCTCTTATTTTGGTTAGAATGGCTGCTTGTGTTTGTGTGTATCAGAAAGGTGGGGAGGGCGAGTAGGATGGCTCATGGGGGCTGCTGACATGGTGGCTAGTGCGCAGGAGGATTAGGAATGAGTGGTGGAAGGTAGGTTACCTGAGGAGTAGGTTGGCAAGGGGAGGGTGTATCAGTGTGGAAGGTTTGTGGAATGACAAGGGTGGCTGTGGCATAATGGGCTACGTTGGTGGTTGTTGAGGCGGGGTGAGGGGTTTGTTGCTGATGAAGTTGACGGAACCCCTTCAGATAGTAGCAGTCTTTGTCTTCATGTCCTCTTTTTTTGCAAAAGGAGAAGTACCTCCTCTTTGGGCATCCTTGGTCGGTGTGTCCAAGTGACTGACATATAGAACACAACATGCCCTTCTTGGCTTCTTGTCGAGTCTTCAATTCCTCAATCTCCCTTTTGAGTTGGAGCAAGGTACTTGCCTCGCTCGGAGATTTTTGGCTAACTTTGAGTGCCTCCAGCTCCCGCTTTAGCTTAGCCACCGGTCATCAAATGGTGCCACCATTGGATGTACAGAGCATACATCACACTAAAACATGAGTCGTGCATTTTCAAGTTGGGAGGCTAGCTCCTGGAATTCCAACAATGTAGTTGGTGGGGGCCGACTCTCTCGAATCTTCTGTTGGGTGGGACCTGGGCAAGGACAGTGTCACCCACCGACGCACCATGAAGTTGCCAAGGTAAGTCGGTAATCGGGCTACGAGTACTGTGGTCCGTGTCATAAGTTCCGACACCCTCTCCCTTGGTACTAGTTGTAGCCTCCCGAGCTCCTGGAGAATGTGGTCCTCATAGTTATCAGGAGGTGCAGAGGAAGGTGTTCTTCAGGGTGGTCCAGTCTGCAAAACGGTCAGTTGGAAATTCATTGAACCACTTATCTGCATAGCCTTGGAGAGTAAAGAGTACCAAAAAGGCATCCTCCCGCTCAAGGTCGCGGCTCTTGCATATGGAGACGAATTGCTGGATGTGGTCATCCACATCTTCGGTGGAAGAACCTTTGAAGGTTGGGCACTTGACATTGACTCGGCCCAATACCGTGGAAAGGGGTTCTGTGCCAGGGGGATTGGCTGGACCAGGTGGGTTGGCTTGGCTTCCAGCGTTGTTATCGAGAGTGGGATTACCAAGGTTAGCTGCCATAGGGAGAGGTGGAAGGGGATCCCTAGGTGGTACGTAATTGAACCTCCTCCGACTGTAGCAGCGTATTGAGAGAGGACTTTTGGATGTTCTGACCGGACTACCACGGGGGTGTGTATCGGGCATACAGAGAGGACACGGAGATAAGGGTCCCACCGGCCGTGCCAAATTTTAGTGTACATGTACTAGGGCTTATTGCCCGGCACACTAAGTGGTGGGTCTTCTTTGGACAGTATGTTCGGAGTCCTCAATGCTCACAGCGCGACACACAACACACAGACTAGTAGAGCGGAACACAACACAAGTGACAAGATTGCAAGAGGAACAAGAGGCTGGGTTACACTTGCACTACTCCAAAACACTGTTACATGTCCTTCACTATACGGTGCATACTTAGCAGAGGTCACAGTGTGAAGAGGATGACACACAGCTCAAGGTGAGGACAAGTGACTACAGCCCCAGGCTAAGGCTACAATGTAGTATCAAGGATGTAGCATGAAGGCGAAGGATGAAGGATTATCATGAAGGATATGTTGAGGGACCATATAAGCATTCTTGCAATGCAAGACGTGGTGGAGTAGGTGGCATCTCCTATGTTTGGAAGATGCCCTCGAAGTGGCAGCCTTTGGTAGAATCTCATATCTCTGGAAGTTGCCCGTTGGAGTGCCAGTGCGGTGCCTTTAATGCTGGTGCGTGCACCGTTCTTGTATCCATTGGTGGTGCGCCTCACCGAATGCTTTGGGATGGTACCTCTAGGTTGACCCGCTGTGACGGTGTGACGCTGTTAATGGTGGTCCGTCTAGTGTGGGCACCCTCGGTGGCTACAGGGCAGGAGGAAGGATGACGCTACTGTGGAGCTGGGATGCGGCCACGACCGCGCCCGGTGGGGGGGGGGGGGGGGGGTGTTGGGGCGCAAGGAGGGAACAGAGGTGATCAGGCACAGTGGTGGCAGCAGATCGATTACACCTCTCTATCTACAAAGTATACTAAGATGATATGATGTGAGTGAGATAGAGGGCCAACGGCCCAAAATGGCACACCGTACATTACTGCTGTTATGACAAACGAATCAAAAAGAAGTGCATTGGTTTGGATCTACTTAAAGTGGGCTTGAAATCATTGTCCCTCAAGGTGGGCCAATGAAGCAAACCCCATCACCAACGGTGATGTGGCAGCTAGTCTCATCGTGAATTTTGGGCATGAGAATGCAACTCCCACGAATTATGGGTATGCTCTTACAATCTCCACTAGCTGTCCATTAAATGTAAATGATTCTCTGTGCAAGTAACCAGGGCCCATTTGAAGATCATGACTGTTGTTTTACCAAGGTTAATTGTAATGTCAAATCTTCTGTAAAGCATCTAATGATGTGGAGATTTCTGGTTGTGACTAGAATACTAGAGCGTTTGCATAAATGATTGAGACCATCATCTCTGCTAGTGTAGAGCAAACCCCTCCAAAAGAGTTGACAAAATCAGCCAATTCATCTGAGTAGAGTCCAAAGAGTGCAAAGGAGAGAGGGCATCCCTGTTTCACACCAATAGTGCTTTGAATCTCTTTTGAGAGGCCTCAATTGTGTGCACTTTGCTAGTTACCTGCTCGTTAAGTGTCATAGTGGCCCATATCACTAGCTCTTCGTCCTGTAGCCACCTCAGTATTCTGATCAATCAAGCTGGTGGGACTGTCAAAAGCTTTACAAAAAACCACGGAGCAACAATATAATTTCTATCTTTGGTGCTTCACTTCTTTAATGATAGATGTTTGTGAGAATATGATCCAATGTGGAGTGGTCCCATCTAAAACCTGCTTGCCTTCCTTTGCTCAGCCCAATCATTCAAAGATGCTTCTAGTGTAGCTCCATTGATTTTGGCCATCAAATACGTAACCATAAGAGGGGGGTAATTTTGTGGGTCCATTGGTGCCCTTCTCTATGGATTGGGATAATGGAGTTGGTGGTCCATGATTTGAGAAAGCCATGGCAAACAGCTTGATTCAAGAGCATTGCTAAGATAGGTGCCATGGCATCGCCACCATGGGAAAAAATTTCGGACTGAAGCTCTTCACAGACCTTGGCTGTTATATTTTTCAGATCATGATGGATGGATTTGATGACAAATTTAATGTAAAACAAAGATGAAGTAGTAGGACGTGGGACATGCATGTATGGTTTGGTTGGGTATGTTGTAGAGGGTCTCAGTGAGGGCCTTCCAAATCATTGGGTCTGTAAGGGGGCAGGCTGATTTTTGTTTCAGAAACCTTGTCCAAAAATCGTTCTTGCTATTCAGTATTCTAAGCAATTTTTGTGCATTGGATTCTAGAAATTTACACTTCTTGCATTGAACCAAGCATTTGTATTGTTCCATTTCACGTGTGACATGCATAGGGATGTTCTAGCAGACTTGCTCATTGCAACGTCTACTCATTATCTTGCACACGTGACACATCATCATACCATGCATTTTGTGGAGTCAATCCCACACAGTTTCTTGGTGGATTTGATAGTTTAAGGAAGAGTTGTAAGGCAGCCTTGTGAAGAGACTGAGTGAGGCTAATGAGGTGATAGCCCAAGTGGTGAAAATGTTTGCCTAGGAAATGGAGGTGCTGGGTTCAAAAACCCCACAAGGTGCTTCCTCGACGGCATAGTCTAGGGGCAGATAAAATGCGCCTATGGGCGGTGAAAAATGGTAACTATGGGAGGATCTGGGCCTAAGGCTGGGGGGGTGGGGACAAAAAAAAAGAGACCGAGTGAGGTGGCTACCAATCTGCCTCTGACCACTCGCGAGATTGCATTAGCTTTAATTTCAAGTTCCTGCGTAAGTGCTCCATTGTGTCCTGGGGATTAGAGAACTACCCGTGTTTTTGTGGCTTCTGTGGTGTCATGGGACTCCACTGTAGCTAGGCTGTTTTCAAACTTGGAATGTTTTGATTTGAATTCAGAGTTTTCCTTTGCAATTGGAGCACTTACTGTTGACAATACACTGTCCACACGGTGAGTGGATATAGGGGTTTAAGAGACTTCTATTCAAGTAAAATAAAATCATACTAAGGGAGATCTCAACCAATCGGAGGCACTATGCTGCCATAAAAGTCCCATAGGTGTGGAGGAGTTGCCAGATGTTTCAAAACGTTCCATATGAAACATGTTATGTAGGTGTTTCATACATTTCATAATAATATGAAAAATTTCTTAAACCGAAGCGCCCATGCGGGGCAGCTGGGGGGCTTTGGTCACCTGCAACTGACAGGTGGCTACTGTGCCCACTGGAGTACTGCGAGTGGTGGCTTTTCAGCTGGGGAACTAGCTGTTGTTGAGGGTTCGGTGGGGCAAAGCCTAGAGTGATGACAAAGGAGCTTTGTGCTGAAGAAGTCCACAAGGCTGATTGTATAAACGCCCAGCCTGGCATCCAGGTGTATGCGTGTCACATGCACCCTTGCACTGAGGTCAAATGTAACACACTGGCTCATCATCATGGGCGTGCATGTGCACGTGCGCCCGCCGGGGGGGGGGGGGGGGGGGGGGGGGGGGGGGGGGTTGCGCTTTGGTCACCTGCAGCTGACAGGTGGCTACTGTGCCGCCCACTGGAGTACTGCCAGTGGTGGCTTTTCAGCTGGGGAACCAGCTGTTGTTGAGGGTTTGGTGGGCAAAGCCTAGAGTGATGACAAAGCAGCTTTGTGCGGAAGAAGTCCCCAAGGCTGATTATATAAACGCCCAGCCTGGCATCCAGGGTATATGAGTCCCACATGCACCCATGCACTTCATCATCAGTGCTATACTTACACAGAAAATAATACCTTTTAGGAACATTTGTCGTACGCCATGACACCATTGAGCCCTAGTCTAGGACATGTTAGGCAGGAGCTACGTAGCTTAGTTTCCCAGCCTTAGGTGTGAGGGTCAATCCTTTAACCCACTTGGAGAACAAGCATTTAGGTCATTTGAGGTTAGGGCATGAGAAGTCAGTCCTTTAGGAGCATTTAGAACAGGTTAGCCAAAAAATGAAAAGGCTCTAGGTCAGCCCTTGGGCCAGCCTAGGAGCCTTGGGCTTTTGGGCATCAAACGCCACATCTAAGAGGCATATATGGTCTTCAAGGTCCAGTCGGCAGCCTTTCTTGTGTTGGGCAGCCAGTCTGCTGATTTGACAGCAGACGGCCAGTAGCCAGACTCACACGTATGAAATGCGCAAGCAGTTAATGCTATATTCCGCCAGTCGTGAGCATTTAAACCTTGCCAACAGCAGTATCCATCCACCGACCACTTCCTTGCATAAATATTTATTCAATTCAGCAGTAGAACAAGTGCAGAACATGTGTGCCTAAGATTTTTGTCTTTTGCATGCATCATTATCAGTCAAGCACTTAGTGCTGCAGGCCCATTGCAGCCCCAAAGCTTGCTTCAGCATCCAGCCTTCAGTAGTGCAACTCCCTCAGCAGATCTGGGTGTGCATAAGCCTATCCGAAGTGGCTTCAAAGTTGCCTTCGATCCAGTTGATGGTTCAGCAGATGTCCGGTCGACCACGTCCTTGCGTTTGGGAGTCTCCGTGAGTCATACTCAGTAAGATCTCTGCATTGTAACAGAAGCTCTCCAAAGTAATAAATTAAATGCTCTTGCTTGCAGGAGGGGTTCCTTAAGTGGGCATATCGGGACCCAATTTGGTGCATAGTCACAAGAAATGTTTTGAGGTTTTGAAGGTTTCAAAGGTTTTTTTCGAAAGGTTTCATCCATCTCTAAAAAACCCGCATGTTTTGAAAAATCTTTATTTTATAAATTATATATATTTTATATATCTTTCAGAAACCACTAGAAAGTTTTAAAAGATACATACAATTTAAGAGAAACTTAAAGAAAAAATCGACATTAAATCTTTGAAATTTGAAAGTTGAAATTGAAAACATAAAGTGCATTGTGCAAAGTGTATAGAATTTCACAAAACATTATCCAAAATCCAGATTCCATACTTGATAAGTCTGGTAGGGGTTGGTTAGGAACATCATAAAGCCCTCATGCATAAGCTTATTTGTTGTAGTGATTCTTTCTATTTGCTACTTCCCTTAGTGCTAGGCTTCATTATGGCTGAGTCTGCCCTGCATCTCCGGAGGTTTGACAGAAACTGAGTATGAAGGGCTTTGTGTGTATATATGCTCTTATGTGAGTGTGTGGAGTGCGTGTGTGAGAGCATATCTTGATATAGAGTTCTACACCCACTATTGGGCCACTGATGACGTTAGTGGGGATGTCGTGGTATCTGGTCCATACTATGCATAATGGAGTTGATAGTTAAATAGCTTGTGGGTTGACTACCATGAGTATATAACATGCACGTTCCTAAAAGGTGAATTTGGGCATGTTCTTGGATTCATCTAGGTATATAATTCAGCTGTATTAGCGGACATGCAAATTTCACATTGTGAAGTTTTTGTCCGAGTTGCGGCCAATTGATATTGTGCTTATTCTTTCTATCTTTAGCAGTGCATTTGCCCTATCAACTACTTATTTTGCTGTAGTAATTCTTTCTATTTGCTACTTCCTTTAGTGCTAGGCTTCATTATGACTGAGTCTGCCCTGCATCTCCGGGGGTTTAACAGAAACTCAGTATGAAGGGCTTTGTGTGAATATATGCTCTTATGTGTGTGTGTGTGTGTATGTGTGTGTGGAGTGCGTGTCTGAGAGCATATCTTGATACAGAGTTCTACACCCACTATGGGCACTGATGACGTTAGTGTGGATGTCATGGTATCTAGTCCATACTATGCATAATGGAGTTGATAGTTATATAGTCTTGTGGGTTGACTACCATGAGTATATAACATGCACGTTCCTAAAAGGTGAATTTGGGCATTTTCTTGGATTCATCTAGGTATATATAAGATCCACAACCACCCCCTTCTCCCCCCCCCCCCGCGCGCGCCCCCCCTCCAAAAAAAAAAAGAGAGAGAAATGAAATGAAATGTTATATTAACGTCTTCAGAAGGCCATAATGACCTATAAGACCAAAAAGTTACATCATGGTGGATCTGATACAATGTCTGGATAAAAAACCAGAAAATGAAAAATAAAGATGATACTACTGGCACCTAGAAAATGAAACTGGAACTGGAAGGTAAACAGAAACCCTTATAGGGTGTGAATATAGTGAGGGGGGGGGTACGCTATGGAGGTGAGTGGAGTACAGTGAGGGGATACAATATCATATGGGATGGGGGGGTACACTATGGAGGTGCCTCCATCTCATAATATGTGCCGCATCGGACGCTGGCGGATCTCCTCAATATCCTCTGTGGTCAGCACCCTGACCGGGTGTCCCGCATATCTCGCAAGAATAATCCGAATCCGCCGCTGCAACCTCCGTCTATGCTGGGATGCCCTCCTCCGTAGTCGTGGGCATCTCGACCACCCAAGCTCAATCGCACGATCAATCAGTGTACCGCTGGTGTGGGCGGTATCCATGTCCTGCTGCTGCTGTGGTCCATCTGGCGCAGTGATGGCTGGACTAAAGCAGTCTGTAATGTGCCTCTGAGTCTGGCTCTCTGTGCGCCTAAGCAGGCTATCTCTATATCTCCGCAGCTCAAGCAAGAACAATCCCAAACACCTCTGGTCCTGGTACCCCATGACTCTGGAAAGTGGTCCAAAACCCTCTCTGAATAAACAATGGAAACGATCACGTATCTCATAGTATGCAGTGAGAGAGAGAGAGAGAGAGAGAGAGAGAGAGAGAGAGAGAGAGTTTTGATTTTAATATGACTCACTGGTAATTGCAAACAGGGTGCATTGCAATTGGCATGTCTGCTTTCGAGTTTGGAGTGCAGATTGAAAGCACTATTGTTAAAGAGGTCTCAATTAGGTTGGATAGGTATCTTGATCATAATGAAAGCTCTTCAAGGTAAGTGCAAATGACAAGCACATGCCTCATAAATAACCTTTTTAAAACCCAAAGCTCCCGTCTTCATGAAGTCTCTAATATGCATAAAATAATGCAGGAAACACTGTTTTACAGCAGCTAATTCTTGGTGGGAACAACCCATCCAAGGATAGAGAAGTCTTGTGCAAAAAGCCTGAACACCCAGTTGACTCTTTTGTTACTATGGGTCAGGCTACTCTTTTGGACCATAAGTTGGAGCCAAAGACTCCTACAAGTTGCTTAGCCGCAGAGGGTATGAAACCTAATCATGAATGCCATGATGCTTTTGTTGCTGACCAAAAAGTTGGAAGCATGGATGTGTCGGAAGCTAGTGCTGAAGGTGGTTTCACTCATTTGGGCAAGAGCACAAAAACCTCTCTAGAGATTGCCAAAGGAAATGATGAAGATATAAAGGGCATTTTAAGCTCTTGCTTGAATCCAAAGGGAGTCAAAGTCGATGTTGTATCTGACAGTGAAGATGATGGTGAAGCGGAGCAATCCTCAAATAAGCACTTGGATACTGATTATGTAAGTACTCCCAAACATCTGAAGGCACCCGAGTCTGAAATCTGTGGTTCTACAGGAACCCAACTGCCATCTGCCATGGTGATGGATTGCAGTATGGAAGGGGTCATGGACGAGTTTGCAAGAGCACTGGCTTACAATGAGGGTCTCAAGTTTCTTGATGTGAGTGACAATGCATTAACCGCATCTAATGTAGAAAAGCTGTTTTTGGGATGGGTAGCATCTACAAGGTGGGTTCATGAACCCAAGAGGCATTCTGTTGATAGGATAGTCCACTTCACTGCGGACGGTGAGGAATGCTGTGGCAGAAAACCTTGTTGTGACATCAGTTGAGCCATAGCTGCATTGTTGTCGATGTGACACAATTAGGGTATTGCCAATGGTGGCCATGGAGAGTGGACACCACTGGTCATTGGATCAAGTGCGGCGGAAACACAAGCCCTTGGCAGTTCTATCGATGAGGATGGCACCCAACTTGCAGCTTCCAAGGACTCAGCAGTCTGGTGGTCTTCATACAATGCGGGGCTTATGTACATTTGGCTTTGGGGCTACAATACAGCTAGTGCAAAGTCCTTAAGATTGAGAACTATGGCTTATGTGCATTTGCCTTTGGGGCTGCAATACAGCAAGTGCGAAGAATATGCATCTTATTTTATAATTATCATATGATGTGACAAAATCACATACACATGAAGTAAATGTGCTAAGAAACAAATAAATCTTCATGTGACAAATGTGACTTCAGTATGAACTAGTCACATAGCTCTAGAGATAATACATCACCTATTCTTGGCATCAAGCAATGTGTACAAATTATCAGAATGCATTATAGTATCTAGTTGACTAGAGGAAAACTGTCAACATATGATGGAATGCAATATCAAAATGTGAAAGGCCATCATCTCGAAACCCTTTCTTCACAACGAGAGTTGTTGGCAATGATGATAGGAGGAAATAGAAAGTTTCACAACATTCGTAATCCAAGGAGGGTTGAATTTTACTAAAGTTCTCATTGGTTATATAGAAAGGGCCATAAACACTAATTAAGGATTAAATCAATGCAATGGTACTCGAGCAGAAAAAATAGACTATAGGAAAGACCATAAACACTTATTAAGGATTAAGTCAACACAATGCTACTCAAGCAAAAGCAATATGGCACCATTTTTTTTTCATTAATTAATTACTTGAAGAGAGGGAACCTTAGACATTAAACAATAGAAGGATTAGATGTTAGACTTTAGGGATTTAAAAAAATCGACTATGTCTAGAGTGTTCGGAGCATAAACTTTGGAGTATTTGGAGTCTTCACCGAAGGCTTTACAGCGGAGGTGTGGTTGGTATTCGAGTTGGGGCAAAACCCCTCGCGAGAGAGAGCGCGTTGAACGAACGGATGAACGTCGGAGTTTTATTTATTTATTTTTGTTGCGTTGGGCCTATATATTAAAGGTTACAGCATGAGGTTAAAAGCTTAGCGCAATTTTGATTAATTAGAGCTTGTAAATTAATTAATCAAATTCGCAGCTGGCCCTAATATGGGACTAGCCCTTCTACCTAACAAGTTATAGGAGCACGCATCCCCTTTAATTCTTTGGTGAGTGAGTCTTTACGCATGTGATAGAGTGGATTTGTCTTTCCTTAGTAGAGTGCTTACAAAGTTAGGCTTTGGTCTTTCCTTGGTAAGAGTGCTTTCAAAAACTAGGCTTTGGTCATTTGATTGCCAACTTGATCTATGTGCTAAGTTATGGGACTAAACCCGTTGATGAGTAATGGGTTAGTGCTTTCCATCACGTCTCCTAATCAATTATCCCTTCACTTTTGCTAAGGGTCATTGATTTAGATGTCTCTAAAAATCAGGTTGAGGGTATGCATATTGACATAAGGGTATCAAATTGATCACTCCATGCTTCGCAAATGTCTCCTTGTTTTAGGGGGCTTCTCGTGAAAATGCTAAAAAAGCCTTGATTGTACAATGTTATGCACATGTCTTAGGATTCAAATGTAATATACATAAATCCACACTTAGTTGATTGATTGAGGATGCCTCTTTTGATGTGAACACATGGAGTTATTGAATCATTAATGAAGGATAATCGTTTACACACTTGGGATGCCCCAATGAGGGTGTATACATATGGAAAATGTATAATTAATTGGTTTATGGGGAAGATGGCTACCAAATTCAAAAAGTGGGACAATGGTTTTGCTCCCTTTCAGTCAAGAGTTATAATTTTGAAGGTGATTCTAATGGTGTAGGACAAGTTTAAAGGTGATTGATGAGCTTCAATGACGCATTCCTATGGAAGGTTGTCCCTTTTCAAACTTGGTACAAGGTTTATAGATATAAAGAAAGTGATGGTCTTGCATTGTTAGACGAAAAAGTACATGCCAAGGCAAGGGTGGCCAAATAGATGGAGAACTTTCTAGATTAGAAGAAGCCTTGGACCAAAATCTTGAAAGAACACAATGAAGCATGTGCTATGGACTATGGCATGGATTTACTTGCTCGAAGAAGACTTTCTCCTAATACTTCTTTGGTGATTAAGAATATGCTCTTTGAAAAATTTTCGATGAAGAGTTAAAAGGTGTCTGCACTATTAGTAAACTTGTAAATGATGTACAATATTCGATGGACCCAGGAGGTTGACCTCCCTTTGGGAATAAGGGTCTCAAAAATAAATCGATATTTTATATTGTTAATAAGTGGAATGAGATACTAATTGGGTGGAAAATTCATGATCACCTTGCCAGCATGTTCAATACTTCTAAAGAGATGCTACAAGTTGTTCTACGTAGAGAATAAAGGTGTCCCACTCAACATAACATGTAATTAGGATTCTTGGATCAAGGACATGAAGTATGTAGATTGAGCTCTGATTTGCTTTCCTTTGATTGTTGTGGTATACAAGTGGTTGGCTCCTTCATTGTGGTGACTTTGTCCTTGTGTCACCCAAGTTCATGGTGGTGAAGTTTTGCCTAGGTGTAGGTGGAAAGGTGTGGATGATCCAAGCTACGGAAAGAAGTAAGTGGTATGGATCGAGGCCAATCCACATTCCGATACATGGCATATTGGTGATAAGAAGGTATAGTTTGAGACCAATCCGCAGTCCGATACATGGCATATGGGTAGTAGTAGCTATGGTAGTAGGCAACTTGGTAGGCATCTTGTAAAGGAGGCATGGAAGGTATATGCGAAGTGGGAGTTCTTCATGTGAGGCCTCATTTGGTTTTGGAATTGGTTTAGGCTCTATAAGTTCATGTGTTTTGTAGAAGGTGCCCATGCCCTTGGATTGGTAGAATGAGTGCCAAACGAATGATAATGATTGCAATGGGTAAATGATACTCTGGATGCACTTGGTGCGACATGATATTATACCTAGATCTCATAGGGTGGGCTTCATCATGGTCGATACATTGACCAAGGGGATGTGTTGAATTAGAGTTAAAAAAGGTACTTGCAAGGTCGATGGTTTTCCCGGCGATGGGCCATACCATAGGGTGGTAGGCTTGTAGCCTCGAACATGGTCCCCCCCATGCAAAGTTATACTTTGAGGGTATTGTTGTGAGACGAGGTTACTTAGGTGCATGTGACTTCGTGCCATGAGGATGTGAAAAAAAAAGTGATGCTCATAATGAAATTTGCAGGTGACGTGCATGGGCAAAGGGCGGAATGTGCACCCTATGTGTGTAGTTCTCCTCCAAACTTGAAGATTTCTCCTACTCACTGCTTCCTTTGACTCTCTTTGCTACTTTTCTAGACATTTACTCAAGATCCCTCTGCTTGGGGAGTCAATATCATGATATATTGATGCATGGCAACGGCCCCATAGATGCCCATAGTTACAATGAAGTTGCTGGGTGGGCCTGTGTGGCTATATCAAGCATCGGCGATACATACAATGTGGATCAAGGGTTGGTGTGGTCGAAGAAGAGGCTACGAAAGGTTCCTGCTAATTTGAGGAAGGTCTAGGCAATGGGTTGTACCATGGGCAAGGCTTGGGTTCACCTTGATCATCCCACCATCCAAAAATGTACATTGACGCTTGTTTGTCAATGAAGCTTAATGTAGGTGTTTGAGCTAGGGGTGCCTATTCCTGCTAGATGTGTTTGCTAAATACACAACCCATATGTATATTACATATGTCATGAATGGAAAATGGTCTAAGGTGTACTCGTGAAGAGGCTCCTTCCAGTGAAAACTTCAATACATTGCTTTCTTCAACTCTTATTTGTTTGCTTTCTTCGACTCTTACACATGGTTCGTGATAGGAAATTGAGTGTTAATGTGTAACAACACCGACAAGATGATTATGAATGAGGTTGGGTTTTATCCATGAGAATGCAAGAATTAAGGACAACCGGTATGATTGATTGGGCAGACATGGTGGTCGAGTGGATTTTGGCGATCTTGGCCAAACATGGTCAAATGGATCCATATGATTCTTGAGCCTCTTTTTGAACTGTGGCAAGCTAATTTTCCCCTTGCTAGAAGTGTGGCAATGGCAGTAGAAAGAAGTGAAGCATTAAAACACTTGCACAACTAAGGGGTGAAATTTCAGATTGCTGGACAATGCTGACTTGGGCATGCGACTTTTGTTACCATATTATAGTAGTGATGTGTGTGAACACACTTAGGACCGCCGGGGCACTTTTTCCCTCACTAGGAGGTTTTTTCCCCCGTGCATTGTATATACGCCCATTATCTTCTAGGGCTTGTTATCTTTCATTTTTGGCACTCATAATACACTACTGTGTTGTGCTCAAGCTTCCTCTCTTGAAGTTGTGTGTGCATTCCTGCAACCCTAATTCCAACAATTGGTATCAGAGCAGGCTTCCTCCTCCCGGGCAGCATCACCGGCACCTGCCGCTTCATCTCCTCCGATTGCGACGAGATTTCACGAGCGTCTGCAGGTTAGTATATGCCGTGGGTGAGCCCATAGGGCTCGGTCTTTTCAGAATTTTGATCTGAGGTCATTTCGCCCTCCGTTTTTGCATTCCAAGTACTGCGCAGGCAATATCGTCCTACTGTGCAGATTTTCTGTCAAGATTGAAATCTGCAGGACAGGTGCCCATTCGTCTGTTTTGGGCTGTGCTACATAGCACAGGTCGATTTTATACAGGTTTACCTCTTACAGACAGCATTTACATCCAGTAGTACAGTCATTGGCCATGGCTGACAACAATGATGTATTCCGCATGTTGGCTGCTGAGGATAAGTTGGATGGCACCAACTATCCATTGTGGGCATATATGATGCGACATGTATTGGTAGCAAAGGGGTTATGGAACATTGTGCAGGGTATTGATGCACGTCCTATTGTGGCTGGGAATGCTGCAAACACATCAGAAACAGGTACTGTTGATGATGGTGCAGGCACAAGTGCTGTAGCAGCTGTTCGAGAACCACCACTTTCAGCAGAGCAGATTCGTTGGGATGGTAGAGATGCGCAGGCTCATGCCTTGATTGCGCTGTCTGTCAAACGTACCATTATCCCACATATTCGCTCCTGCAGGACTTCTAAGGATGCTTGGGATGTACTTGCCACATTGTATCAGGCAAGAAATGAGGCTCGTGTTGCTTATCTCCGAAAACAGTTGGAGAGTGAGCATATGAACGAAGGTGATTCTATGGATAGCTTTTTGACAAAGATCAAGGATTTCAAAGAGCAGCTCATTTCTGCAGATGAAATCCTGTCAGACAGTTCACTTGTGCAGACTGTTTTGAATGGTCTACCAGATTCTTATCAGGGTTTTGCTTCCACTCTTCGCTTGATGATGAAAGGCAATCCCAATGCCTTATCATTTGAGGAGTTAGTTTCTGTTTTGCTGCAAGAAGACCAGTCAAGGCAAAACAGGAATATTATGCGTGTCGCAGATCAAGCTTTCGTTGCTAATCAGAGAAGCGGGAAAGGTAAAGCTGGCTTTTCTTCTAGTAAGCAGAAATCTGCAAATGCTGCGCAACCAAAGAAGGAAGACAAAGATGAGAAGAAGGGTGACAAACAGAAGACATTTTGCAAGTACTGTAAGGGAAATGATCATGTCATCAAAGCGTGTCCTAAGCTGGCTGCGAAAGAGGCTAAGAAGAAAGAGGCTGGTATGGCTGTTGCAGATGCCTCTCCTTCTAACAATGAATCTGCTAATGTTGTGCTAGATACAGAATGGGCATTCAATGCGCAGTGCAGTTATGACCCATCTTTGCATGACACATGTATGTCTGCAGTAGATTCAGATGTATGGTACTTTGACAGTGGTGCCACTAAGCATATCACCTCGCAGCGCAGTTTATTCACTTTCCTTGAGTCTGCTCCCACAGGGAATACTGTCACTTGTGCCAATAACTCCTCTTATCCCGTTAAAGGAGTTGGACAGATTGTGCTGAATGTTGCAAATGGCAACACCTTTACACTTTTTGATGCATTGTATGTGCCAGGGATCAAAAAGAATCTGCTGTCAGTCTCCGCATTTGCCAAAACAGGTTTGGTTGTAAAATTTGTGGATGACAGATGTACTGTTCATGATCTCTCTTGTGGTGACATCATTGTAGCATCTGGTTCACTATGTCGAGGGCTGTATAAGCTCAATATGGATGGCAAATGTGTAGAGGATTCAGCATGTGCTATTATGGATATGCAGGCTATTTCAAATGCAAAACTGTGGCATGCACGTTTTGGTCATCTGAATTTTGCAAGTTTGCTGCGCCTGCAGAAATCTGAAATGGTGTCTTCTTTGCCTAAGCTTGAGGCACCTGTCAAGCATGTTTGTGAGGGCTGCATATTGGGTAAAATGCAGCGTGCTTCCTTTCCCAAAGATGGATCAGTGAGAGCTGAACGCAGATTGCAGCTTGTTCACAGTGATGTTTGTGGTCCCATGCAAACTCCATCATTTGGAAACTACCTTTACTTCGTGACTTTCATTGATGATTTTACCAGGCATGCATGGGTATATCCTTTGAAGGCAAAGTCCGAAGTGTTTTTGTGCTTCAAACAGTTTTTGGTTATGGCTGAAAATGTGTCAGAAAGTAAGATGGGCACCCTCCGTTCAGATCGAGGGGGGGAGTATATGTCTTCAGAATTTAATGCATTTCTGGCTGAGCGTGGGATAAAACACCAATGTACAGTGCCGTATACACCACAGCAAAATGGTGTGGCTGAGAGAAAAAACAGGTCTCTCATGGAAATGGCAAGATGTATGGTTAAGAGTCAAAGTCTACCACATGGTTTTTGGCTTGAGGCTGTCATGTGTGCCACTTATGTACTAAACAGGTGTCCCACCAAAGCATTACAGGTTGTCACTCCATATGAGGCTTGGCATGGCCGCAAGCCATCTGTTGGCCATTTACGTGTTTTTGGTTGCCTGGCATATGCATTAGTGCCTGTGCAACATCGCAGAAAATTGGATGACAAAGCTGTCAAATGTATTTTTGTTGGATATAGTGCTGAGACCAAAGGCTATCGTTTGTATCATCCACAGACAAAGCGCATTTTGGTTAGCCGTGATGTTGTATTTGTGGAAGATGCAGTTCAGCCCTTGGTTTCATGTACTAAGGAGACAGATATCAGCTCACGTGATGTCTATGATACATTGTTGCCTCTTTTCAGTGGTGCACAGTCAAGTGCAATACCTCATGAGGCAGTTTTTCAGCCTATGCAGGTTTTAAATGATGGCACAGATCAGCCTATATCTGATGCAGATGTGCATGATGCACTTGAGGATGAGAGACAAGAGATTGAGGGCTCTAAGAATATGCCTAGATGGCTGGTGCAGACTTTGCGTGACAGCAAGTTGGATGCCCCTTTGTCTAGTCGCACTCGTTCTGGCTCTCATGGTGCCTCTTATGCGTCAGATTGTTATGCATTGGCTGTTTCTAGTCTGTGCGATGAAAGTGAGCCTGTTTCATTTGATGAGGCACAAAGTTCAGAAAATTGGATGGCTGCTATGCAAGCAGAATACGATGCTATTATGAAGAATGGTACATGGTCTTTATGTGACTTGCCCCCTGGCAAGAAGGCCATTGGCACTAAGTGGGTATACAAATTGAAGCGTAAGCCTGATGGCACAGTGGATCGCCATAAGGCTAGGCTTGTTGCAAAAGGTTATGCTCAAGAGAAGGGCATTGATTTTGATGAGACTTTTGCTCCCACATGTCGTATGACCACTGTTCGTAGCATCTGTGCATTAGCAGCTCATAATGGTTGGAATGTACATCAGCTGGACATAAAGACTGCGTTCTTAAATGGAGATTTGCATGAGGAGGTGTATGTATCGCAGCCTCGTGGTTTTGTTCAAAGAGGGCAGGAAAACAAAGTGTGCAGGTTAAAAAAGGCTTTATATGGTTTAAAGCAAGCTCCACGAGCTTGGTATGAAAAAATACATGCATATTTGACTGCACATGAATTTCAGAATAGTCCAACAGAAAGCACTTTGTATGTTAAACGTGTGGATGGTGTACATCTAATCATTGCTCTCTATGTCGATGACATGCTGCTCACAGGACCAAATGAGAATCATATTGCTGATTTTAAGGCTGATTTGAATGCCTCTTTTGAGATGTCAGATTTGGGGCATTTGCATCATTATTTGGGAATACAATTTAAGCAGTGTGATGGAGGTATTGCTTTGTGTCAGACAAAGTATATTGAAACATTGTTGCGGAGATTTGGCCTTGAAGACTGCAAGCCTATTGCTACTCCAATGGAGACAGGTTTGAAGTTGAGTCTTCATGATGCTGGAGATCACTTTGATGTCACACTCTATCAGACAGCTGTTGGTTGCCTCATTTATGTATGCATTACGAGGCCAGACATTCAGTTTGCAGTCTCACAGGTGAGCAGATTTATGCATAGCCCAGGCATTAAGCATTGGCAGGCAGTGAAGCGTATCTTTCGCTATTTGAGTGGTACTCGGCATCTTGGGTTGTTTTATCCCAAGGGGGGATCATTGCCGCCAGATTTACATGCTTTTTCAGATTCTGACTGGGCTGGTTGTTATGACACACGCGTGTCCACGAGTGGTTTTTGCTTCATGCTTGGAAGCTCATGCATATCATGGTTGAGCAAGAAGCAGCCTACTGTGGCCACTTCTAGTTGTGAAGCTGAGTACAGGGCAGCTTTCACAGCTACGGTTGAGTGTGTGTGGCTCAGACGCCTTATGGCTGATTTGGGTGTTGGGCAGCCATCTGCCACCACCATCTTCACTGACAGTCAGAGCGCATTGGCAGTTGCGCGGAACCCAGTGTTCCATGCTCGTACGAAGCACATTGAGGTGCACTACCATTATGTCAGGGAGAGACTCTCTGCAGGAGAGATCAGTTTGGCTTATGTGCCAACACAGGATAACCTTGCAGACCTTTTCACAAAGGCTCTGCCTCGTGAGAAGTTCGAAGCTTTTCGCAAAGCTTTGGGCTTACTCCCTTTTGTGGATTCGTCCACATAGCTAGACACTTCCCTATACATGAGTGCTAGCTCTTGTTCACCGCATCACTCCAGGGGGGATTTGTTACCATATTATAGTAGTGATGTGTGTGAACACACTTAGGACCGCCGGGGCACTTTTTCCCTCACTAGGAGGTTTTTTCCCCCGTGCATTGTATATACGCCCATTATCTTCTAGGGCTTGTTATCTTTCATTTTTGGCACTCATAATACACTACTGTGTTGTGCTCAAGCTTCCTCTCTTGAAGTTGTGTGTGCATTCCTGCAACCCTAATTCCAACAACTTTAATTTGACCTTTTGGTCTTTACACCTCACTTGATTAGCATGGTTGTAGGCATGGTGCCTTCGAGAGAGATGCGCAGTTGATTTGAATAACCTCTTTGTGTGAAGATCTTTGTTTGGGTCATGGATTCAAAGGCTCCATAGATCATAATTTGAATATCCACCATTTAATTAGGGCACGTTGGAGGATTCTATGGTTGACATTTCACAAAGTCTATGTGTGCCATGATGGAAGAAGGCTAGTAGACCTTATGAGTGCATAAATGCCGAAATGACAATTTATGGTTGGACAGAGGGTTGGCCTTTGCAAGAATAAGACTCAACAAAGAAGACAACACAAGAAGACAAGCAAACCGACAACAAGTATGCAAGATGTTGGCATGGGGCATTGTTACGGCTCGTTTGAATGGTATCCAATGTTCGGGTGTCAAGATCAGGGTGTGGCGATTAAGTCTATTATTGGGCAGGATCGATGAGAGGCATGGGTGTGTATATTGGGGCTAGGTGGGCCAGATGGTTGGACAAATTGCTAGGATCTATGATCAATGAAATTAAGTGCCGATGTGTGTGAAGAGGGTTGAATGCAAATTTGAAACTCGCAACGTCTGTTTATAAGTAGAAATTGATTTTGCTAGAGTGGAGACAAAGGTGGCAACACACACGAATGCAACAAGAAAGTAGAGATAGAGAGAAGCACAACACCTTAAGTAGATTGATGAGAAAGAGTGAAGTACAAGTGAAGTGACATGATAAGCCACTCACTCATAACAGTGTGTACATATGCTCGGGGGAAAAACCCTAAGTGCCTCAGCTCATTATTAGTCTGCACCCACACATCATACCATATAAATGGTTAAAAATCTCCCCTGTAGTGATGATGCAATATGTGTAGGGATCATGTGGCTGATCAATCCCCAAATTTCAATAAGACCAATTTTTTTTGAGAATCTTACTTCTTTCATGAGAGAGCCACATTGTCATTTGTAGAGATATAAGCTATGTTACTCTCTCCTGGTATAATTTTCTACAAGGCCTTGGTGGGGCATCTGCTTAGCTTATAAGCAAAGCCCCTATCACATGTATGTGAGGCATGTATTTTAGGCAAGACTCAATGGGTATCATTCTTTAAAGATGGACGAGTAAGGACTGTCCAAAACTACATCTTATACACAATGATGTATGTGTTCCTATGAGGACACCAACAATTGTTCTATTTTATGACTTTTATTGATGACTACTCTATAGGCACACATGGGTGTATCTACTAAAAGAAAAGTAAAAGGTTTTTACATTCTTTAGACACTTTGTTTCTAAGGTGGCTGAAAATGTGTCTCCATGGAAAGTTCGAGGGGGGGGGGGGGGTATGTGTCAAAGGAGTTTCATGCATATATGGCTAAGAGAGGCATAAAACATCAATGGATGGTGCCTTACACACCGCAAGAAAATGGTGTGGCTGAGAGAAAGAACAAATCTCTTATGGAGATGGCACATTTCACGGTTTAAGGCCAAGATTGGCCTCATTTTTTTGGTTGGAAGGAGTTACATATGTTGCTTATGTGCTAAACAAATGCCCCACCAAGGCCAAGTTGTGGCAACTCTGACACCATCTCTTGCCTTTTAAGGCACAATAAATTGCCAAAATTCAAGTGACCAAAGAGGGCATGGAATAACTTCCACATTACTTATAGCATACGTGGTAGTTATAATTGAACAATCTCTCATACTTGTCTAACACATGGCTTAGAGTACCACATACTATAGTGATATCTCCATCACTTTGGAAATAAATTGTACACCTATCATCAACAAATCTGACCACTGCTAGGTTGGCTTAATCAGGTCCATGTCGCTTAAGACAAAAGGTTGTTGCTAGCCTTGCTCTATCAACCAAGGTGGGCCACATAGCTAGGTGGACTTTTTGGGAAAACTCTAGCTCAAGCTACCACTTTCTCTATTTCGAATGTGTCTAGCATGAATAGTGATGTGAACGGTACCTTCCAATTATGCAAATCTTATCCTAAGCTTTTATGGAAGATTGTTCATGGTTGCATGTGAATCCAATCCTCAGGGTTGGCAAGATTTGAGAGGAACTCAGTCCTCATCTTCACCATCAAACATATAGAGATATCAATTAACGTGGTGTGAGCTTCAGTATTACATGCTTTGTAGATATCCTGAAGTAGTCCAAATGATTGTGTTAGACTCATTGGTGAGCCTTTGTGTTAACCCATGAGATGTATCTTTTCGTTTCTTAAATCTTATTTTAAGGGCTGGTTGCCTTTGCATATATAAATGTGATTGATTTTCCAATCATAAATGAGCCTTTCTCCTTGCATGTAAGGCTTCCCGAGGATCATGGTGTATGACTCTTCTTTGAAAACCCATCACCATGAATATGTGGTGGAAGTTTAGCCTGAAGGTCTTAGTCTTTGTATCACAAAGGTTTACTTGTATTTGGCAAGCTGGACCACGAGGCTAGTGCCTACGAGTGGTGGACTTCCCCAGACATCCTAATAATCCTCGGGAGATGATGCTCACACTAGCACAACCATCCAAGATAGTGATAAGTCATTCTTTTATTACTGACAAGTAACATGATATTCATTTCATCACTTTTGAAGTAATGTCCTACCTTGTTCATGTGCACTCTCAACTATCCTTTGGTTTTAGCTATGGAGGGAGGATGCTCAATGTGTCATGGGTCACCCTCCTCCTCTTCTTCACGTCCTAGTGTGTGGGCTCTTAGGTTTCTACCCATCTAGTCAGATATGCGTCTTCAAAGCTGAGAGTTTCTTTGTAAAATAGACCTTATCAGTCCCTTGTAAAATAGAACTTATCAGGGCTCAGACCTTTAAGGATAAGAAGGCTCTGAGGCTTGCTATGTCCCATAGGTGATATTTACACTTGCTTGGTTCACACTCACTCCATGATGGGCTTGGACCTATCAATGTGTATAAGGGATATGGAATGATCCTTCCCCATGTGGTGGTGCCTTTGAAGGGAAGAAATGAAGTTGTTCGCTAATAATCTTAGAGAAAATATTGTGTTGTCTATGATGACCCATGGAAGGCCAACTTTCTCCTCCTACTGAGTCCTCCTTCACTACTCGGGACTTGATAGATTAGTTCTAGAGCGAGAGGCTAAATTGGTTATTTTTACAGCCTAGTTTGGTCAAGGCTTTAGCACACTCTTGGGTTTCCTTAATATTTCAATGATTGGCTCTAGAATAGGGACTAGGATATGCTCAAGATTGGTTTGTACTTGAGCACTTTCTCAAGTATTGGCTCTAGTCCTACCTATACCTTTCTTACAAGCTGTTGGGCTTGTTTTAGTCGCTCTTTCTTGAACATGGGGTTGGGGGACTCCTTGAGTTTCTTTAGAAGATTTTTGTAATTGATTGGTTTCTTCACTTTGCGAAGACTTGGTTTGAGCGAGAGATCACTTGTTGTTTGTGTGAAAGGGAGGAAACTTTGAAGCACTCGTCCTTACCACTTTTAATGGGCATGCCATTTTTCTCCTTTATAACTATTTCTGCACATTTTGGTCCTTTCGCCTCAGGGCTTGCACCTCAACTAGCTTTGAGGTTATAGCCTAATATTTTTTCTTCTTAAAGATGTTTCCTTGGAAACTTCCCTTGTCTCAATCTAAAGCCTTATGATGGCATTAAGAGGGTCCATATGAGCACCTAAAAAAGTTAAGGCTACCACAATGGGGTGATTCTTGTCACTTTGTTGGGATAATCCTTGAAGGTATGATTGAATGTGCTAGTGGAGTGAATTCATACACTTCGTCTCCCATAGGTTAATTAGATGTTATTAGCAACCACTATAATGTGGACAAAGGATCATGGGGAGAGGGATCATGATTTCCTTTGAATGGAAAGATAGTAGTCCATTCGTTGGTTAAAGTCAATTCACTACTTTTCTCTTTCTAGATGGTGGAGGGGGCTTCTTTGATCCATCTCCATCCTAAGATAACCCATTCTTCAAGTGTAACTTTAGGCTTGCAAACCACTTTAACCAACCTTGGCTCATACCAACTATAAGAACCATGCCCCCTTAGTTTAACTAACACAAGGGGTAAAAGTACTAGTCCGAAAGAATCTTAGTATTCACCTGCATGAATGGTCTAGTAAGAAGCTCCACGAGTATCCAACTAGTGAGTAGGGTACACCCATTTGTTGAGCCCATTTTTTGAGATATCAAGCTCAACTAGTGCACATATGGATGACATGTGAAGATAACAAAACTTATGCCACTATTATTGGACAGACCATAATATCCTCACAGTGACTCAGGATAGGGACAATAAATGCCATAAATCTACAAAAGGATTATAGGTTATGTGATTTTTCTGATATACATGTTAATGAGGATCTGCAACATAATAAATGCTCATAGAGAAACTCAAGATAGCGTTAGCAAATGCGTAAAAAGATGATAGCTTATGTGATGTTTTTGATGTACATGCTAATGAGGATCTATAACACAATAATAGCATAGATGAAAAATCACGTAAAATCATTGGATTAGGCAAGACATGAATGATTAATGCCATGATGATAAACACACCATCATGTGCATTGTGATCAATAACATATCACATGCATCCCATGTTATGCCCAAGAGGAGGCACATGAGTGTTTTTTTATAAAAGTAACCAGTTAACAATGCAACAAAGCTATAAGTAGCCTTCCCATAACCTAGAGGCAATCACAACTAGGTGTTTAGTAGTGTAGAGAACATTGCAACAATCATCACTATCGCTTACGCACAACAACCATCGCTTGCAAATTCAATACACAGCCGATGAAAAAAAAAGGTTTCAATTAACATAAAAGATAACCTTAATTTTTTAAGCATAAAATAAAACCTTTATTATCCAAATAAGGGCATGTTCACATGACATTCAAACATAATCCAAAGTCAAAGGTAAAGATGTAAGCACGGATGGACAACTCTTTCCTTGATGCTCAAGTATCAACAAGGACATAAAGCTTCCTAAAAGAGGAGATAAAGACTCTTTGAAAGGAAGAGATTAAGCTCTCAAAGGATAAAACTGGTCCAATATTCACAAGGGCTAGTTGTTAATGAGGAGATAAAGATTCCTCAAAGAGGAGGTGAAGACTCTTTCAAAGGAAGAGATGAAGCTCTCAAAGGATAAAACTAGTCCAACATTCCCAAGGGCTAGTCTCATGGATGCCTAGGTGCATACCACTTTATAAAGGGAGTCTAAGCACATATTAGGAAAGTTTCATTAAGGGAGGGAGGGTGTATAAAGTAGTGTGATAAATGTTTAGTAAGACAAGGCGGCACATAGATGTGTAGGAGGTGTACCTGCCAAGCCTAGGAGATGATGAATTAGAAATTCAATTAGGTTAACCATGTTGACATTGATAGGTGAGGTGGCATGATGCTTATATAGAGTCTCTCCAATATGAGATGGACACAAACTCGCACATAGACATGCAAGAGGTGTACCCACCAAGCCTAGGATATAAAAGCTAAATAAGGGTTACACATGGCATGGCTTTTAGGCTTGATTCATTACTAATCCTAGATAACCAAAGCTAAATAGGCATAGGTTTAGACTTGCATAGACACAAAATGAGAATTTTCACTTGTATGGGGGAAAAATGGACTTCCCAAACTCAAATTAACCGAATTGTTTATTTATAAATTGACCATTACAACTACCTTTACCCACGTGAGTTTAGAGTAATTTATATTAATATTGAGGTTTTTATTATTAAATCATAAAACTTTCTCAGGCCTTTTAACAGATTACTATAATTTTCTTCATGATATTTAAAACATTTTAACCGTTAAATTTAGAATTTCACATTGCCCCACATTTTATCAAACTTCATCTATTTTCTAATCATTGGATCTCTGAAATTGAACATTGAAAGTAGTGTATGTTTTAGTACTCATAAGATCTATTGGTACTATCGATTAACTCCTCGTCTATTGGTACTATCCACCATTAACTCCTCATTTATTGGTACTACCCATCAACAACTGCTCATCTATTGGTGTACGATCACTAGGACCAAACATAAATCTTCTTTTTGACCATGCATGTGAACATGCATTAACTCCTCATCTATTGGTATGATCACTAGGACCAAACATAAATCTTCATTGTGACCATGCATTAAATCCTTTGTTTTCAAGTCTATTGGTATATTATTACTAAGGAATAATAATAAACCTTATTTAAGCTAACTATCAATGCCCAAAACTTATTGAAGCAAACTATCAATTCCCAAACTTATGCAAATCTTCAAATCCTTTTAAATATGGACTATAGACTACGTATCAATATGCACCTTAGTTACCTCATGTTATATTGTGTATGCCTTTATTGGTACTTAGAAAAAGAAAATTGCAATTTGAATGTAACAAGGAGAGAAATACAATCAAGTCCATAACTTTATTTACCTAGAATTTTTCATTTAGACTTTAAAAGTGCAAAGTAAGTATTTTCTATTATGATTTACATTGACAAATAAAGGAAAGTATGATTTACATTGATAAATAAAGGAAAGTATTGAGGGGAGGAAAAATGGACGATACAAAATATGTGACACCATATTTATGGATGAAACTAGACACAAGTTACCTTATTACATCATGCAAATCAACCTCTAACTTTTGAAGAGGTGTTAGCACTAACCATTAGAAGCTAGAACCATTCAAAGAGATGTTAACGTTAGCATCAAAGAAAGCTAGAACAATAGCCTCTTTCACGAGAACTAGTTCTTAGGCTTACCAAAGTGAGGACCAAGTTTTGCAAGTTTTGAATATACTCAGGGCATCTACGAATACTACTCACGCTTGCATTAAAAGAGAAATTTAAAACTAGCATATTTGAGTTTGGTCTACATGTTTGTGAGGTTGATATCTAGACGATGAATGTAATTACATATAATTTGAGAAAAAAGAAACTCTCTCTCTCTCTCTCTCTCTCTCTCTCTCTCTCTCTCTCTCCAAATAAAAAAAATCGCACATGCATATTACCTGATTTTCAAATGGTTCTCTTAGGGCTTGTTGGAGAACTTGCTCAAAACACCAACATCAAAACTGATGTTTGGTTGTCGACGAATATATAGAAGAAGATAAGACTACAAACAACTAGTTTCTTATATTACCAACCGGCTTCATATATAAGGTCTCATCCACAAGGTCTAAAGTGTCTTCAATAAACAACTTCAGATGAACCCCCATCAGGGTACTAAATACCTTGCATTCAATTATGC
Organism: Cibotium barometz; assembly: GCF_041138505.1. Lineage (NCBI taxonomy): Eukaryota > Viridiplantae > Streptophyta > Polypodiopsida > Cyatheales > Cibotiaceae > Cibotium > Cibotium barometz. The sequence continues at coordinate 23,208,825 of NC_141085.1, forward strand.
CAAACATTCCTTGTGTATCTCATCTATGTATTTCAATTGAGACATGAAAATGTTATCTAGCTTCTATGAGACATCAATCCCTAAACAATAATGCATGAGCCCAAGATCTATTATCTTAAAACTCTACACAAAAGATTAATAAATTTGTACGTGAAGGGCTATAAGAGATCAAGGGTAGTAGCATGATAAGTCGGCTACTTCGCGCGGCAATTTGGAAACGAGTGGGACATTTTTGAGCTTCCCAAATTCATGTCCAGGGTATATCGAGCGAGTTAAAAATGACCAATCACACACTGTCAAGCCACCACAGTCACATATATTGATTGAGATATGTGGTAGCAGCCACGTAGGTTTGAGAAACTTTGCCACGCTATATCTCAGGTGAGATACATGGCATCACGACCGGGTAATTTAGTGAGCATCTCAACGTATCTCAGGCAAGATAGAGGGAGTTATTGACTAGATTTCCTGGTCATGGTACCATGCCAACTTAGTATGTATATTTATATCTCGGGCGAGATATGAAAATTGAGAAAATGTTTCTCGGGCGAGATACAAAATTTATTTAACATATCTCGGGCGAGATATCGAAAATGAAATTGAATTAATATATATGTAAAATTGAATTATCATATCTTGAGCAAGATAAGAAAAGTTCCAAAACATTTATCAGTCGAGATACCGAAAATGAAATTGGATTAATATATGCGTTAAATTGAATTACCATATCTCGGGCAAGATAAGAAAATTGAGAAAATATATTTCGGGCAAGATACCGAAAATGAAATTGGATTAATATATGGGTGAAATTGAATTACCATATCTTGGGCGAGATATGAAAATTGAGAAAATGTTTCTCGGGTGAGATACTGGAAATGAAATTAGATTAACATATGCTTGAAATTGAATTACCATATCTCAGGTGAGAAATGGAAATTTATTTAACATATCTTAGGCGAGATACGTAAATTGAAATTGAATTAACATTTATTGTGCGAGAGTGAAAATGAATGTAGATGGCCATGTATATTGCTTGAGATATTTGTACCCTAAAATTCCTAAACTTTCCACATCTTTCATTATCTGCCATCTATGGATCTTGATCAACCTGTCGCATGGTGCTGTCGATCTTGCTTGAGCTACCCCATCAAGCTGCTATCGGGCTTGGCTTGTTGTAAGCCTTGCTTCTCGATTAATTAGTTAATGGTTTATTTTAAACCTTTGAGTAAAACATGTCTATTAAAACCTTAATTAACGAAACAAATTGAAACAAAACAAAACCTTGATTGTGCTGTTAATGCCTCGAGCTGCACCACGAGCGAATATATAATGCTTTATGCAACAAATGTGTGCATTACTCTGTTTCCTTTTTGTAGCCATGGAAACCTTAGCCACCGCAAGATGAGTATATTTGATGTATTGATTATCAATCGATGATTGTATGTTAATCTTTTTCAGTGCTTTGATTAATCTATTATAATTAGTGTATATGATCTCCCCTTTTAATCGTATGTTAATCTTGCTCAATGCTCTACTGTTATTAGTATTTGTGATCTCCCCTCTTGATTTCCACATGGTTATCCAAGGCAGGCCTTTGAATTCACAGACCATTAAAACTTTGACCTAGTTCCTTGCGTTTTATCAGATTGGCCCTTGTGCCTCTCTATGTCCATCTCTTGTAGAGACTTTCTTAGATGATTCCAATCAAGCCCCATTTCTTCATAACTTTGTGATGCTCCTACCATGGTACATTCTATATTTATTGAGCCCTGGTTTCTAGATCACTTCCCAAATACAACCTAGTGTTTGCATGTATGTATCCTTCATGTCACACATAATTTTGGTAGTGAGGTTTTATCTTTGTAATTATTCTCTAAAATTAATAGTTCATACACTACACCTTCTTTTAAGGCTTTACTATTAAACCTTTCATCTTCACCACTAAAACCATTAGCATTCTTGCCCAATTTTATAATATTTATGCTCATTATGTCTTCTCATGAGTCTTCGTGGACATATTCCTAAGTGTCTTTTGTCTCTTCATTGTCCCATACACATGCAAAGAGGCTCTGTTGTGTCCAATCAACCACTTAGACCCCTTGGCACATATGCATATATCACCAACCCTGCAACCTATCATTGCCCCTAAAGCAATGAGGTTCTTTTGTCCATCATTAACAAAAGAACCTCTTGCCCCATGTAGACTACAATTCCCCCCCACATCAACCTTTCTAAAATCGTTTCAAGCCTACATGGTTAGTCCCCAAGCAGCCTATTTTCCCTTTGAGGCACATAAAAGAGCCCATAGAGGCAAAATACCCAAAAGGAAAAACATATAAAAAAAAGCCGAAAGTGGCCTTGAGAAACACAAATGGGGCGATAACATAAAACACCTTTTGTAAGCCCAAAGTGGCAAGAAATACATATGGGGTGATAACACAGAACACCTCGTAAGCCCAAAGTGGTAAGGGTGATAACAAAGGCCACTTAAAAATGCCCCCACAGTGGTGATGCAAACATTAGTAATGAAAAAACCTAGACTTTTCCATCCGATTTGCTTCGTAACACGCTCTCACAACTTTCCCTAGCAATTGGGATTGCAAACAACAGGCTGTCACAAATTTAGACTTGAGTAGAAGTGCAGTAGAAGAATGTGGGAGCCCTAAACAATGTCTATGTAGTAAGATGTCATCTAGAATGAGAGAGAGAGAGAGAGAGAGAGAGAGAGAGAGAGAGAGAGAGAGAGAGAGAGAGAGAGAGAGATGACCTTTTGGTTATGTGGCACCCTATAGTTTTTATCATGGCTCATGAGGCACGTCCAAAGACTATCCCCGAGATGGGCGCACTCTTAGAGGCTTCATGCAATTAGCTTCACAGATAGAGAGATCCACGTCACTCCACCATGCATCTTGTTGCATCATTGGAGAGCTTGCTGGAGACTCTATGTTCCCTCGACGATACAGAGTCTTTGACAGCATGGCTAGAGACACAACAAGGTGGACGAGTATGTTGCGACTTGTCTCATCAAGAGGTATCCCGACTGCCTCTATCAGAGAGAGGAAATTTTCCTTTGGTTCGTTAGGATGGGCAAATCACGACTATAGGGCCGCTTAAGGCAGTTTGGTGCACCCATGCAGCTATGGCAGCCCACATTCTACCATGATATGTGGCGTATTATGGTGCCTTTCCCCATCATCATGAGATTTCGATCTACTTTGCATAGTAGTTATATATGCAGAGTTTGTGTTGGGGCTCGAGTTAGATCATTCATGATCGTCGCGACCGGATACTGGCCATGGTGTAGGCTACTTCAAGACCAGGACACAGGAGGCCTGCTGGTGAGTAGGCTAGGTGTCCGTCACCTGTAGTTCAGACATCTCGTGGATTGGAGATGCTGCTATTTTCCACAGTGCATGAGCTACGTGTGCAGATCGATCACCAGTTCCATCATGCTACAGAGTCTATTCGACACGCCGTGGCTCTCTTCTCGGAGTTGCCGACCACTAGCATGGTATTCTTCGAAACCCTTCAAGAGTAATTCAATTATTATGTGTATTTCTATGTTGGGGAGTTATCCACCTATATTTTATCTTGTTTGTAGAGGTCCCCACATAGTTTCACACCCAGGCTTCTACTTCAGGGCAGGTCGAGGAGAGAGTTGGGGTAACATCACCTTTACCAGCACCTCGTAGTAGCTAAATTATTTTCCCATTGCTCAAGTATGATTTCTTGTATTTGACTTAATATTGTTCACTTTCACTTTCTAGGATGCCGAGCTACATTAGCTTCGTCGACGACAGGTGTCACAGCTCACTCTTGAGTTACAGGAGCAGGACTAGGAGATTGAGCACTGGAGATAGCTAGTCCATGAGGTGGATGTGGAGAGATGGATCGCATACTACCATTGAGAGCACTACATGAGGGAGTGGACTTGGTAGAGATGCAACTCGCCATTGTGTGATGCCGAGCATTGCTATCTATCCCCTTCCGCCAGACTCTTTGGTTGCGAGACCACATGCGAACACCGGTACCGCACTTTGTGGAGTTTGCCTCAGCGAGTTTGCACATTAGAATGCACCACCAGTTTCATCTTTACTGCCTTGTCTGCTCATTGGCAATTGTAAGAAATCTAGGGTGGATTAAAATTGATTAGAGCCATGAGATTAACATATAGATTAAGCTAATAAAAATATTTAACACTAATCAAGGTGAACAAGATAATGAGACAATGATGATTGGATTGATTGTAATGGGTACAATATATAGGACTAGAGGTCTATCTACCTCATATATTAGCATTGAATGCATACTTATCCACTCCATCATCGAAGCTCACACACAACTACACACATAAAGTGTTCACACCTTTTTAGGGATGTTTTCACACACACACACACATACACATACACATACACATACACATACAAGCAAGACCTTGATCCCAACAAACCCCCCCCTCAAGGGATTCCCTCACACAAGTCTTCTATGGTGGATAACCTCTCCCCCTCTCGCATTGAATCTGTCACCAGAGATGGGCGTGGCTGCCGATGCTTGAGCTATACTCGCTCTGTCATTGTGCGATGCTCGTTCTTCACTTCTTCTTTACGTTGTCTGCTACTAGCTGCACAGCCGCACTGATTTTTCTTACTATTGTGTGAGCACCATGCTTGCTGTGGGATCGGTAAGAGCAACAAGTAGTTCTTAGCCGTTTTGCTCAGGAGGCCCGTTCTGACTAAAGAGCGCTGCCCCTTATCTCTTGTGATGCTCTACTGAAGGCCATTGATGAACCCTCTTATGAATTGCTCTCTCTTTGCTTTACTACTGCTGTTGCAGAGCTCCGTTCTTTGATGGAGATGTCGAGGCCTTAACATAGATTACACCAGCTGCAAAAATGTAGGAGCACCTTGGGGGAATCGCTTTGGAGAGCGGAATGTATTTTTGTAGTGCTCTCTCTAAAGAACACTAACCCTAATGATGAGGAGACCATCCACAATGAAAATTCTAAACAACTTGATCACCTAATCCTAATCATTTAATCCTAGCCCTAAGCTTTGATACCATGTAAGAAATCTAGGGTGGATCAAAACTGTCATTTAATCCTAGCCCTAAGCTTTGATACCATGTAAGAAATCTAGGGTGGATCAAAACTGATCAGAGCCATGAGATTAACATACAGATTAAGCTAATAAAAAATATTAACACTAATCAAGGTGAACAAGATAATGAGAGGATATTGCACGATTCAATGATAATTGGATTGATTTTAATGGGTACAATATATAGGAATAGAGGTCTATCTACCTCATAGACCATCATTGAAGGCATACTTATCCACTCCATCTAAGTTCACAAACAACTACACACATTAAGTGTTCACACCTTTTTAGGGATATGTTCACACACACACATACAAGCAAGACGTTGATCCTAACAACAATGATTGCTAGGTGTCCGACTTGTCAGTGTAGTGTAGAGTTTGCCCTATATTGCCTTTGGGGGATAGACAACTCGTACCTAGGGTCAGCAGTAGTGACTGTGGATCTTGTCTCACAGAGGCCTATCGGTAGCACTGATCATCAACAGGCTATCCTAGATATCATGGGCTGATGTGATGGATATGTTGTTGAGGATGTACTAGAGGATTTTTAGATTCCCATAGAGATGGATTTATCACTAGAGGAGGAGGAGGCACACATAGTATGATGGGCCCGCATTGATGAGTTTATTTTACAGGCCCAGTAGGTTTCTTTACGTACCCCATTTAGATCAGGGAGTTTGGTGGACCGGGATCTTGAGGCATGTATTAGGTCGATGGAGCAGTCTACACGTGGCCATTTTGTTTCTCGACTGAACATTGACCTCCACTTATGGGAGATGAGGCACAAGAATAGAGGCGATGCGATTGACAAGGAGCTTAGTGATGCAGTTGGATGCTGCTACATGTGGTGAGTCTAGAGGAGCATCTTACTTAGAGGACCATTGCAGAGTGGGTTATACAGGAGTCATGGAGGCAGCGGGCACGCCATCCTGGATCTTATCAGGTCCTCTCAGATGAGGATTAGCTATCATGTAGATGTATATCCCATCATGTTTTTTTATCGACCAGTCTATATGCCATTTGTATAGTAGCTCCATGGACCCCCTCACAAAGTTCAACTTGCATCGAATGCCGTACAGGCGTGATGCCACACACAAACCTGCTTTTTTTTGCATAGTGCCCAAGGGGTCCCCTATGCAAAAAATAGCGGGTGACAACACATCGTCCTGTCAATCCGATGTCCAATGGTGGTGGTGAAACTTTGTGAGTGGAGGGGTAGCAGCACCATGGAACCACTTGCAAAGTTTCATCTACATCGGATGCCATATGAGTGTGATGCCACACCCAAACCCGCTATTTTTTGCATAGGGCACTATGCAAAAAACAACGGGTGGCAACACACCGTCCCGCCCATCCGGTGTCCGATGGTGGTGAAATTTTTTACTAAAGGGGTAGCAATTCCATGGACCCACTCGCAAATTTTCACCCACATCGGATGTCATACGATCGTGATGACCCACCCAAACCTACTATTTTTTGCGTAGGGAACTCCTTGGGCACTATGCAAAAAATAGGCGGGTGGCAACACACCATCCCGCCCATTTGGCATCCGTCGATGGTGGTGAAAATTTGCAAGTGGAGGGGTAGGAGCCCCATGGACCCACTCTCAAAGTTTTCCCTATATTAGATGCCATATGGGCATGATGGCCTGCCCAAACTTGCTATTTTTTTGTATGGGAGACCCCTTGGGCACTATGCAAAGAAATAGTGGGTGGAAACACATTGGCCCATCCACCGTCGTCCAATGGTGGAGAAATTTTGGGAGTTGAGGGGTAGTAGTCCCATGGACCCACTTGCAAAGTTTCACTCACATATAGAAAGCTATACGAGGATGATTCTCCACCCAACCCACTATTTTTTGCATAGGGGCCCCCTTGAGCAAAACTACGCAAAAAATAGTGGGTGGCAACACACCATCTCACTCATCCGGCATCTGATGGTGGCGAAACTTAACGAGTGCAGGTGTGGCGGCCCCATGGATCCACTCACAAAGTTTTCCACATTGGATGGTATACGAGCATGATGCCTCGCCAAAACCTACTATTTTTTGTATAGGGGATCCCTTGGGCACTATGCAAACTCATATTTTTTTGCATAGGGGACCCCTTGGGCACTACGCCCCCATCCGGCATCCAATGGTGGTGAAAATTTGCGAGTGGAGGGTTAGCAGCCCCATGGACCCACTTGCAAATTTTCACCCACATCCGAGGCCATACGTGCGTTATTCATCATCCACATTGCTATTTTTTTTGCATAGGGGACCCCTTGGTCACTATGCAAAAAAATAGCGGGTGGCAACACACTTCTCCGCCCATTTGATGTACGATGGTGGTGAAACTTTACAAGTGGAGGGGTAACATTCTCATGGATTTACTCAAAGTTTCACCTGCATCATCGGATGCCGTCGTATGAGCGTGATGCCCCACCCAAACCCGCTATTTTTTGCATAGGGGACCCCTTGGGCACTATGCAAAAAATAACGGGTGGCAACACACCGTCCCGCCCATCCGGCATCTGATGGTGGTGAAACCTTGCGAATTGAGAGGGAGTAGTCCCATGGACCCACTTGCAAAGTTTAACCTGCATATTGGATGCCGTATGAGCTTGATGCCCCACACAAAACTACTATTTTTTGCATAGGGGACCCCTTGGACACTACACAAAAAAATAGTCGGTGGCAACACACCATCTCATTCATCCGACATCCGCCGATGGTGGTGAAAATTTGCGAGTGAAGGGGTAGCAGCCCCATGGGTCCACTCACAAAGTTTTACTCACATCAGATGCCATACGAGCGTGATGCCCCACCCAAACCCACCATGTTTTGCATAGGGGACCTCTTGGGCATGATACAAAAAATAGCGGGTAGTAGCATCACGGTCCCACTCGCAAAGTTTCACTTGCATCGGATGCCACACGAACATGTGATGCCCCACTAACTCGCAAAGTTTCACCCCCCAAACCATTAACAGAAAGATACAAACTATATGGGCACAACTGAAAAGCCAACTCATAAGATATATGGGTAGAAGATACAAAATGAGAGAAAGATACAAAATGAAGGGCAATAGATACAACAAATAAGAGGGAGAAGGCTCCAATATCAATCTGTAGACTCTCTAGCTTTGAGGGTCTCCAAGATGCTCACATGCTTGTGCTGGGCTAAGGACCACCATGGGGGGCCTCCCTTCTTGATATTAACTCGCTAAAGCATGAGTTTCACAGCAAGAACTAGATGACAGTATATAATTTCCTCCTTTCTCCACTCATACTACACAATCTCCTCACACTAGGCTTGTGGCTCACTTTGAATGCCTCTAGCTCCTGCTTTAGTTGAGCCATCGATCATCTAATTGTGTCACTGAGTTGACATCACGCTCAAACATGAGTCATGCATCTTCAAGTTGGGAGGCTAGCTCCTGGAATTCCAACAATGTTGTTGGTGTGGGCTGACTCTCTTAAATCATCTGTTGGGTGGACCTGGGTAAGTCTTGTGTCACCCACTGATGTACCATAAAGTCGCCAAGGTAAGTCAGTGAGTGGGCCACGAGCATTGTGGTTCATGTCACGAGTTTCAACACTCTCTCCCTGAAAAGATGTAGGGGGGAAGAGAGCTTGAGCTCTTGCAAGCACACACACACACTCACAAAACCCTAATAGAGAACACACGAGGTGAGAGGCTGAAAATCTTCTTCTTCTTCACTTAACACACCATATACAAAGATAAGAGTACACATAATATGAAAGGTACTCAACCAGATACATACAAGGGTTCTCTATAGTGTGAACCCAACTAAATGAGCTGGCGCTATAACTATGCCAGTCTCTAGAATGGCTGTCACACCGTCTGTCATCCCACTGGCTGCATATCACCCAAGATCTCACCAACCATGCCAGTGGTATAAGTGTGGGGCCTATCCCCCAAGCGGGTCATGAGTGTCCACTGTCTCACTAGATGAGCTCGATATCTCAACACTCCCCCTCGAGCTCAACTCCATCTCATGTACACCAAGCGAAGCCCTGAATCTGCGGAGCTTCTCTGTACCCAATGCTTTAGTGAAGATGTCAGCTACGTGATCCTGTGTGCTGACATAAACAAGGTCAAGGTCTCCTGCCAAGACCTTCTCTCTGACAAAATGGTAGTGGACCTCTATATGCTTCGTACGAGCATGAAAAACTGGGTTCCTGGTTAACTGTATACTGCTAATGTTGTCACAGAAAATGACAACTTGTCTATCCACTGATAGACCCAAATCTGCAAGTAGCTTTCTCAACCAAGCTACCTCACATGCTGCCATAACAGCTCCTCTCTACTCGGCCTCTGTACTGGATAGGGCAACCGTAGGCTGCTTCTTGCTGCTCCAAGTCACAGCAGCACTCCCCAAAGAAAACATGAAGCCACTAGTAGATCTTTTATCTGAGACCAGGGAAAAGAGTTCCCAGGCCCCCTAGCCGGCACTTCATACAAAATTATTAAATAGACACACAATTTACGCACCCAATATGAAATTGCCTTTTTCTCAGATTCAACTATTCTCAAGACAGAACTGTAAAAAAACCACAGTGTTTCCAATCATAATCCTCAATATTCCAGGTCCATTATTTTACAATCAAGTATCATCCGGACTCTCCGTTGAAGACTAGCTAGTCAACCAATGAGATCCAATTTCAAGTTTCTAGTTCACTTAAATAATTCTCACCAATCCATGAAGATCTCCCTCGACATACAAATGGGTGTACTAGCAGCCCGCGAGCCCGTGCATCGCCTGGTCAGATGATGAATGCCAATGGACGACAATTCCACACAATAAGGACAAGATGCCCCTTTACCCCATCATGTGTTTACAACCATTTGACAAATGGAGCATTGATTTTATGGGTCCCATTAGTCTTGCTGCCTGACACCGGTACATTATAGCGGCCACGGACTACTGCACAAAATGGGTTGAAGTTAGAGCCACCAGAAAAGCCGATGCAAGGTCCATGGCTAAATTCCTTTATGAGTGTGTCATCACTCTCTTTGAGTGTCCCCTTAAGCTTGTTAGTGACAATGGCACCCACTTCATCAATGAGGTAATACAATTATTGATATAAGAATTCATGTGGTCACACACCATAAATCTTCACCCTATTATCTCCCAAGCCAATGGCCAAGCAAAAAGTACGAACAAGATGCTATGTGCTATCTTGACCAAGACTATAGAGGCAAGTCGCATGACTGGGAACAGAAGTTGCTGCACTTTGGGCCATCAACACAACACCTGTTGAGATGTCATGCTCAACATGAGTTGGCCCACTCACGAGGGGCTGCATGACCATTCGACATTTATATCACTGGGCGGGTTTGGTAGCTGGCACCGACATATCTCCGCCACCAAAGATTCTATAGCTAGAGTACACCGACATATCTTCACCAGAGATTCTACAGTTGGAGTACACTCCACTTAGCGTGTTCACATTATGGACCGCTTGTATATACTCTATTATGTGTGTTAGTCACTTTATCTTCTTTGTAGATGTCTTTTGTTGTGTGAAGAAGAAGAAGAATTTTCAGCCTCTCACCTTGTGTGTTCTCTTCTAAGGTTTGTGTGAGTGTGTGTGTGCTTGCATGAGCTCAAGCTCTCTTCTCTCCTGTATCTTTTCATGGTATCAGAGCCTGGTTCATGCTAAGGGATGAGCGGCAAGCAAGAGAAGCACAAGAAACGGTACAAGGGTAAGAGCTTCATCTACTTATCCCCCTTTATGTTGGCTGCTACACCATTGTCGGGAGCTCTTCGGGAGGCATCGGTAAACAAACTCCGATTAAGGAGATTTCTTTGCGGGAGTACAACTACAAGGCCACTATACCGTTCATTGGAAAATATTTTTCAGGCTGAAAATGCGTTTCGGGCACGTCTGGACCTCCGTTTTTCAATTCGCAGGCATTCATGCACTGTGGGTAAGTTTCGATTCTCTTTCAGAACTCTGTTTTTGGAATTGTAGGAAGGGCAATTGGTTGTGCAGACACTGTGTGTGCTGCAAAGAGGTCTAAAGTTGCCATTCGGTGTATGTATGCAAATTGAGGTCACTGGTTGTGACAGTTTGGGTGCAATATAGTACCACTGTAGAGAATACAATAGTTTGTGGTGCAGGTCAAACAAAAGTGTTATTTTTTGGTAAATTTGTGTTGTAGACAAGATGTTGAATGATAGAATAAACCAGATTGTTGCAGAGAAGCTTGATAAGAACAAATTCCATTCTTGGAGGTTTAGATTGACCAATTTCCTGATGGGAAAAGGTTACTGGGACTACATTGAAGGTGAATATGAGGAAGCACCAGAGATACCGGAGATTAATCCAACTACTATAGATGCAAAAGAAATCAAGGATTGGAATCAAGGAACAAGGAAAGACATGTCCTGGCTTTCTATCATCATACAGCACACTATGATTGGGCATATATAGGATGCCAAGTCACCTTGGTGAAGTTGTATGAAACTAACACCAAGGCACAAAAGATTCAGTTGAAGAATGAGCTTCATACTGTGGAGAAGAAAAATATGTTCGTGAATGATTAAGCTTTGAAGATCAAGGGCATTGTGGAATCCTTTGCATCAATTGGTGTTTCTGTGAGATGATGATAAGGTGGAAGTATGCGATAAGGTGGAAGTGTGTCTACGTGGTCTCGAGCCGCAATACAAGGCATTCAAGACATCTATTCAGACTTAGGAGAACATTCCCAACTTCACAGATTTGGTGTCAATGCTGATTATTGAAGAAAAGAATTTGGGTGAAGATCAACAATCTTTACAAAACAAAAACAGTTCAGAGCAATAGGTCTTCTACACAAGTTCAGGTAGAAAAAGAGGTAGAGGTCATGGATGTGGCCAAGGTGGTGGCCGAATAGGTAATCAGAATTATGGTCAACAGTAGTAGCAACAATCCCAGGATTCACAACAACAACACATAGGTGAAAGAGGCCAGTTTAGAGGCAAGGGGAGTCAAACAGGTCATGGTAATTGGCAAAGGCAGCATAATGATACATGAGGTTGTTTTTACTGTGGTGGTAAGCTTGAATATGTGCAGGTAGATTGCTATAAGAAGCAGAGTGACATGCGAAATGGAAAAGTGCAGTAAAACAACTATGCATCCTCTAGTAGAAATGAGGATAATGAGAGGTTACATGTGGTTAATGCTGTGTCTAGAAATGATGTAGCAGTATGTAAGGATGATGATGTATGGTATGTTGATTCAGGTGCTTCAAACCACATGAAAGTCATGGTGAGTGGTTCAAGGAAATGAAGAGTCTTGAAAGACCAAGTTTTGTTAAAATAGGGGATGACACTGCTCATCCGACTGCCCATGTTGGAGATGTGCCATTATCTATACAGGATGGTAAGGTGAAGTACCTTGTGGATGTACTTCATGTTCCGAACATTACAAAGAATCTGGTTTCTGTTGGCCAGATGGTTGAGTAGGGTTTGTAGGTCCAATTTAACCCTGATGGATGTTATGTAGAAGACTTTAAAGAGTGGTTATGCCTATGGCATTTTTGGTGCCAAGCCTCTGGGTAGCTGTGCACGAAAGACTCATTGGCAATGTGAGGGAAATGTTTTGAGCGATCGGCTCTTTTGAGCTTCAAAAACTTGAAGAAATACATCTAAGGATTATGTATGGAATGATGGTTGAAAACATTAGGCATAAGTAATGGTTTGATGACCAACTCAAGGATAGGGAAATGAATGAGGGGGATATGGTCCTCCTCTATAGCACTAAAAATCATAAGAGAAAACTCAAATACAAAGGACCAGGACCTTTCCTAAGGACTGAAATAACCTCATAGGACACACGGTGAGCATTGTGAAACCCTTGATAGTATGGAGATGGTAGGTTATTGCAATGGTAAAAAACTATGATGCTACTATGGACCACTCACGCTGAACACCTTACTTAAGCAATTTGCCTCAAAAAGGAAATGAAACAAAAGCACAATGAAAGGAAAAAACTAGCATAACATGAAGCCAAGGAACGGCAAGAGAAACTTAGAGGCCAACAAATCATAGTAAGCATGGCTGTTAAGCTCACCCTAACATGTTGTGGGAAGTTACCGATCCACCAAGATCGGAGCTATGGTCAAGAGGTCCACCGTAGCCACTCATCTGACTGCTATCCTCCTGTACTCATTCACACCGAGGTGGTTGCAAATCTAACGGGTGGTACAACCTCTCTCGTGAAGATTATGTGGGTTCTCTGCCCCCGCGGAAGACAATCGTAATGATAGCTTAATCAATTAAGCAAGAGGGAAGCATGAGAGAACAAGTGATTATCACTCTTAAAACCTAATCCTAAGCACATCACACATGCTAGATTAGAGTTGCAAAGAGAGAGGGAGAGAGACCACTCCACTTCTATTGCACAAATGGGAGAATGAGTTACAAACAAGATGAATTGGATTTTATAGTTCCAAGCCTTTTCCCACTAAGCTGCCTGGGAGTAAGTGACCCGAGGCACCCACCCAAAACATAGTTACAAGGATTCTCTCTATGGTTTGGCCAACTGACCAAGATCCTCTTGTCTGTCTTTTAAAAATCAATACTTGGGAGCATCTTTAGGGAGTTTCCCTCATCAAATGACGTTATTTACAGTATAGTGCAGGTGCCCATTACATAAGTGTGTGAACATAGTTATTGTAGAAATTTGTTAACTAATATGTGGTTAATATACTCCCCTTTCTAAACTTAACGATCATGTCCTTGTGATGATTCGTAAGAGGTTGGCGAGGGATGCTAGGAAGTGTTGCACTTGGTTGGTTCTCCTGTCTCTCCAAAAATGTGAGGGGGTGGGAGAGTTAATAAGATAGAAAGAAGTTATGAAGTATCGAGATAGTCTTATGGGCTCGTATGAATTCCCTTTCTTGTATGTGCCCAATTGCCAGTTGAGAGTCCTACCCTTGGGAGTCTATGATGGAATCCTTGGAATGGATTGGCTCCATAAGAATCAGGTTGACATTCATTGTCACAAAGGAACCATCTCTTTCCTTGACCTTCACGGGAATAAAGTTCAAGGAACTGGAATTTTCTGATCCCCAGTGCTGCAATTAGTCAAGGCTTCTAAATTGTAGAAAGAGGCAAGATGTTTATGTCGTTAAGATGAATCCAGTAGACATAAAATGCAAGGCTAAGGAACCAGAGTGGTTAAGTGAGTATGCAGATGTGTTCCCTAAAGAGCTGACTGAGATGTCTCTGTCTCGCGAAGTAGATCATGAGATCGAGTTAACCCCAAGAGCTCAGCTAGTTGCCTAGCGTGCATACAAAATGCCGATTTCTGAAGCCATAGAACTTAAGGAACATTTAAGACAACTGTTAGAGCAGGGATTCGTCAGACCCAGTGTCTCACCTTGGGGTGCGCCCATTCTCTTTCAAAAGAAGAAAGATGGAATGTTAAGACTCTGTATTGACTACAGTGGATTGAATCAATTAACAATTAAAAATAAGTATCCTATCCCTAGGATTGATGAACTTCTGGATCGGTTAAGTGGGACCCAAATGTTCACAAAGATAGATCTCAAATCCGGGTACTACCAGATTAGAATCAAGGAACAGGACATCCCGAAGACAGCATTCAATACTCGCTATGGGCATTATGAGTTCACAGTCATGCCATTTGGATTGACTAATGCCTTGGCGACGTTTAATCATCTTATGCAGGATTTTCTCAGAGAATACTTGGATGATTTTGTTCTTGTCTTCTTTGATGATATCTTGGTATACTCAAAGAATGCTGCAGATCATGAAGATCATGTGCGCAAGGTCCTGGAAATCCTAAGGAAACACCAACTCTTTGCAAAAAAGAGCAAGTGTTCTTTTTCTGTTGAGACCAGGTGGAATACTTGGGATTCGTAGTGTCAAAAGATGGGATTTCTCTTGACCCCGCAAAGATCCAAGCCGTAGAACCCAAGACGGTAAAGGAGGTCAGAGGATTCCTAGGATTAATCGGATGGTATAGGATCTTTATACCTAGGTATGCTCAGATAGCATCCTCTTTAACTAACCTTCTCAAGAAGAGTACCCTTTTTCTATGGACTGCAATGTGTCAGAGTGCCTTTGATAAACTAAAGACAGCCTTAGTAACCAACCCTATCCTTAAATTGCCAGATTTTACCAAACCTTTGATGTAGGTACTGATGTGCCAGTGGGTTTGCCTTAGGCAGTGCTCTTATGCAAGAAGATCATGCAATGGCCTATGAATCCAGAAAACTCAGAACACATGAGAGAAATTATGATGTCCATGACTTGGAGTTACTCTCAGTAGTTTATGCTTTGAAGTTGTGGAGACATTATCTTTTGGGACAGAGGTTCACCTTGATGATAGATCATCAAAGTTTTAAGTGGATCTTCACCCAAAGGGATCTCAACATGAGTCAAAGGAGATGGATGCAGACCCTGCAAGAATTCGATTTTGAAATTAAGTATCGGTCGGGGAAAGAAAATGTGGTGACAGATGTGCTCAGTAGAAAAGCCTCCTTGCTTGCAATTACAGTGGTGTCAAATCCATTAATCTGTAAAGCAAGGGAGAAAATCATGCAGGACAAATTCTTTGCCCCTATTGCTACCCTTGTGATGTAGGAAAGCAAGACTCCTCAGGAAATGAGTCGAGTTCTTGGGTACAAATTGGATGAAGGATGCATGTATTATAATAATTGGCTATGCATTCCCAATGATGAGGGAATAAAGGGAAGGATTCTGAGAGAAGCCCATGATAGCCTGAAAGCTGGACATCCAGGGTCTATAAAAACCTATATGTATGTGAAGAAAAGCTTCTTCTGGCCTGGACTCAAAAAGGATGTACTTGATCATGTGCGACAATGCTTAATGTGTCAGAGAGTCAAGGCAGAGAGAGTCAAGATGCCAGGAAAACTGCAGCCTCTAGACAACCTAGAGGTAAGAAGGAATTTTTGTTAATATTCTGGGGAAAACATAACCAAATTTTTATAAAGGAATCCCACCAATACAGTGGTTGGACGGTTGGCTAACCCATGGGCCCCGGTTGGGGTTAGACTGGATCGGGGGATTCCTGCGAAACAAATAAGTTATACGATTAGTTCGTTAGTTAGATCAAGTCCTAGGAAGACCCTTGTTCTATGGGAGGGAATTAGCCGGCTGTGCCTCGCTCAAGGAGGAAAAAAGAGGTGATTCTATGGACCAAGTGCAAGTCTCTTCTTTGATCTGGCCATGTGACTTCGATTTGGTTGGATCAGTTTGGATAGTTAAGACTTTGACTCATTAGATCAATTTTCCCGTTAGATGATTTTCCTGGTAGAATTGCGCGTGCCTTCCAGGCGAGGGAAGTTTTTCCGGGCTCGGTTTTGGAGGAACCGCTGGGCTAGTCTCTTGTCCGGATATCCGTGGGGTGAGGCCCTGAGTGTGGATCCCTGCCCCATGTGGGAGGCTGACGCTGCTTCCGTCGCTAGCGCCGTCGGAGGGGGCATTGCAGAGGGGGGGTGGGGGTCTCACACCAATGACATCCCCTCAACCTTGACACTTGCCCTTATCATATGACTCCCCTGATACAACCCTACTCAACCTCTTGCCTCTCCACCCCCTCACTGTCAAGCAACTCCCTCCTATGAGGAAACATGGATTCAAGACGTGTTGCCAACCTTGCCCAACCTAATTGGACCCACCTTCTCGAAATCAACAATCAGGCAAGGACTCAGTACAAAACCCACCATGGGGTGTGCTGACCACATAGCCTCAAAGTACAAAACCTGTTCATAGGGTGCCCAAAACAAAATGTCTCTCTAAAGAGAAAGAGAAAGGCCATTCACACATTTTCCACAACCGATCACACATTTTGCCACTATGGCTATTCACTTATCATGATTGGGAGGTTGGGAGAGTGTTGAGGTGTCCCCCTTGAGTTAGCTAGAGGGCTGGGGATAGTAGGTACTAGGTTGGTTGGTGCCCTTGGAGCTAGGATTTCAGTGTCCCCTAGTTCTGATCCCACTGTGTCTTCTTCTTGTGTGCTTGCTCATGGAATAGTAGAGGCCATCTCCCAGACACCACACATTGTTTTAGTGCCTCCATTGAGGATCATAAGGTTCTTGTTAAGGGCTTTAGTCAGTAGGTTGGAGTCCATGTGTTGATCAACTCAAGACCAATGGTGGCTGATTTTAAATCTAATATGTTCAGAGGTGAGAAGGGTGAGGATGTCACCTAATTTCTGAGGAAGATCGAGTTGGTGGCTTTAGGCAATAACTGGGATGATGATTCCTATAAGATGAGGATGGCAGATTTGTTATACCAAAGAGTGGTTTGACTATGAGGCCATGGATGCTGACAGAGAAAGCCAGGATAGGTTGAAGAGAACCTTGAAGAGAAAGTATGGGAGAGCTAACAACCCAGAAGAGTTGTGGAGAGAGTTTCGTAGGCTAAATCAGGGAGAGAATGAAGAGATGCATATTTTTGTTGGCAAGTTTGAAGCTAGAGAAAAGACTGGTTCATTAGTGTGTGGCATGAGAGCATTAGGATAAAAGTGGAGCTAAAATAACCTGACACCTTTGATAAGGTGGTAAGGATGGCAATTCAGCACTGGAAGAAGATCATAAAATGAAGTGGGATTTGACAAGGAAAGAGAGCAAAGCCAGCAAGCTGGTAGTTCCTATGGATATGCATCGGAGAGAGAAGCCTGTTTAGAGATGTCAAGGGTTGTGGGACCAAGTAAGGGGCAAAGTGGTCTACACATCAGGAGGCACAGAAGCTGACTGATCAAGTAGGGAATCTAAGTGTTGTGCTAGAGAATCTGGGAGTTGATTGGGATCAATAGCGACTCTCAAATCAATTTGATAATGTGAGTATGACGAGAGCTATTACAGAAGTGGCAAAGTCTTTGGATAGATTAGATGAGGAAGAAGATTTGGATGAGATTTTGTTTGAGTCAGGAATGGAAGATACATGCGCTAATGCTTATGGATTCTTGGAGCTGACTATAGATCTTCTTTTAGAGGAAGCAGATACAGGCTTGAAGGATGCTAGCCATATGCTTTCAAGAAGGGGTTTGGAGGAAGGTGATATTGTGAACCAAACATCTGAGTGTGTACTGAAAGTGGCAAGGGATTCTAGGGATGTTGTGAATGTTGAATGTGAACGGGTTGAGCTGTAAGATGCATCTATGTGTTTTGCTGATACTTTTTTGGATGATATTGGCCTTTGTAAATTCCCAGCCAGATGGCTGTGATGGGTTGGATAAAAGTTATTACTTGTGTGATGTAGAATGTTTGAAGGATGTTCTGAATCTAGATGTTATGAAGAATGGTGACGTTTTGTATGAGGAGAGTTTGCAAGACATGCAGAGTTTGAATGATGCAAAGAGTAAGTATGATGATGATGTTTACGAAGCTACTATTTTGCAAGGTGAAAAATGGTATGAGAAGACTTGTAGCTCTGTGCTAAGGGGTCATTGCCATGTTCTTAATGATGCTTTGGATGGGGTTTCTGTACTCAAGGTTTTTGGTGGTGGTCTAGATGGGCAGCCTTGTAATACGAAGGATGTGTTTAAAGATGAGGAAAATGTTTTTCTTGTAGATACAAACGTGTTTGGAAAGTGGGATGAATGCATGATGGAGGCACACAAGCTGGTAAGAGGATATGGTTTGTATGATCGTACCAGGGTGTCTATGGATGAACGGACAAAGAGGAAGGCTAGCAAGAGATCTCGCTGGATTAAGCTCTTTGATAAGGGAAAAGTGCTGAGAGGGTTTGTAACTTGTCTATAGATATTTGATCCACATGGGTGGATCAGGCCAACAAAATGGTTGTGGAAGAGAGTGTTGCTCGGGGGGTTCACCTAAAAATATATAACTATAGCACGTGAGTTCATCAGGAGGGGCATATTAATTTAAAAAAGTTACGGAATTACATTTATAGGAGGGGTTCTTTTAACCAATTTGAAAAAAACCCCTAAGTTTATGAAGGAAAAGGGGTCATTTTATTCATAAAAGTACGTAAGTGTAAGGGGTTTTTTAAATACCCCTTGAACGCACGTGATACATAAAATTTCTTAGAGGTGAACCCCCCCGAAGGAGTGTTGTTCCCCTTTGATTTGATCCAGGGGGGTTTAAAGATGCTGGATCATGCCTTTGTAATTGTAAAAGTTGGATGGTGGTAGAGAATAGTTTGGAGATCAAAGGATGCAATGAAACACACGAATGTGTTTCACCTAGGGGGTGGGTTATATGTGAGGTGAATCCCAAGCCCCTCCTAAACCCAATGTATAGATGAATGCAAGTTATCTAATGTGGTGTGTAGTTGAGCCATGATGGTAGAATCGACGTGTGGGTAGGCAAATGGATAAGCTCATATGCGCTGGTGAAAATAGAAGGTGCATGGCGATCCAAGGAAGATGGGTGGTACACTGCTGGTGTGGGGAAGAGGAAAATGGGGACCAATGGGGTGGTTCAAGAGGCGCAATCAAGTTTTTTTGAGAGAAATGTCCTCGACAAGGTGGTTCGTGATACCAAAAGATAGAGTGGAGAGTGAAAGTTGCACTAGAGTGGACTCTTGCATGTTGAATTGATTTTGATAAGGGCTGTAGGCTAGAGTTTCTACACGGCAGTTGAAGATTTACAGAAGGGAAGAGTAATGGGAGAAGGGTTGTTTGAGCCAAAGCAAGGGGAAAGCTAAAGACAAAGAGGACCATCTAGATGGAGTGTCCCCTAGGGTCTTTGTGTAGTGCCTTTGTTAGATACTTCGCCCAGACCATGGCTCCTCATCTGTACCTGCTATTAGTCAGTTGAAAACTGGTTTATCGTGATGAAGATTTTGTTCTCAAGAGCTGGCACTTTGGTCTATCAGGGAGGACCCCTCATAGCTTTTTTCTTTTTCTTCCTTTTTCTTAGAGCCCAAAGTCTCAAGGATGTTGAGACTATTTTGTTGTGTTTCAGTGAAGAATATAGCATGTGATCTTGAGTTTTTAATGATTTGATGAGTTTTTGTGCCATGGTGTTGAATTTGAGTTGATTTAATTGAGATGAAAGGGGAGGAATCCTTGTGAGTGCAAATCCATAGTTTGCTAGGTTAGTGGTGCTGACTCAGTCTATGTTAGAAGAGAGAATATAGAGTCATCAGGTCAGCTGAGGGTCAAGAATGGTCAGTTGTGTGTATAGAGGGTGAGTACTGGTCTTTCAAGGTTGAGTGGGGCTTATTTGGAGTTTGGTCTGATAGTCTAGTCTCTCAGCAATCAACAATCAGAAAGACTTGTAGGCTAAAAGTGTTTTTGAGGTAGCCGTGAATCAACTAAGGGCTTGTTGTGATGGATCCTAGTTGGTTTTGAATGTTTTGAGAGCTTAAGAGTGTCAACTAACATAGAGGAGAGAGAGTTTTCATCAAATGAGTTAGATTGGTCAATTTTAAGAGGACTCCCACATGTGAGACTGCCGCAGTCAATTTTAAGAGGACTCCCACATGTGAGACTGCCGCAGTCAATTGAGAATCTCAAGTGTGATATCTCTTTGAGTTTTAAGTAGCCTGAGTGTTAGGTAGGGATGGCGAAATGATAGGGATTACTCTTTTAGCATAATAAAAGATAATACTTATTTTCAAAAATTTTGCCATAACCTCCTTTGTATGGCGAGGATTTAGGCAGTGAAGTGCTAGAATCTATGCTCAAAGGAGACTCATGTAAAGTTGGATTCATCTTAGGTACACAAGTTGATGGTGGAAGTGTGTAACAAGGAGAAGTTGGGACAACTGGTGATTCAATACATGTTTGGGGAAGGTTAACCAACACAAGGAGATTTGTAGGTGCTATCACAACCACCTATCCTATCTTGAAGAGGTTGTGTTGATTTCCTTTGCACCCACTGATATGAAAAACCAAGAGTGGCTTTTGGAATCTTATTGAGACACTCTTCTGGCTCTAGCAAACCATGGCATTTAGGAAGCCAAAGTGCTGTTGCACCCTCATAATAGCCTTGTGCTTTAAGAACATGCTTTGGGACCCAATGAGTAACAATCTGAGGCTTAGGCTTGAAAAAGATATGCTTTTTAGGAGGTTTAGCAACTAGGCTACATGGTACAAGTTTGTACGCATCTTTGGGTAGCCAAATTGACAATTCCTTCTTGCCTCTGGCCTTCTTTGAGCAGTGACTAGAGTAGTTGGAACATGCCAGCCATGGCCCTCACTTGAGGACTCATCGATTATCCACATCATTTGTCTTGGAGCTTGAAGAGCAGATGTTGAAAGTGGGTTGTGTAAGGTAGAACTACCACCCTTTTGACATGATAAAACTCATGGAGCAGCAGATCCCAAGATGCAATCAGAATCAATTTATAATTTGTATTGTCTATTCTTCCAATCTAATGAACAATTGGTAGAAACTTAACCATGATCGACCAAGAACAAATCGACCAAGAACAACCTCTACCACTGTCTTGGACTTACTAGCCACATAAAAGGGAACTGACATCTGGTGATCCTGAATGGACATCATAATGACATATTTTTCCTCTATAGGGTTATCTTCACCTGAGAAGCTTCGTAAGTCAACAGGAATGTGCACAAGTGTTGGTTGTCCCAAGGCTACCCATGTGTCAAATGAGAGAACATTATAATCTTCACCTGAGTCAATTAAGGCAGAGACAAATTAGGTAGTCTCATGAAGATGAAGACACACGTGAATATTGAAAGGATCGACATATTGTTCATCAGTAACCAACTGTAAGGTCAACACAGAAGCCTTGCGACGCTCCTTGGCTTTTGCAACTCTAGCTTTAGCTTCTTCTTGAGCCTGACGTTTAAGTAGGTCATGTGCTTCTTTCCGTGTGTGGACAGCATGCATTTGTTGAAGCATGGCTTCAGTTAATGGTTCATTGTATTTCTTGAGACGACTTCCATTAATGAAGTTAGGCATTTGCTCACCTTCTAGTGTCTCTAAACGCACTGCACCACTAGGAGTAAGCTCATTATTCACAAACGGTCCTAGGCCACGTTTCTTGAGCTTTCGCTTATGCTTCTTCAGTGTGTACAAGAGCACAAGGTCCCCTTTTTTGAATCGGCCAGTTGTTACATTTCGATCATACCATTGCTTTTGTCTCCTCTTCTCGGCATACATCCCCATTACCGCCAATAAGTGGGTCTCATCAAGCTTTTCCAATTCATCAATGCATTGAGAAAGCTCATGACCAGTCCAGTCCAATTGTTTAGCAACTCGTAGAGTAGGTACAAGAAATTCAATGGGAAGAATTGCATCTAGTCCAAAAGCAAGCTCAAATGGGGTTGTGCCCACAGATGTTTTATAGGCTGTTCTATATGCCCAAAGAACTGAGTGCAACTTTTGCTCCCAATCAGTCCTATGTCCCTCAACAATCTTTGTGAGTGCAGAGAATCTTGTTAGTACTCTCAGCTTGACCATTGGTGTGGGGATGATAGGGTGCAGAACACTTGTGAATTACCATAAATTCTTGAAGTAAAAACTCTATGACCTCATTCACAAAGTGCACACCTTGATCACTAACGATTTCAATAGGTAAGCCATAGCGTGTAAACACGTACTCATACAAGAACTTGGCTGTGGTTCTGGCATCATTTTTGACTGTAGCCTTTGCCTCTACCCATTTAGTCAAATAGTCAGTTGCGACTATAATATATTCGGCATGCGTGTGACGAGCTGGAGGTTTAATGGGACCGACAAAATCAATACCCCATTTGGCAAAAGCACGTGTGCTTAACATAGGCCGCAATGGCATATTGTCCTTTGTGATGGGAGGTTTGGTCCTTTGACAATCGTCACAACGTTCTACATATTCTTTGGCATCATTTGTAAGGTTGGCCACCAAAGCCCAGACCACCTAATCAACTTAGCTGTGGTATTGCTCGAAAAGTGTCCACCCCCAACACCTGCATGTGCATGAGTCAAGATTTTCAAGTAGTCAGCTTCACATACACACATGCGCAAGTTGCCATCCTTGCCCCTCTTGTAGAGTTGGCCCTCTATCAGCATATAGTTGGCCGCTTCAACTTCAATAGCATGCTTTTGATATTTAGGAATTGTTTGATCAGTATGACCATGCTGAAGATAGTCCACAATATACTTACTCCAACTTGGTGTAGTTGAAATTTGGAATAATGTGACATTATGAATTGGTTGTTGAATTTGACATGAAGCACAGTTACGAACAAAGTTTTCAGCATCCGCATGCATGGTAGGCCACCATTGCCCATCCTGAGTTATACGTCGCACACAAGTAGTAGCTGATGCACAGATTTCACCAATACCCTCATGTGCCCATTCCAAGATCTCCTCATATTGGTCAGGGTTAGGTATAAAAAATTGAAACTGTAAAAATTATCCTCAAACTGAATGACAGAAATGCAAATCAGGCCTCTCTCTTTCGCACACAAATTGAAATTGGCAGGTTTAGCGCCTACCTCCAATCCTTCCCGTGTGTTGATTCCTTGTCCTGACCTCAAGGGAGAGGCGTAGCTAGCCAATCGCACTCAAATTGCAAGACAATAAAGAGAAGTTAACAAAAGATTAGTCTTAAATAAGTACCAAAATTAGTCCCAAAGCCTGCTCTCCTATCCAATGGTTTTGCAACCGATTGGAGCTTAACAAGGAGTGGTAGTGTGTGTATGGTGCTCAACTAATGTAGGCACTCGCTCCCCGACAGCGGCGCCATTGAAGAGCGGTTCTCTCTACCGTGCAATATAGTGCTCATAGAGTACCGATCAACAAATGTGTTGAGAAACACAATGTCAATCCGAGGACTCGACCCGATTAATGCATGAAGGCTTATCCCTTGCGAGAGAGCTCACATACACGAACCACCACTTGATGATTCAACCATTCAACACCTCAATCAATCTCTCAATCCCTTAAACCCACTACACTAATCAAGAGAATAAGCAATGCATGGCAATCTCTTAATCCCATTCAAACATTGATTAAATCTTAGCTTTCCCTAATGCAAGCAAACCCATAAGCATGCATTTACTAACTCACAAGCTTAAGCAAGCATAGAATGTAACATTCACAAACCCACAAGCTCATAGAGAGAGTCTATCCATGAATAACTCATTGCCAATGAAGTGGGCAAGAGCTTGCATCAATGGAGACTACACACACACACACTACAAGCATGCATACACAAGAGAAAGAAAGAAGCATTCAACTAATCATTGATTAATCTACTTTAATGATGCTAAAACAGATTAAGAGAAAGAAGTGGAGCTATACTCATTGGAGCTTGATGCTCATTAGAGTACAATAGAGAGAGTTAGAGAGTTGCCATAGCTTGAGAGCTCAAGAGCTTCACTCATTAGCTTATGAGAATGGCCAAAACATCCTCTTTCTTTAGCTAACATCTCTTTTATAGAGATGTCACTAACCCTAGGCCTCTTTCACACATGGGCGGACAACCCCATAAGTGAGCCTTGCTTAATACACTTAGAACTCTCATTTAGAACCCACATTGGCCTAAAACGATTTACATTATTGCACTTCGGCACAAAAATATGGAAAAATTATGTGCGTCTTTATGTTCCCATGGCTACAATCCCGCTCTCTCGCATTAATTGCTTCCGGCCTCCTTCCATAATCTGTGTTCCCGTGAGTGTTCCCGTGGAACACCAATCAACCAGATCCATATCCAAGTTCAGAAAACAACTCTAACTCCTTGTTCCATTTTCTTCCTCGATGCATGCATGGGTATCTTCGGTGACCGAGAGCCCAAGCACCATATGGTCAGCACCCTCTAGGCTCCTTCGCAGGTCACCTAGCACTTCACTCATAGGCCGCTTCCTTGGTCCCTCATCTACCGTACCGGAAACTCACCATTTAAATCAAATCGAGGCTGGTCAAGACCTCGGCTGACCTTTCTAGGCGAGATGTCCTCCATTGACTCTCCGTCAGCTGTTGCAACTTTATCACTTAGGTCTCCACGACCTCATTCACAAGATGGTCAAAATGCTTCCCCAGCATTTTTGACATAAAACAATCATTAAAAAATAGGTTATAAATACAATTTCTAACGAACTCTCATCTTTCCACATTGTTCCACATCATTTCTCGTTATTCCACATTCTTCTAAATCAATTCACTTTGCTTATTCCTCATCCAGTCATACTTATTCCCATCATCCTTCATCCATTCTCATCCAATCACATCATATTACATCTCATCACATCTATCCACATCTCATACCTATTCCCATCATCCTTCATCCATTCTCATCCAATCACATCATATTACATCTCATCACATCTATCCACATCACATCCCATTCATCCACATCACATCCCATCACATCCATTTACATCTATTCAGATCCTCATCACATCACGTCACTTTGCTTATTCCTCATCCAGTCATACCTATTCCCATCATCCTTCATCCATTCTCATCCAATCGTGAACATCATATTACATCTCATCACATCTATCCACATCACATCACATTCATCCACATCACATCTCATCACATCCATTTACATCTATTCAGATCCTCATCACATCATGTCACATCCATCCTCATCACATCTCATCCATTCACATCTACCCATATCCACATCACATGCATTCACATCACATCTCATCCATTCACATCTATCGCGATCCACATCACATCACATCCATTCACATCACATCTCATCCATTCACATCTCATCACATCATATTCACATCATCATATCATATTCACATCCATTTACATCTACCCAGATCCACATCACATCCATTCACATCACATCACATCCATTCAGATATCATCACATCACATTCACATCTGATTGCATCCATTCACATCTCACCACATCCACTCACATCTCATCACATCCATTTATATCTCATCACACCCATTCACATCCCATCACACCCATTCACATCCATCACATTCATTGCATCCACATCACATCACATACATTCCATCCACATCTATCCTTATATCACACCACATTCATTCCATCCATATCACATCACATTCATTCCATCCACATTACGTCACATCCACATCTATCCACATCACATCTCATTCATTCCATCCACATTACATTACATCCACATCTATCCATATCTCATCACATCCATTCACATCTCATCACATTCATCCACATCCATCCATTCATTCACCTTCACATCTATCCACATCCATTCATTCATTCACATGCAAATCTTTCACTTCACATCTCATTCTCATCCATTTTTGTAACATCACACCCATTCACATATCATCACAAAATCTTATTCACATCTCATCACATTCACATCCACATCCATTTACATCACATCACATCCCATCCATATCTCATCACATTCACATCCACATCCATTCACATCACATCACATCTCATCCACATCTCATCACAGCCACTCACATCTCCTCACATCATATTCACATCTTATCACATCACATTCACATCTCATCTACTCACATCGCATTCATTTACATCCCATCACATTCATTTATATTTATTCAGCTCCACATCACATCTTATCACATCCATTTTTAGTACCGTTTTTTACTTTCGATATTGATAGGACTTTTCTAAGTTTCTGCCAATTTCTTGGCCTTGTTAAAGGTACTTTTTCTCGATCCCATTGAATCTCTGTAACAGAGTGTTGTTGAAGGTTTAAAAAGGGAAAATAAACCTTATCAAAATTGAATAGTAAGAATTCACAAAGAGCATTTAAGTATTGTATTTTCATTCCTTAAGCTTCATTAATGAGAATTAATTCTAAACTTCCATTTACTCATTGGATTCTCGATCCTCCCAGGGATTCTAGATTCTCTTTTCTCTGAATAAGAATTATCCAAGTTTTCTCGATGGATATTTTCATATTCTTTCTCAAATTTCTCAAGTAAAATATATTCAATATTCTTCTTTTTGACGAGTAAAGAATTCATGGGATTTACAAAAATCAATTCTACCCATATTTCCCAATCAAAATAATAATACTCAAAATTTCACTTTTGATAAATACTCATAATTTGAATTATGCCAAAAACTCCTCTTTTACCATTTAATTACTTGGATCTCAAATATCATGGGAATTCCTCTCTTTGCATAAAATTAAATTTACCAAAAATTTATCTTTTACCATTTAATTACTTGGATCTCAAATATCATGGGAATTCCTCTTTTTATATAAAGATAAATTTACCAAAAATTCCTCTTATACCATTTAATTACTTGGATCTCAAATATTGTGAAAAATCCTCTTTTTGTATAAAAAATAAATTTACAAAAATTTACTCTTTTCTCATAATCAATTAATTATGCATAATTATAAAAATTTTATTTCTCATGAATATGATGAAAATCATTCTTTTTGCATAGGATGTCCAATCCTAGAATATGGTAAGAAGTCTTCTTTTAGCATTATGCAAAAAATAAGATATGTATTATTTTCTGAAAATTTTACCATAGCTTGCTGCTATTACTGATAATTCTCATTTTTTCCTAAAAGAGTAAAAGCTTGTAATGAAAATATGATAGCAGTTCCTCTTTTATGCTTAAAATCAAACTATGAGCTTAAATCATAATTTTAACCATAATTATAATCATAACTATGATTATCTCACTAGATTAAGCTAATTTCAACATTCCTCTTTTCCCAAATTCTTAGGATAATCCATTTCTCATTTAGAATGAATTAGAGTAGTTTTTAACCAATCTAAAATAATTTACCATTATTTTAATAGCACAAAATCATGAAAATATCATTTTTTTACTCTCTAGCTTATCAAGCTTAGAGTTTAGCTTTGAATTACGAGACTTTCATTTTGAGAAGTAAGAATAAAGATTAACTTTCTCTTAACTAAACATTAAGACTTTAAGGGAAAGCTTGATTTGAATTAAAACAATCATTTAGAAAGCTTCTCAAGCTTGAGAGGGGTTGAGAACAAGAAAGTTATTGAGAAAATTGAAAAAAACCATAAAAATTGATTTTACCTCCAAGTTTGGCTTGATTCTCTAATTGCAGTGAAGTCCGTGACCAATCAATTAGTCCACCAAGAGGAGAAGAGCAACTCCAATAGAGAGAGAGAGCTCCCAAGAGAGAGAAAATTTTATGGGATAATAGAAAATATGATTATTTTAATATAATATTGGCATGGTATAGCTTCCCATATTCCATTACAAATGGTTGAAGGTCTATTTATAGGTGAGGGAGGCAACTAACCAAGTCCAACTGGGTTCTAGAATTTTTTAGGTTCAGTTTCACTCAATTTGGACAAGATTTGGACCAGTTTGGCTCCCTTTTTGATTTGGTTTGATCTAGGAGAGAGGAGAGATAAAAATATCACAATTTTTTTGAATTAAAGCCCCTTTCACACATTTGAAAGAGGTGCCTACCTCAAGAGTGCCCCTTTCCTTACCAAGGTGTCAAAAATGCATCTGTCTTCTAAAATATCTCATTTTTTTAGTGGTATCTCATTATTTTTAACTAATAAACCTTGTACTCAGTCAACTCTTCATCTTATGTGAGCATTTACTCTTTTTTGGGTATTTTCTTTTATTCTTTTGGATTTATCTCATCCCAACACTTGGATTAATCCAATTGGCCCATTGGAACCTTAATTGGACCATAATCTAAAAATTTCTGAAAATGTAGACCCTTAGGCTAAGGACCCTTATACCATTTTCAATTAATTCCTAATGCACATTGGAAAGTTCATTTTGAGGTTCTGTTTCAGGGGAATCCATTTTAGACACTAGGAGGATTTTTATATCCAAAGATATTTCAATTTTGGATTATCTCTCTGTAGATATTTTCTCTCTCTAGGCCAAAACAGGGTAAAACAAGATCTTTCTTCTATTTTAGAGAGGAGAATAATTACAAGAAGAGAAGGGGAGGTTCTTACACCTTTACACCTCAAAAGCTAGAGGGAGGAATCTTACATCCTACCCCATTTAAAAAACGCGAGATGTCCTCATCTCGCAGGCTGGAGGATAAACTCTTTCACCTTAAGATCCAACTGATTCTGGGGTTCCTTATAATCTGGTCAACCCACACAAAATCCTAGGATAAAGATCCCTCTTACTCTACAAGAAGAATATACAAAACTCATTCTCAGAGAACAATTCATTCAGAACATACAGAACATTTATATCCTTAACACAATAATGGTCCATCAAACCGAAAATTCTATCTGAACATTCTCCATGAAAATTTCATTTATGCAAGTTCTCAATTTGTCATTCCTTAATTAGATCCATTGGGTCAAAGGTCAAATAGCAGCAATCTGTCAACACAATCCACTAATCTCATAGTGATTTGCTGAAGTCATAATCGTCTTCTAGTTACTAACATTATCACTGGGATTCTCCCCATTCATCCTCATTGTGGCTTTATTCAACTTATCTTCTTTCACTTGGATTAACCTTATTGGACTTTTTGAACACTATTGTGACCTTAATATTTTTTTTGAAATTATATACCCCTAGGCCAAGATGTCCAATACACATATTCAATTAATTTCTAATGCTGCATGCACATTGGAAAACTCTTTTTAAGATTCTGTTTCAAGGGATCTCTTCCTATTGACTGGGAGCTCTGATTTTATATTCACGTGATCACAAATTTTTTTTGTTAATAACATGTGTGAACATGTTATTAACATGTTCACATGTTAACATGTTCTCAAAAAAGCCGGTGGCAAGCGACCTGGTAACCGGGAAAAATCCCGCCGGGCTTTTGCTATACCCGGCGGGCCCGCCGGGATAAATCAAAGCCCGGCGGGTCCCTGCGGGGTCGTCATATAGCCCGGCGGGGTACAATTTTCTATATATATGGGCCCGGGGGGCCCTTTGGGATTTCATTGCTGACAGCATACACAGGTAATGAAAACTTGTGTGTGTGTGTGTATGTGGGTGTGTTCGTGCGGGCAGCCGCCCACTGTCGCAATGCGCGGCAGGATGTGGGTGGTCTGCCACACGAGGGATGTGTGTGTGGGTGAGTTCGTGCGGGCAGCCGCCCATTGTCGCAATGCGCGACAGGATTTGGGTGGCCCGCCACACGACTGGAGTGTGTGTAAGGCCATTCTTCGGAATGGTGCTTACCCTGGGGCACTTAGTCGGTAACGCGGCTAGTCTGTGTCCTATGGTAAGTATGACACGCCGTAGCGGTATTAGTCGGTAACGCGGCAAGCATAGTATCGTTATGGCGATGTCACCTTCCCTTCCCTTCCCTTTGTCAAATGCAGACATATGGTCGGTAATGCGGCCAGTGTATGTTCGTATCCTATTGGTATTCCCATAGAATCGGGCGGCATTTTGTCGTTAACACGGCAAGTTGGTGTCGTCCGCTAGTGCATAAAATATTTTTTGCATATTGCGGCATTTGATCGTTAACGCGGTCGAAAAAGTGTCGTAAATTTGCTTGCGTATTTCGGCATATGATCGTTAACGCGGTCGAATAAATGTCGTAAATTTGTTTGATTTGACTTGTATTGTTTTTATTGTGTTTGATCCATGCGATACTTGGTTGCTAACGCGGCATTCGTATTTCATGGATCAAAGTTTATATCATATTGTCTAAACGTTTTATTTTATAATATCGTGATTCGTAACTCGAAAAATATGAATCTCTCTCTTCTTACCCCCCTCTCTCTCTCATGATACACTTCACAACTCTTTCTCTTTCTCTCTCATGATTCACTTCACAACACGATAGATGTGTAGATAATGATTTTTTTTATTTCTCTTAAAATATACATAATTCTTAATAATTTCTTTTTTCTCCCTCTATTTACTTAAAAATTAAAACAATACATTATTTTTCTCTTTAGGAACTCACAAAAACATTAAAAATGTCATTTAATGTTTCTTCTCTCTATCTGTCACAACTCTCTCTTCCTCTCCTCTCTCTCTCTCTCTCTCATGATACACTTCACAATTCTCTCTCTCTCTCTTGCAATGATACACTTCACAACTCTTTCTCTCTCTCTCTCATGATACACTTCACATCTCTCTCTATCACGATAGGTATGTAGATGAGGAGTGCTTTAGGATTACAAAACATTATTTTTCTCTCTTTAGGAACTCACAAAACTATAAAAAATGTCATTTAATTTTTCCTCTCTCTATCTGTCACACCTCTCTCTCTTCCTCCCCCCCCTCTCTCTCTCTCATTCGATAATGTATACACTTCGTAAGTAATAATGCGCTTGTTGCGGTTGTCTCACGTTCGATAATGTATTGCATGATGTTGAGTTCAGTAATGTTGTTTGATATATTCTGTTTTTGTTTGATCATTGATAAGTAATGATACACTTATTGCTGTTTTCTCACGTTTGATGATGTATTGGATGATGTTGAGTTCATTAAAATTATTTGATATTCCGTTTTTGTATGAACATTGACGATATTGATATACTTGTTGCTGTTCTCTCACGTTTGCTTGATGTTTATTTAGTAATGTTTGATATTCTATTTTTTTGTGTTTAGTGATATTTGCTAGATTTACGAAGACGATCAACATGCTTTCTCCCGAAGAGCGCAAAATTGTTCTGCGAGCAATTCGCGTTGAAGCGGTCATCACAGTATCACAATGTACTGATGATGTCGTCAAAAAGATCAATGAGTCTGAGATACTCATGCGAGATCTCATAGACCAAATATGGGAAAATGCACAGCGTCGGCTTCGAAGCGGAGGCAACGCTGAGCTGCTAGATAGACAGAAGATAGCAGATTTCAACCATCAGCACATAACACAAACCATTTTGGGGAGCATGCGTGTAGCATGCAGTGATCTTAGAGATGCTGCCCCGCCTGAAGCCAATATGCAACGTCTACAGTTATGGGACGTTGTATGGAGCGAGCAAAGAGCCAAGAGCAAGCGCATGAAGGCGTTGGATGCAGAGTCCCTCCCCAAAAGAGTGCGTATTGCCCAGGACGTCGCTGCAACGTCCAGTCAGGCAGATGCAAGTGGTACAGGTGTCATTAATCGTACCATCTACAATTCTATGTGCACACATCTTATTGGCATCCCGCACGAAGCTCTTCACGAAGGACGAACAATAGGCTCCGGTGTGTTTGGAACAGTAAAAGAGTATGCAATTAAAGGTATATCATTTTTACCGGAGCACATCACTTTTTGCGGAAAGCACTACAAAGGAGAAGGCAGCGCGAAGTTCGAGAGCTTCCAGGCAGAGCAGGGTATGCAAGTGCTACATCCATCGATTGTCCGATGCATTGCCTTTACAAAAGAGGCTCCTTGGATCACAATTTTCCCGTACTATAATGGCGGCGCTCTTGGTGATACTCTTCTGAAGGTTCCCTTCAGATTCAGTGAGTTCACCAGAGCAATTTTTCGTTTGGATCGAGGATGGAGACAACCCCCGCCTGATAATATCCCTTTAAGTCATCTGGAACTTTCAAAAATAAAAGAGGTAGTAATAAACATGCCACATATTATGCATGCCCTGGTGGAAGGTCTAGCGGCAGCACATATGGCAGGTATTGTACATACCGACCTACATCCTTTCAATGTAGTGTTGGATTATACAAAAGAGCTAAAGCCACGCATAGGTATTATCGATTGGGGGTTGCTGCTGAGAGCGCCCAAAAAACGGGTGTCTCTCAATTTTGTTTTTGAAGCAGACAAGAACCCCGAGAAGGTGGCACAAGCAGTCTCCTACGCAGACAGAGAGCGAAATAAACGGCCGTGGATAGCCCCAGAGCTTTATGATCCATTTTTGGCAGATGCATACACTCCTGCATCTGATGTTTTTGCCTTGGGATATTTATTACAAACTTTATATGACTTTTGGCAGAAAGTGCAAGAGTTGTGGATGGATAATAGTTCCCATGACAAAGTTATCATGGATACTATTATTCATAGAGTCAAAAATTGGATGTTTCTGCCTAATCGCGATGAGCGAAAATCAATTTTGCAAGTAGTTGAATTTTTTAGATCACTAAATACTGACCCTACGAGGGCACAACGTCCTCTTGTAGAGCTATCGGTGGCATTCACCCCAACTTTGTAATGATACAGTATCAAGAGATTAAGTTTCAGGAATGGCATTTTGTTTCTCTCTTCAAAATTTGATGTGTCCAATGTTTCAAAATTTTGTTTCTCTCTTCATTGAGTCTTTGCAACATCTCTCTCCTCTTGTGGTGTTTAAGTTTATGTTTTCTCTTCAAAATTTGATGTGCGAGCATTGTTTGAAGTGTTTTTGGAGTCAAGTGGATATTTCTCATCGAGTCTTTGCAATACATATCTCCTCTCGTGGTGTTTGACTTCAAGATTTTGAGAGTAATGGTCAATTTATCTTACGTTGATCTTTACAGTTCATTAAAATCCTAAAGTCATTTACGTTCATGCAGATATGGAGCAGGCACAAGCGAACGAGCATCAGGAGTTAGCCAAGAAGGCATACGAGCGAATGAAGGCCCTTGCACATGGCCTGATAGCCCGCGAAGCTACAAGAACAGCATGCAGGTTATCGAAATGGACAAATCCAACTTATGCCCAATGGAAAGATATAAACAAACGCGTAACCAGAGAGATGATAAAGGAAATATGGCCATGTCCAGATGGCGAGATTAAGAAGGGAAGATGGAAGATTTCTCGTTGCACTCACAATGATATTAAAACTAATGCCGAGCGCATTTTCTTGGAGGTGTACGGTCGTCCTCTCCATAACGCCGACGCTCCACTCTATTTTGCTAAAATGCTATATGCTCACTTTATCCTAGAAACTCCAGTGGACTTCGCCTCCAGAGAGGCCACTGTCAACACCCACGACATACGTGAAGAGACAGTGACATTCACAAGAGAAGAACTTGCTCTCATGGTGGAGGGCGCTGGACTGGAGTTAAACCAGGTCAAAGAAAGCTTAGGGGCACAGCTAGCAGAGAAGGAGAAAGAAGCTGACCGATTAACTCAAGCATCAACTCCTCCCCCGGCCAATAGAGGGATTCAAGAGCAGCTAACAAAGATCAGCCAAGATGTGCAGAGCATCTCCTCACGTATTGCTCCTGTGCGCCAAGGAAACCACATCTCTCATTTTTTGATACATCCTGATCTTGTGGGAGTTTCTGCTGAGGCTACAAGTTCCTCCACCCCCCAATGTCCTGTATGTTACAAAGTATTCGATGGGTGGAGCGGCCAGTATATACTACCATGTGGACACTATTACCACTTAATATGTTTAGTGAGACAAATGCAAAATACTTCCACATGTGCATTGTGCAATGTCCCAATAAATCAAGGTATTTATACAGTGTTCGGCATGGCTAGCGAATATAAACCACCAGGACCTTTAGATGCAACTCCTAGTGCAATTCGCAATTTATTTCAAGATGAGAGCTAAGAAAAACAAATTCTACTTTTGTATTGATAATTTTTCCAAATATGATCATTTGTACAAGTACTTTTTATTAAATTAATGAAGTGACTTCTTCCTCTATGTCAGTATCTTGCTCCAAAATTCTTTCACCGTTTACTCTCTCGTCTGCTAAATTAAGCTCATCTAAGTCAATGTCTAAATTGTCTTCTATCTCAAGGGTGGTGCACAACGTACGTCCAACATCAAAGTTCTCGTCTACTACATCTTCACAATTGTACATCCATCTGGGCATATCTTCTTCATACTCTTCGCTTTCGATGTCTCGCAAGATCTTTTCATTGCAGTACATGTAAACAAGTTTATTTGCTCGATCTGCAAGAAGTCGATTGCGAATAGTACTATGAATATATTTATACATGCTCCAGTTTCTTTCTGAGCCTGAGTTTGAAGAGCACTGACTTAGAACCTTCATCGCAAGGTTGCGCAATAAAGCATAATGCTCACCACCATTCACCATCCACCACTTCCATGCAGGTTGCTCTTTAGCCATTTGTTGAACAAGGGAGTTGGAAAATAAACCCTCTTTCAACCGAAATGAGGTCATCTCCTTTATGCACTGTACACGATCATCATCATTATTATAGAAAGTGTTTACCACTTTATAAAAATCTTGCACCACCTCAACGTTGGACATCAAATCCATATTCCAATATTCAGGATCTAACATGTAAGCAGCACTGTGCAGTGGTGAATGCGCTCCAATCCATCTAGCATGAAAGTACTTCAACATAACTTTTCTTTGTCTACTGGAGAATGGTACACGCCATTGCTTTTCCACCACTGAATGCTCTAATTTCTCAGGACACTCCAAACTCCGCTGGACAGTCCACCATTGCATCCATGCTTTTCCGAGATTAGGCGCTCTTTGATCAAGACTTCGTACAGCATACATAACAGGCATCATTACATGGTATGCATCCATCACACTGTTCCACCAACTTCTTCTCGTAAGTGCTCCCTTCAAGACTTTGATTTTCTCTTTCACTTTTTCAAGTTGAGTGTTCTCCCAGTCATGAAATGCCATGCATGTAAATGTTTCACAAACTGCATCTTTATTTCTAAGAAGAGACTCAAAAGTGTAAAAGTGAGTGCAAAACCTAGTCTCCGCTGGAAGCTTTAACATAACTGACATGCGAGGTCGAAACATATCTAAAACTCTCTGTCTCTTGAGCATGAATTTCACAAGCTGGCGAGCAGTGTCGACGATTGAGGCAAACCATTTGGTATCATCAGATTTATACCAATCTTTTAATACAAGATTCAAACTATGAGTATTACAGCCTACCGGAAAAATATGTGGATATTGTCGCTGTAGGATTCTGGATGCATTTTTACAATTTTTTGCATTGTCCATGACGACTTGGACTACATTTTTGGCACCCACTTCCTCTATCACAGAGCTAATGACTTGAGCAATGTAAGCCCCAGTTTTGATTGAACCAGCTGAATCCAAGGCACGGATGAAAGTCTCACCTCTAGGTGAAATAACCATTACATTAATTAATGGTTTTCTTTGCACATTAGACCATCCATCACTTACTATACTACATCCAGAAAGCTCTATATTGCTAAGAATTATTCTTTGTACACGTTCTTTTACCTGCGCATAACATTTCTCTAATAGATCATTTCGCATAGCATGGTACGTAGGCGGTGAAAACCCTGGTCCAAACTCACCAATTTTCTTCCATGCTCCAATGCTCACTGTCCACCATCATCATAGCACTCCCAGAAAAGTAAATCGCTTCAGCAAGGACGAGTTGTGCATCATCGAGTCGACCTTGACGTAGGCTTTCTTGCAATGAAGTTTGACGCATGGGTATATTTCCTACGTCAAAGTTTCGCTTGCAAGAAGATGCACTGGGTAGATTACTTTCTGGTTGCACATTGCCGTTCGGGGTACAAGTAGGCGATGTAGCGGGAGTTTGATGATTAGAACAACAGTGTTCTTGCTGCCTTGATACATTAACGGTAGGAGTGTCATGTTTTCTTGAATCTTTCTTTTGAATTTCTTCTCTTATGCGTTTGGCCACTATAGGTGCAGAGGGGTGGGTACATGACTTTTTCTTCGGTCCGCCTAAAAAGTGTTCTCTTAGTCGAGGCGCCCCACCTGATTTTACTGCATGGCATAGCTTACACTCCCAATCTATGAATCGATCACCAATGTTAATTGCATATTGCCACTCTATCCCAGGTGCCTTTTTTTTCTGCTATTTGAAATTTGGACTCTATTGGAGGTATCACTGGATCCAACATTGTCCTCCATCTCAACAAATAACCTATTCAACCAAGCATATAACAATGAATACACAAATGAAAAAACAACAAATCACTCACGTATGACAAAACATACATCTGTAGACAAAGTACTTCGAAACTATCTTGACAAATACAAAAGATCATTACATAACATAAAACTACTTCAAACTATCTTGCAAGGTCTTACTACAAAACTACTTCGAGACTATCATGCACATTGCACCCCCAATGAAGGATGCCTTTTGTACCCAATTAAGGATACTTTATACAATCAAAGATCTATGCTTGCCCAATACTCTAGTATAGGACAATAGACCTTCTCTAACATTCACAAAAAAAATCAAAGATCTATGCTTGCCCAATACTCTAGTATAGGACAATAGACCCTTGTCTACTCTAAACTATATCAAGTATCAAGAACCAATACAAGCCCCTAAGCAGGACTCTTGGCTCCATCAAACCATTCATAAAGCAGAATGAGGTAGATTACGTACGTGGCTCAAATGCAAAGCTGAATGACTCCAAATTTGTCCCTAAATCTCCGCAAGTATTAGCTACGAACCACACCCTGCCCCCAGTTCAAAGAACTAAGGACGAGTGGCCCAATAGCCTTAGGAGTGCCTACAAGGAAAGACGACAGCCCCTAAAATAAGGACGTTCTTCCCAAGAGGACACTTCTAGCAACTCGAGAGCTCTACAAGTACTTTGAGGAGAGATATCACGCCCCCAAAACAAGGACTATCTTCCCAAAAGTTGTACGATGGGTGTCGGGCAGTGTTTATATACAGAATAATACCCCGCCGGTGTTCCTTTTTTTCCCGGCGGGCCCGGCGGGCTTCTATCTTTCCCGGCGGGCCCGTCGGGAAAACTCTGTATCCCGGCGGGCCCGCCGGGAAAGATAGAAGCCCGGAGGTGTTACTGGACTAGTGGGTTCCGGCAGGTCATTTCTCAGGTCATGTGAATATACAATGTGATCACAAGTTTTAATATGTTAACACTAGGTTTTGTTAACGTGATCACGAAATTGTGAAGACGTTAATGAAATCCCTGACTGGGAGAAAATACTTATCAAAAAATATTTCAAAATTGTATTACCTCTCTCTAGAATATTTTCTCTCTAGACCAAAACAGGGTAAAACAATGTTTTCTTGCATTCTGAGAATTAGGGGATGATTTCAGAGACTAAAGGGGAGGTTCTTACACCTTACATCTCAAAAGCTGGAGGGAGGAATATTACATGAATGAGGCTTCTGATGTACCCTCATGGAGTTCTTGGAACGTGTTCCCTTGAAGTTGTCCTCGAAGTCCATAACACCCATGGAGCATTTCTCGAAGGAGGTATGGGCCAAGGAATAAAAAGAATTGTGTAGGGGTACATCCTCTAGATTTTTCAAAAATCTCCCTATCAACCTTTCATTAGAGAACTTTTCTCTGGAACTACAACTAGAGTGGAGATATCTGACCTTGTTGATGCAATTTTTGATGGTTTCAACTATTGGAACTAGGGTTAGGGTTGCAACAATGCACACACACAAGATAGAGAAGCTAGAGAGCACACAAACTCACTAGGTTAGAATGAACAAATGTGTTCCAGATACAAAGATAAGTACACACCCCAAAATGAGTAGATTCGCATAGGGAAAAAAACCTCCTACTGAGGAAAAAAGTACCCTGACGGTCCTAAGTGTGTTCACACACATCACTACCATACAATGCTACAAATCCCCCTTGGAGTGATAATGTGAACATGTACAGCATATGGCTGATCAATCTTGAAAAGGCAGTAAGCCCAAAGCCTTCGAACTTTTCATGAGGAATAGCCTTCGTGAATAAATCTGCCATGTTGTCATGTATAGGCACATAGACCAAGCTGAATTTCGGTCTCCAAACTAGTCATGATGAAGAAGTGCAATTTGCGGGCATGGACCCGTCAACTAGCGCTAGACTCGGTCCAAGACAAGAAGTGCCATTCCAAGCGTTGAGCTCCAGGCTGTCAAATACTGGCACCCCTCGAATTAGACGAGATGTGAAAAGTGCAGGGTCAAATATTCTCTCCCACCACTAAGGAAGTGGAATTGGACCTCCAACGAAGTGAGATAGAACGACAAGCACTCCAATCATGAGGGAAAGAACTTGAAATTGCTACAGGTAGAAGTGATGGAGAAATTCCGAACTTGGAACCCCATCAATGAGGAATCCAGAATGGAGGAAGGGTTTACAACCAGAGAAGAAGAGGGTAACATAGCTAACTTGGCTGTAGAAGTAGAGGACCGATTCTATACTAAGAAGGATATTGAGCTAAATGATCAATAACCCTAGATTCTTACAAGACATGGAGCTCTTAATTACACAAAGATGCACATAGGCCACTAATGGGGAATTCCACTAGGGTACCACAACTGGACTAGTCCATGAACCCAAGATACCTAGAAGAGCCAATACAGGTAGGGGACAAGGTCTAGGAAGGGGGGGAGCAATTTTCCAGAGACCTAGAAACGATCCAGCCATGGACCTTAATGTGGCTACAAGGGCAGACTTGTTAAATATGGCAGCAGAGATGGGTAGGGGGATGGTCAGGGAACTAGGCTCTACTCTAGAATCCTGACCTTCCCACATGAAACCCCATATCATTTCAAAACTTGTCCAAAAGTTCTCTGGGGATGGGGATCCTATCCAACATGTAGAGATTTTTGAATCTACATGTGAAACCTGCAGAGATCGGTCAGTGTATTTACCTTTCTCACAGAGATGTTCTCTAGTTCATCTAAACCCCCTCCAAGAATCTCCAAAGTGCCTCGTTGTGTGTATGTTTTCACTGCAAGGTTGGATTTCTTAATCGAATCTTCCAGAGGAAATCTCAATGCTGAAAGGAAAGTACCTACTCTCTCTACACTCATCTGCTTCAGCTTTGCATCCTCCAATTTTTGCTGAAAACCCAAATATTCCTCATTTGAAATATGCAGTTTTTCATTGATGCCTTCAATCAATGAATTAAGGTTCTTTGTGTTTTTCTATGCCAACATATAATCTTCATCTCAGAAAATGTCACACTGCTACTATGAAATAGGCTGTGCTCTTGGCTAAGGGGTGGCCAACTTGTCCACATCCTGTCGAGCTCCTATCCAATATCAGCATGGACGTTACCAACTCCATTGGTAAAATTCCAACACATCAAGTGGGGTGTCAAAATACCCCCCTTTTTGTAAATCATTGTTGTGCTCCTCAGTGTGAGGACGGCCCACGCAAAGTGCATGGCATTCCTCACGTCAATACCATGAGGGATGAATTGAAGCACATAAGCCCAAGCAAATGCTAGAGTGACTTCCATGTTGGTTAGCCGCCTCTGATACACTTTGTTGTAGAACAACATCATGTCTTCAAACCTTTCAGGATAGATGCTACTATACTTCACATGGTATGACACACTTTCCTTGGTGTGGCTGAAAATAGACAGCCAGGAAGCATCCAAAACATCTAACTCTTTTAAGTTCCTTAGATCATCAACATCAATATCCAAGCCATGGTTGACATGGAAGTCCACCTTGGTCAAACAAAACACCTTCTGAGGTGGATAGGCCACCTTCGGTGCTTTCCACTGCATTGCAAAAAACATAAAAAATATGAAACATGTGTGCTGAAAAAGACAAGCACACAAAATAGTTACATAGCAGGTCAGGCACATTACCTGCATTGTCCCTCAACTTATTTCATTTCACATGGACCTTCGTGGCTAACATAGGTTCATTTTTCACTAGTGATACACATGCTTCTTCCTTGTTTGACACTTCTACCTGTTGGTTACGTTGTTCTTCTTCCACCTTCGTCTTTTGCCTTGCTTGTCTTCTAGCCACAAGCAACTACCTGCTTCGCTTCTTTTCTGGCCTAGAGTCGCTCATGGGTTCGTCATCTGATTGGGTTGTCTAACTATGTCTCTTGGGTGGAGGCGATGGCTCCCTGTTTGTAGACAACCTGAATGGTCTCTTCCTACAGACTCTTACATTGCTTTTCCCGGCCATATC
The DNA here is from genome assembly GCF_041138505.1 of Cibotium barometz. NCBI lineage: Eukaryota > Viridiplantae > Streptophyta > Polypodiopsida > Cyatheales > Cibotiaceae > Cibotium > Cibotium barometz. The sequence goes on from NC_141085.1 coordinate 23,249,530, forward strand.
TCCCAAATAAACATTTGGAGAGGAAGGATCATAACTCATAGCAATGAGAATCCTTTCATTTTGTGCATGCAGCCACCCCTTCCAAGTTATCATTGTGCTATGTGGCTACTTTCGGTATTACATCTCTAATAAACATGTGCTAGTTCAACCCCCAACTAAAAATATGCTAACGAGCACAAAAGGTGTAACCTTGAATGTGCTTACACCCATCACCAACAATCGAGTGATAATCATTAGTGCCCTTGGTAACCAACATTCTTAAACAAGACTTATGTAGCTTGGGTAGCAAGATTCAAAAAAGTGTGATTATCGATGTTGTTTATGTTCTCACACACTTGACTGAGATTGATGGTATGGACACTAATATTATTACATCATCAACGATGAGGTGGAAGCATGCCCATAGAGCAATGATGGGAAATTAATATGGTGGGGGGATGGCAACTGTATGCCAAAACCACATAAGTTTATGGAGTCCTTAAGAAAGTTTAAACTCAAGACCTCTCGAAGCAAACATAAGCTTAGGGAGTCCTCAAGAAAGTCTAAACCCAAGACTCTCCAAACGGCAAACCCAACCCACATAAGGTTAGGGAGTCCCCAAGAGCATTTGAACCCAACCTACATAAGCTAATGCAATCCCCAAGAATGTTTGACCCAAGACCTCTCAAAAGAGCAAACTAGATCTATCCTTTTTTTTCCCTTTTTTTTTTAGACGACTGGAATTGAACACCACACTACCTACCACTATGTGCCTCACAATGTGCCTTTATGGAAAAACCATTGGATAAACCTCGGCAAACTGGTGTGAAGACCCTATACAATGTGATCAGGGGACACATGTATTAATGGGGGGGGGACAATCTTTGTTATTTATGGAAACCAACATTCCTAAAGAAGAGTTGAAAATGTTTGGGGAGCTAGATTGAACATGATTAATTTGATAGGATTAGCAAAGATGAGGTGAGAGGGTGCAAAAAAAAATGGACAAATGATCTTTGTTGTTTATGGCAACCAACATCCCTAAAGAAGAGTCAACAATGTTTGAGGAGCTCGATTGAATACCATTAATTCTATAGGATTAGCAAAGATGAGGTGTGAGGGTGCAAACAAATATTTGAGGGGATGATCTTTGTTATTTAAGTGCAACCAACATCCCTAAAGAAGAGTTGACAATGTTCGAGGAGCCAGATTAAGTGTGTCACAATCGAGTGTGATGACCATTGATGCCCTTGGTAACAAACATTCGTAAACCTTGATGTAGCCTGACTAGCTAGATTTAAAATCATGTAAAGTGATGATCGATGTTGTTTATGTCCTCACAAAATTGCAGGAGATTGAGGGTATGGACATGATTGATGTTATTGGATTATCAAAGATGAGGTGGAAGCATGCAAAGAAAGCATTTATGGAAATTGATGTGGTGTGGGGATGGCGACGTCCATGCCAAACCACATAAGGTTACAAAGTCCTCAAGAGAGTTTGAACCCAAGACCTCTACAAGAAAACGTAAGCTTAGGGAGTCCTCAAGAGAGTTTGAACCCTCGGCCTCTCCGAGAACGGCAAACCTAACCCACATAGGGTTAGGGAGTCCCCAAGATCGTTTGAACCCAACTTATAGAAGGTTGGGTTCAAAAGGAAAATCTAACCCTCATAAGGTTAGGGAGTCCCCAAGAGTGTTTGAACCCAAACTACATAAGGTTATGAAATCCCCAAGAGCATTTGAAGCCAAGACCTCCTCCTTGTAGAGTTTGATTTTGACACCATGTGTCGCCAACAATCCAGTTGGCAATGATTCAGGAGCTAGATTGATTGGAATGAACTCCTCCCTCTAGAGTAATGAACTCCTCCCTCTAGAGTTTGATTTTGACACCATGTGCCGCCAATCCAGTTGGCAATGTTTGAGGAGCTAGATTTAATGTTTAAGGAGCAAGATTGATTGGAATGAACTCCTCCCTCTAGTGTTTGATTGACACCATGTGTCACCAACAATTGAGTTATAATCATTAATTCCCTTGGTAACCAACATCCTTAAACAAGACTTGATGTAGCTTCTTAAGTAGCAAGATTCAAAACACTGTTCAGTGATTATCGATGTTGTTTATGTTCTCACACACTTGACAGAGAGATTGAGGGTATGGACACTACTTCTATTATTGGATCTTCAAAGATGAGGTGGTGGAAGCATGTGAACAGAGCATTGATGGAAATTAATGTGGTGGGGGGGTGGCGATTGCATGCCAAACCACATAAATTAACAAAGTCCTTAAGAAAGTTTGAACCATGTTAAGGAGTCCTCAAGAAAGTTTGAACCCAAGACCTCTCCAAATGGGAAACCCAACCCACAAAAGGTTAGGGAGTCCCCAAGAGCATTTGAACCCAACCTACATAAGCTTATGCAGTCCCCAAGAGCATTTGAACCCAAGAGCAAAGTGGGTCTATGTGCCTGTCCGTGTACGGGGGACGTGTGTTTGAGGAGCTCGATTGAATACCATTAATTCTATACGATTAGCAAAGATGAGGTGTGAGGGTGCAAACAAATTTTCGAGGGGAGGATCTTTGTTATTTAAGTGCAACCAACATCCCTAAAGAAGAGTTGACAATGTTAAGTGCAACCAACATCCCTAAAGAAGAGTTGATAATGTTCGAGGAGCCAGATTAAGTGTGTCACAATCGAGTGATGACCATTGATGCCCTTGGTAAAAACAAACATTCGTAAACCTTGATGTAGCATGACTAGCTAGATTTAAAATCATGTTAAGTGATGATCGATGTTGTTTATGTCCTCACAAAATTGCTGGAGATTGAGGGTATGGACACGATTGATGTTATCGGATTATCAAAGATGAGGTGGAAGCATGCGAAGAAAGCATTTATGGAAATTGATGTGGTGTGGGGATGGCGACGTCCATGCCAAACCACATAAGGTTACGAAGTCCTCAAGAGAGTTTGAACCCAAGACCTCTACAAGAACATGTAAGGTTAGGGAGTCCCCAAGAGAGTTTGAACCCAAGGCCTCTCCGAGAATGGCAAACACAACCCACATAGGGTTAGGGAGTCCCCAAGATCATTTGAACCCAACTTACAGAAGGTTGGGTTCAAACGAAAAATCTAACCCTCATAAGGTTAGGGAGTCCCCAAGAGTGTTTGAACCCAAACTACAATGCAATCCCCAAGAGCATTTGAAGCCAAGACCTCCTCCTTGTAGAGTTTGATTTTGACACCATGTGTGAGGAGCTAGATTGATTGGAATGAACTCCTCCCTCTGGAGTAATGAACTCTTCCCGCTAGAGTTTGATTTTGACACCATGTGTCACCAACAATCCAGTTGGCAATGTTTGAGGAGCTAGATTTATGTTTAAGGAGCAAGATTGATTGGAATGAACTCCTCCCTCTAGAGTAATGAACTCCTCCCTTTAGTGTTTGATTGACACCATGTGTCACCAACAATTGAGTTATAATCATTAATTCCCTTGGTAACCAACATCCTTAAACAAGACTTGATGTAGCTTCTTGAGTAGCAAGATTCAAAACAGTGTTCAGTGATTATGGATGTTGTTTATGTTCTCACACACTTGACAGAGAGATTGAGGGTATGGACACTACTTCTATTTTTGGACCATCATGGTGGAAGCATGTGAACAGAGCATTGATGGAAATTAATGTGGTGGGGGGGTGGCGATTGCATGCCAAACCACATAAATTTACAAAGTCCTTAAGAAAGTTTGAACCAGGTTAGGGAGTCCTCAAGAAAGTTTGAACCCAAGACCTCTCCGAATGGGAAACCCAACCCACAAAAGGTTAGGGAGTCCCCAAGAGCATTTGAACCCAACCTACATAAGCTTATGCAGTCCCCAAGAGCATTTGAACCCCAACCTCTCCAAAGAGCAAAGTGGGTCTATGTACGGGGGACGTGTGTTTGATATAACGTGCTAAGTCGCCTTTCCATGGCGATGGCCCTCCCATCGAGAGCGCGCGCTAACGACGGCTATATAAGAAGCAGCCTATAGAGACCTCCTTATACCGCACACAGAAAGACAGACAGAGAGAGATAAGGAGAGGGGACAGATTTCTTAGCGCATCAGGAAGTGAAGCAGCTTTGTTAGAGCAGCGTGGTGTTGCTAACGCAACACAGGGTGGTGTCGTTTTCTTCGTGTTTGGTGAAGCGTGAGCGAGCAAACGCTACGTTTTTTGGTGATGACAGAGCTAGTCGTACCTGATGTCGTTAAGTTGGTGTTACAATTTCATTTGTTTTCTAAGCTTCTGTAATCAAGTTTTGATTTCCTCCGTGAGCAGGCCCCCATGGAAACATGACGAAAATCTGGTGTGCGCTCCGATGCCGCTGGCGTGCGCTGGAGAGGTGACCATGAGAGGTGGGAGGCCGAGATCACCATTCCTGACGCCCTGCTGAGGGCCATGCAGGCGCAGGAGGAGGTGAACCGGATGCCGCGGAGGAAAAGGCTCCTGACACTGGGTAGTTTCCTAACTGAACGCCAAGCCGCCAGGGCTTTTGATGCGGTCATCAATTTCAACTCCGCTAGAGCGCCGGACGTTCCTCAACATAACTGCAAGAGAAAGCGGGCCGCCAACTACGAGCCACCTGTAATGGTGAGCGAAGAGGTGCTCAGAGCAAGCCAGGCGGCTCAACCAGGTTCCCTCATCTCCCGAGAGCACATTATCTTGTTTTCTCGGGCCGTCTCGCTGAGGCACAGTTCCCCGCTTACGCGCTGGAGAAGCCTCTCCCGACCCAGCAAAAGGCGGCAGAAGCGATGTATACTAACGATGAGCCACGTAATAATTAGCGCCATGAGGTCTGGATGAGATACCCTTCACTTGATGCATCTATTATTTTTCTTTTTGATTTGTCTTGGAGTCACTTTAAAGTGGCCTTTTGTCTTACTTCAAACCAACAACATTAGTATGAAAGCTATTAAGTTTTCAATCACGAGAAATGCCAAATATACGGCTACGAAAATCTATGGAGAAGTTGAAACTTGGGTGTAGTTTAAGGGTAAGGTTTTGAACATGGAGAGTCAAAAGACTCCATATAGTAAAAGGTCATGAATCTTAGGGTTTAACAAGATACCGATATTTGATGCAGTGCTGTAGTGTGATGGGTAATGGAGCATTTAGTGCTTTCTCTCACAGGCAAAATTATGTACGTTAAAAGATATCATGCACCATAACCTTGGATTGATGCGTGTAGTTAAAGAAGGTGCGATTTGTGTTGCTTGCCTTTGATGAGATACAATGGCCAAACCACTGACATAAGGTACTCCTTCAGATGTACCATTGTGGTTAATGGAGCTTCGTATGCTTTTTCCCACTTCTTCTAGGCAAAATTGTGTGATCTTTGTGTACTTAAAAAACTATCATGTAACAAAATCAACAATGGCTATGGATCAATGCATAGAGTTAAATGTGTAAACTACCGCCGGTTATGTTTCTTGCCTTTAATAAGATATAATGGCCACTGATTCATGTTACTCCTTGAGATAAAAGGCCCTTGCTTTTTACTATATACAAAGAAAATAGGAAATGTGTATGATCTTCACTACTTTTGTTAAAGGTTCGCATTAGTTGTAAACTTGAGAATGACTTTGTTAGTGGAATGTGGCTAAAAGAATAAAAGGGGTTTGAACATTGCTACTCAGTATAAGGTATTATGGCCTAAAGCGATACTCTATTTAGTGACATAAGTTAATAATGTTGCTATGCGACTCCCGTAGTAACATTATAAGTAAGGAGTATTCCCTCCAAAGTAATGTTTTGAAAGAAAGTTACGGTTGTCACTTAGCAACACAAATAAATTCACTAGAATTGTAAGCGACACTACTAGGGACAAGATTCCCATTTAATAATAGGGTATATTGTGGTAGGCGATTACTTACACCATAAATTTCAACTCCGAACTCCGATGAAGCCGAGCAAATACTCAAAATTTACCGCACGAGCTGCACGTTGCCCGTTTTCCTAATTTAAGTGTTGTTTATCTGAAATGACATAACTTTTGATAGGAATTTCAAATTGAAAAACCAATTGACTCTACAGAAATCTTGTGCGACACTGTGCACACACCAAGAATAAGGAAACGTTTTGGTACCAATTGTGTTTCTATAATGCAATTGCAATTAGGATAAGATAGGGTGGTCCAGATCAACAGTCCAAGGAAATACATACATAAACTTGCTAACAATGGTTAATCACTGAATTCTACAAAACATGAATAAGGGATTGAATGAAACACAGAACATGCACATGAATGGAATTAACACAATTGATTCCCCCTTTCTCTTCTCCTCACGATAGTAAGATCGATGATGCTCTAATACCATGTTGGAAATACACGAACACGAAGAGATAGGGACATAGTGACTCAAAGAGAGAGAAGAAGGAAGAGAGTTACACCATATACACTCCCAAAAGACTAGTTCATATTGATTATGAGTTTGTATATATAGGTGAGATCTAGGTCAAGTTAGGGTGTGATATATATAGCTCCAACACTAGCGACAAGATTCCCATTTAATAATAGAGTATACAATAGCAACTGTACTTCATAATTTTCACTTGTGCATTACTCTCTTAGATCTCTGTATAGCAGCTTTTTTGCACACCCTAGGCAGCTTGCTTTGTTGCCTAGCTACACTTGACATTGCCGACACCCCTAGTCATGGATCCTACTTCTGATCTTGCTTAGGCAGATCTTAGTAGATGCAGATTTCTTTGAGGGTGTTTTGGAGGATGCCATGGTCTCCATGGATTTTGCTAGATTATATTAGAGACTTCATCAAATCTATGCAGAGGAGGCTAATCACTAGGTAAAATGGAGGTACCCTTTACCATTCGAGAGAGCTAGTTGCGGTTAGATCGAGGGACCACGATGCATGTAAGTGGCTCTCTTATTGAAGTATGGTTTAGGGTATTTTCTCTTAAGTGACAAAATTAATGTATAATCTGTTTTTGTTAATGTGTTGCACTTTAGTTCCATTCAACTTGGTAGCTTTACCAATCTTAGTGCCTATATTATAGGTCTTACAAATTATACACACACGATTTGTCATTCACTACACATGTCATAGCTCTTAGGAATTCTACACACACAATTTATCATTCACTACACATATCCCTTTGAAACCCATGATTTCTAGCTTATCTACACATCCAAATCTTTATCTTGCAAGAAGATAAAGATTTCTAGAGAGTGGTATTGGAAACTCATTGGGCCTTTGTCTATGCGTTGACCTCATTGAGGACTATGCGTTGACCTCATTGAGGACTATGTGTCCTTCCACCTAGTCCATGTAATTTCCCAAACAATACTTCATTTATGAGACTCTGTAAGATCTCTTTCTAGCTCCTTTAGGTGCTTCTCTGCATAGGATTTTTTTGGGGTGAACTCTTCTTCTTCCAAAGTCAAAGGGTCAAATTCGATTTATTTTGAGTCGAAAAATTACTTTTTCTTTGGTAGTGCCATTCTCTTATAAAAATAAAGCAATAATAATGAGCTTGATTTTTAGTAGGCTAGTAAGAGAAGGGCCTTATAGCTAGTTTCCAAGAGAAAGGGTAATTGGGAATCTCAGGGGTACTCTAAGACAGAGGTTGGTATACTTGTCTTGACCTAACCCTTAAGTTAGTGGCAAACAAGAATCTCTTATCAGAGTTAGAAAGTGTAGATTATTTATTGATATCTTTTTTATGGTCCATATTCTCATGGCATGAGAATGTCAGTCTATTTTCATGGCTTGAGAACTAAAGTTGATTCCAGTAGATCCACCTTGATTTTACTTGGTTTAGTAGCACGTTGGGTAACCTTTGACTTCCCTTTCCACCATCATCCTCATTTCACTAAGCTTATGTAGTCCCAAGCCTTCCTTAAGCCTCCTTCATCAGGAAGGATGTCATGTGCACAAGGCAGTGCTATGGTTAATCCCATATCAAAATCACTTATTCGGCAGCTTTAGGTGCATTTAGGACATGTAGCATCCTGTCGAGAACATCATATGGGCATGTCAGCAACATGAAATAATGGTGGAAAGTAAGAGTGGATAAGGCTATTGGCCAAACATAGTAGCATTCCATCGACAACATCATATGGGCATGTCAGCAACATCAAATAATGGTGTAAACTATGAGTGGATAAGGCTATTGGACAAACACATAAGGTTTATGCATAAGACTTATGCACAAGACGTTATATATATAGATTTATGAATAAGGACTTATGCATGTCCCTTATGCATAATATTTCAAAAAAAGGGAGAGCTCCTAGAGACTAATGCATGTCTTATGCAAAAATATCTCGACATGCATTGGAAGCTACCTAAGCATGCTCGTATAGCTATCGGCATGCATTGGGAGCTCTTGATGCATGCTAGTACCTACTCGTATAGCTATTGACATCATGCATTGGGAGCTCTGGGTGTATGGAAATAGGTACCGGCATGCTTAGGTGCATCCTGAGTACCTAAGCATGCTAGTAGCTCTATATCGACATACTTAAATAACTATCGGCATGCATTGGGAGCCTACTGGTGCATGCTGATAGCTCTGATAGCTACTAGCGTACTTAGATAGCTACTTGGCATCATACACCGAAAGCTCTCAATGCATACTGGTAGCACTGGCATATATTGGGAGCTATCAATGCATGGAAATAGGTATTAGCATGATTAGGTAACTATTGGCATACATAGAGAGCTACTGTTGTTGTATGCTGATAGTAACCAAGTAGCTACCTAAGTATGCTGGGAGCTGACTGGTAGCACCTGGCATGCATTGAGAGCTCCCAGTGGGTGTGCTACCTAACCATGAGGCCTATGCATATGGCTAAAGAATTAGCCTCATACATAAGCCTTATGTATGAGACTTCATGCATTAGCCTCATGTCTCATTCATACAGCTTATGAATGAGACTAATGCATAACCTTATGCATATGGCTAATGCATTTTCCTCATGCATAAGAGTTATGCATAATAAGGCTAATGCATGAGGCTTTATGCATTAGCCTCATGCCTCATACATATAGTTTATGCATACAACTTACACATGAGGCTTATGTATATGGCTAATGCATTAGTCTCATGCATAATCTTTATGCATGCAGCTTAAACATGAGGCTTATGCATACATCTTCTGCATGAGGCTAATGCATAACTTTTATGCATACAACTTATGCAAGAGGCTAATGCATAACCTTTATACATAAAGCTACTACACAAGTCTCATGCATAAGGCTAATGCACAAGCCTCATGTATAAGGCTAATGTATAAGCCTCATGCATAATGTGTGTGAAAATTTTATCGAGAAAAGAAGCATATAAAAATATTTGACTTAAAGCTTATTTTCATAAAAAAAATTGCCAAGGTTTATAAAACTCAAGACAAAAGTAGAACACGATTTGTCTCTTTCATGGACAAAAGAGATAAATTTCTTGAGACTCTTGGGAAAAGGCTTAATGGGTGGAGTCTCCAAAGTGTAAACAAAGCTTGTAAAAGCTATATATATATATCTATATAGGATTAAGGACAACCCCACCTCCCTCCACGTGGGCAAAGGAGGTGATTCAAAATAAACATCCTACAGCAAACGTGAACTTCACGCTTGCATTTCAAAAACGCTCCTCCCGCGACGTGACTTCACGCTTGCCTGCTCTTCCAGTCATTTTGCTGTTCCAGTTGTTTCATCACCTTTGGGTCGCCTGCTGTTCCAGTCCTCATCGTCATCACCTCAGGGTAGCGTGCGGCACTTCACCTCGCCTGCCATTCGAGTCGTCATCACCTCCAGGTCGCCTCTAGCTCTACCTCCACAGGTATCACTTATCAACTTTGAAGTTTGCTGTTTGTGCATGATCATTAATTGTGAGTACTCAACATCGGTAAAAGGAGCCATTACTAATCATAGAGTTAATCACGCATTAATCATATGATTTAATAGCATCACATTAGGATGTTGAGGGGCAGCTTTAGGGCCTTGAAACTTTCGTAGAAGGAGCGGACGGAGGCTAAAGAACTGAGATCGAGTTGCAGCACGTGCAGCCGAGCGTGTGGAATCTCTTGCAGGATGCCGTGCTTCTCCTGTTCTCCCGCGCTGACATTCCTCACGGCCAGCACCACCCGAGTGCCTCGCAGTGCCAGTACCCGTACCGTCTCCACTCCGATCCCGCTGGATGCACTTGTGCCATATAATAAGCATGTAAAACATGAAGCAGTGATTCAATGAATCACTCGCTAATTATACAACCAAATGAAACGAACCTGTGACAATGGCTGTTCTGTCGGGTTGCAGCATGTGTCCACAGCCAAACATGGCAGAGCGAGAGGCGGCCCTCGCCCCATGGCGCATCTGCAGAAAGCCGCCCCTGGCGGCTCCTGCAAAGATAGAGTTCCAGGTAGACCATGGAATAATCAAACACAGAAAAAAGTCCCCCCCACACGGCGAAGCTGCCACCCAAGCTACGTATTGCCTGGCTGCCACACCCAGGAGGCGCTCCCCCTTGGGCGAGTTCTTCATACCCTTGATGAGATGGAAGACGGAGCCGCCCACAGCCCCCATGCCCTCTTCCAACAACAACAACAACTCCTCTGTTTGCATGCAACAACAGCTCCTCTATGTTGCATGCAAACAAATTGTGAAGGTGGTGGCAACCAGATGTCCGTGATGTCAGCAACTCCATGCAAACAGATTGTGAAGGTGGTGGCAACCAGATGTCCGTGATGTCAGCAAACGCAACGTCCAATGGCACGGGAGAGGGGTGGTGTGTTTCGGGGGCTACGATTTGCTGCTTACATGAGAGTGGGGAGTGCTAGGCACATAAGTACTTTGCATGGAAAGGAAAGGCGCGAAGGGAGGAAGTAGGGAGGCACGGAGGGGCGCTGCTATGGAGGAGAGGAGAAAAAGGTGGAAGAGGGGAGGCGACAGGGTGAAAAGGAGAGCTTAAAAGATGATGATAAGAGGGTGAAGGCAGAAGGAGAAGAATGCAAGGATGGACAGAAGGCGGAGGTGAAGATGGGAGGAAAGATTTTACAACAGTGCAGAGATATAGAATAACCTACAGATCTTAGCTGATTCTCGCCCTGAAATGCTGAGAGCTCTGCCCAGCAACACTGAGAAGCTCTCTGCGTTTACTTGCAAGCCGACTCCAAGCCTCGACGTAGAGCCGGCAGAGAGAGAGAGAAAGAGAGAGAGAGGGAGGGAGGGAGGGAGGGAGATGATGCATGCATGGCATCCCCCCTCATCCATTTGCATGTTTCTAAATGTCCACCACCGTGCCCAAAAACACTGAGAAGCTCTCTGTGTTTACTTGCAAGCTGACTCCAAGCCTCGACGTAGATTCTCACCCTGAAATGCTGAGAGCTCTGCCCCAGAAACACTGAGAAGCTCTCTGCGTTTACTTGCAAGCCGACTCCAAGCCTCGACGTAGAGGCGGCAGAGAGAGAGAGAGAGAGAGAGAGAGAGAGAGAGAGAGAGAGGGAGGGAGGGAGGGAGATGATGCATGCATGGCATCCCCCCTCATCCATTTGCATGTTTCTAAATGTCCACCACCGTGCCCAGAAACACTGAGAAGCTCTCTGCGTTTACTTGCAAGCCGACTCCAAGCCTTGACGTAGAGGCGGCAGAGAGAGAGAGAGGGAGGGAGGGAGGGAGGGAGGGAGATGATGCATGCATGGCATCCCCCCTTATCCATTTGCATGTTTCTAAATGTCCGCCACCACGCCTTGACGTAGAGGCAACAGAGAGAGAGAGAGAGAGAGAGAGAGAGAGAGAGAGAGAGAGAGAGAGAGAGAGAGAGAGAGAGAGAGAGAGAGAGAGAGAGAGAGAGAGAGAGAGAGAGAGAGAAGGGGGGGAGTGAGGGAGGGAGATGATGCATGCATGGCATCCATTTTCATGTTTCTAAATGTCTACCACCACCCTCTATCCAAAAAAAAATCCCCTTATCTCCGGCCTCACGTGCTGCTCATCACACCGGGTTCGATCCATCTCTTGGAGAACTGTGGGGGCGATCGAGGTGGGGGAACCAGATATCCCCCTTGGGCGAGTTCTTCATGCCCTTGATGAGATGGAAGAAGGAGCCGTATGTATGTATATATATATATATATATATATATATATATATAGAGAGAGAGAGAGAGAGAGAGAGAGAGAGAGAGAGAGAGAGAGAGTAAAATGATTTTGGATTTTTAAAATAAAAAGTGATTTATTTTGTTATATATATGTGTGTGTGTATAAGATTTAAATAAAAAATATTTGGATTGTTCTTGGAGAGCCCCCCACAATGGATACCACGCGAATAGGACTGTAGCCGTGCAGCTCTGGGGAGAGCCCCCCACGATGGTGGATACCCACCACACCCACGAGCTCTGGGCACGAGCTGATTTCAAACAAAATGTATTATATATATCTATACAAGATTAACCACAACTCCCCCTCAGTCCACGTGGCCAGCCAAAAACGAGGTTAATTCAAAAGGAGGGTTAATTAGCGCCAAATACGGAGGTGCTTTGTTTTTGAAAATATGCGCTCCAGCCAAAAGTGTGATCACGCTTGCACTTCACGCCTCCGGTCCACCTCCATGTTCACCTACTCCAGTCCACGTCCACATTCTACAGTCCGTATACCCGTATAATGGTGATGCTAATATGAGCGCATAGTCGTCCAGCCACGTGACACATCATCGGTGTGCGTCTGCTGTCTGGCATCTCCCGTCGCTCAGCTGTGCAACTGTGTTAATTAACTGAAGGCCTCACCCCCCGTCTGCGTTGCAAACCAAGCCCATAACTGGGATAGCCTCTGCAAAGTGTGCATCGAGGTTGCCATCTTTGAAGGCAAGCATGCAAAAGGAGGTACAATTTGACAGTAGGAGGCAGAAGAAGGTTTTAAAACACACACAAAAACGCATTGCAAACCAGAACTCGTACTGCACTGTTACCTTGAACTCGATGCATTCATGGATGGGAGTGGAGGCTCTACATGGGGAACATGCATGTTGTTCAAACAATATGTGTCCTCTACATGGGGAACATGCATGTTGTTGAGACAAAGAGAGTGGTTCTCATGATAAGTGTAAGGGAGTTCACTACAGGAGTAGTTTAAAACTCTTTGATCTATGAAGCTTGATGTTTTAAATATACCCATTTTGTTAACTTCAAGGTAATAAACTATGGTTAAACTTACAACTTTTTTCATTCTTTGTATTTAAAAAATCGAGGATGTATGTAAAACTTTATGTAAGTCGATGAAATTATAAGCTCCTTTTGTTTAACTCACATGATATTTTACATATTCCTAGGTGAAACCCTTGAGCCCACACTCTCATCCATCTTTTTAAATGAGTTTCCTAAAAGCTAAAATTAGGTGAACCGCCTTCAGACATATATAGATATATATACAAATACATATACATATATATATGTATGTATATGCATATACATATACATATACATATACATATACATATACATATACATATACAAATACGTATACATACATATATGTATGTATATGCATATGCATATGCATATGCATATGCATATACATATACATATACATATACATATACATATACATATACATACATACATACATACATATATATATATATATATATATATATATATATTCATGTGGATACCTTTTTACCATTTATTCACTTGAGCGTAGTTGGGTCTTAATCTATTCTACATACGTGTGATTTAGTTTGTGATTCACCGTTTGGATTATTTTCATAATCCATAATTTCTTCTAGATTAAATAAAATTTAAATAAAATTTCATTAATATATTTCTTTATGATATACAGTATGGATAACGAGGGTGAAATTGTGAGGTGTTCCATGGACGTTGAGGATAGAAGCCATCGTGCAGAGTATTCAAGACCTCAACAATCTGAGGTAAGAGAAGATAATGAGAAGACTCAACGAATAATGCATGCTTTTAAGCAATGCCAGAGGAAACTAAAAACCTACTAAGTGGGTGCGACGTAACCATGGTAAGAAGACTCGAAATGGAAAGAAGATAAAAAATGTAACATCAGAGAATATACTCCATTTGGTCAACGACACAAACTCCCATGTGTTAAATGTGGAGAGCTTGATTGCTGGTCTTGGTCAAATAGGAATCAGAAGGTGACCATGTCTTCAAGATCAGACACAATTGATGGATTTGCCATGGTCCAAAACCCCTTCTTCGACTCTCATAAGCATTGAAACCTTCAAGGCAAGAATTTCTTAGTTTTAATAGCTGATAGTGAACATCGCTTCCTCCAAACATTTTTCAGTGACTTTTATCACAAAATAAGCCTTTGCATTAAGCTTATTAAATAAGATCTTTCTTAAGCCTTAATCTTCTTATCCTTTGAGGCTTTTAAAATATCATTACTTTAAGTCTTTAAACCCACATTTTAGTGACCTTTTCATACTTAGGGATATAGATAAGGGAACTTATCTGCGCAAGAGTTTGATCATGAGGGAAAAATAAAATAAAATCTTTTGGTAAGCATCTTTCAAGCTTCTGACATATCTATGACCAAAAGCATGACATCTTTCAAGCTTCTGACATATCTATGACCAAAAGCATGATGAAGCGGTCATAAATCCCTTCCATTCACAAGCCCTCAACAAAGTTAAAATAACAATACTCATTAAGAATACGTTAATGATGATACTCACTAAGGATACATTATTATACCTTATACAAAATGCATCCTAGAAGAAGAGCACATGTTTGTCACATTTTCCTTCCTCATGAACTAGGGAGGATTATTTATTACCACAAAAATTGAAAATCAGAGTCAAGATGAGCAATTTCCTCAACAAGAATACTTAAGAAATTCGTTAGCAAGAAGGTCCACCTAATGGGATGGGTATATGGATGAAGGAGATAAAAAAATGAATTTTATATCAACTCAGACACACATTATACGAATATAGCCACCTCATAAGGTGCACTTTATTCGGTGGCTATATGGGACACAAATAATGAATCTTATGTTGAATCACACACTTTTAATATTCTTGTTCATGTCATCTTTGCACATTCAAGAAACCCCCTTATCAAAATACCTTATCACATGAATTTTGCAAGTTCAACCCTATGGCAAAGATGAGGTGAGAGGGTACACTCAAAGTATTGCTAATCCTATGGGATTAATGGTGTTAAATCTAGCTTCTCAAAATTTTAGTAAAAATAAGAGGGGGATGGGAAAAGGGAGGAGCCTTGAGAGATTTTATGGCATCTTTTAAGAGGAGGGGGTATCAAAACTGTAAACACAAAGGTGATTTGAGTGATAGCCAATGATGATAGCACACTCATGCCAATGTCCATGCGAGGGAGAGAGGAAGAGCCAACCATGATTCTCTATCATGTATGTTTTGAAGAAACCCCTTATAAGCAACAACATTCCAATTCCTAGTCGAGGGAGAGGGGAGGAGCTAACCATGCTTATCTCTCATGTTTATTATGAAGAAACCCCATATAGCTTTTATATTAATAAGGTTGTAGGGCATGTGTAATTTTCCCCCTTCTCTCTCTTTCCATTAAGGAGTGAATTGCATATTTTTTTTATACGATATTATGTATATTAGTGAAATATGTGTATTCTATGTGAAGTGGCCAAAACAATTGAACTATGCTATTTGATATAACACACATTAAACCATAGTGAGGTTCAAGATATTCTAGTAGTAGAAATAATATACAACAAAGATAAAATGATGATATTGAATAAGAATATGTTAATCATTAACGGTACTCACTAAGGTTACATTAATTATATCCTATATGAAAGGCATCCTAGAAGAAGAACACATGGTTGTCGCGTTTTTCTTCCTCCTCAATACTTGTGCAAGATGATTTATTACCACAAAAAATAACAATGAGAGGCACAATGAGCGGTTTACTCAGCAAAGAATAGAAGGTAAGAAATTCATTTGTTTTAGGAAGGCCCCCCTAATTGGGTGGGTATATGGATAAGGGAGATACAAACCATTAATTTCATATCAAATCAAATACACATTATATGGCATAAAAACAATGAATTTTATGCCAAATCACACACACTTTTAACTTTTTTGTATGTTCCATCTTTGCACATCCAAGTAACCCCCTTATCAAAATACCTTATGGAGGATAATATATGTTTATTTTAACTAAAAGGGCGGTGTTGAAAGATATATAGCCCTCCTCTTCAACTATAAGGAAAACGAAGGGGGGGGAGGGGCAAGGGAAGAGCTTTGGTAGAGGTTATGGAAATTGTCAAGAGAAGAGGGTATCAAAACTCTAAACACAAATTTATTTTGAGCAATGACCAATGACGATAGAACACTCATGAGTAAGAAGATGTTAATGCCTATGAGATGGATACAGGAGGGGCCAATCATGCTTCTCTGTCCTATATTTTTTGCAAAAACCCTTGATAGGTTTGATCTTCACAAGGTTATAACACATGTTCTCTCTCCTTATAATATAAAGTGATTTGCATAGTCTTTTATGAAGGTATTAGTTAAATGTGTGTATATTATGTGAAGTACAAAATTTAAACCATGGTAGAAAAGGATATTTGATAACACACACACCAAAACATAATGCAGTTCAAGATATTCTAGTTGACATAGACATAATATACAAACAAAGATAAAATAATGGTACTCTCATTAAGAATACGTTATTAATAGTACTCACTAAGGATACAATATTATATCCTATATGAAAGGCATTCTAAGAGAAGAGAACATTTTTGTCACATTTGTCTTCCTCAAGAATAAGGGAGGATGATTTATTACCATAAAAAATGAAAATCAAAGTCAAGATGAACAGTTTGCTTACCAAGAATAGGTGGTAAGAAATTTGTTAGCGAGAAGGTCCACCTAATGGGGTGGGTATATGGATAAGGGAGATACAAACATGTTTATTTTTTAGAAAGACACACGCTATATGAATATAGTGACCCCATAAGGTGGACCTTATGGGGTGGCTATATGGATACAAAAATGAATTTTATATCAAATCACACAATTTTAATATTTCTGTTCATGCCATCTTTGCACACCCAAGGAACCCTCTTACCAAAATACCTTGTAGAGGAGAATATATGTTCAATTTGACTAAAATGGAGGTGTTGAAAGTGATATAGCTCTCCTATTCAACCATTGCTACCTACCACATGATTTTTGAAAGTTCAACCCTATGGTAAAGATGAGGCGAAAGTATCCAAAATGTTAACACAAAGGTGATTTGATAGATAGCCGTTGATGGTCGCACATTCATAAGCAACAACATGTCAATGCCTATGCAAGGGAGAGGGGAGGAGCCAACCATGCGTCTCTCTCATTTCTTTTTTGAAGAAACCCCTTATAGATTTTATCTTTATGAGGTTGTAGGGCATGTGTGATTTTTCTTCTTTTGGCTCCTTACAATATAGAGTGAATTGCATAGTTTTTTAAAGTTATTATGTATATTAGTGAATATGTGTATTGTATGTGAAGTGGTACAAATTTTGAACAATGCTAGCAATCATATTTGATATAACACACACCAAAACATAATGAGGTTCAAGATATTCTAGTAGTAGAAATAATATACAACAAATATAAAAATGATGATACTCAATTCAAATACATTAATCATTCATGGTACTTACTAAGGATATATTATTATATCCTATATAAAAGGCATCCTAGAAGATAAGCACATTTTTATCACCTTTATCTTCCTTGAGCATCGGGGAGGATGATTTATTACCACAAAAAATGAAAATGATAGTCAAGAGATGAGCGGTTTACTCAATAACAATACGAGGTAAGAAATTCATCCGTGGGAAGGCCCTAACGGGGTGGTTATATGGATAAGGGAGATACAAACGATGGATTTTATATGAACTCAAATACATGTTATATGAATATAGACACCCTATAAGGTGCACCTTATGGGGTGGCTATATAGGATACAAACAATGAATTTTAATACAAATCACACACACTTTTATCTTTACTATTCATGTCATGCTTGCACAGCCAAATAACCCCCTTATCAAAATACCTTAAGGAGTATAATCTATTTTTAGTTTAACTAAAAGTTAGGTGTTAGAAGATATATGGTCCTCCTCTTAAACCATTGCTACCTATCATATGATTTGCAAGTTCAACCCTATGGCAAAGATGAAGTGAGAGGGTGCAAAAAAAATGATTGCTAATCCTATGGCATTAATGGTTTTCAATCTACCTCCTCAATCATTTTTTACTCTTATTTGGGGATGTCGGTTGCAATAAACAACAAAGATTGTCCCCCCTCCAATGTTTCTTTGCACCCTCTCACCTCATCTTCACTAATCCAATGGAATTAATATTATTCAGTCTAGGTCCTCAAACATTGTCAACTCTTCTTTAGGGATGTTGGTTTCCATAAATCACAAAGATTGTCCCTCCATTAATACACATGCCCCTAATCACATTTTGTAGGGACTTCACTCTAGCTTTCTCGAGTTTATCCCATTGGTTTTGCATCAAGGAACATGTCCCTTATAACATCGTGTATGGTTTTTACTCTCAACTTCTCCAACTTATTCCATAGCTTCTCCATTGCTAACAAAAGTGGAAAATTTAGAGGGTAGTTCCACCATGATTTGGTAGTTGGTACTTGTGTATGCATACAAATAAGTGAAAAGTGAGAGCATATATTCAAGGCATCGAGTCCTATATTTTAAAAAACCTAGAAAATGGATTTGAAAAAATCCATGAGAACTACTAATAACTCTCTCTCTCTCTCTCTCTCTCTATATATATATATATATATATATATATATATATATAGTTTTACGATTAGATTTTGACACTCTAGGATTAAGTTTTTTAATATAGAAGCTATAATAAAACCAAGTATTACATGACACACTAAAAGAAACAAAATAATCAGTTGCCCTTCTTGAAAGGCCACAAAAAGGGGTGATCCAAAAAAAAATCAAAGCTTAATTTTGTGTTATGGATATGCATATCTTATTTACATCATGGAGACACTTTGTTGGGAAAATGGGAAGGGGGGGGGACGGAACAGATTTAGGGGAGGTTCAAAGTCTTTCAAGAGTAGAGGGTATCAAAACTGTAAACACAAATGTAACTTGAGCGATAGCCAATGACCGTAGCACACTCATGAGCTCCTCATGAGTAACAACATGCCAATGCCTATTGAGGGTGAGGGGAGGAGCCAACAATGCTCCTCTATCTTATATGTTTTGAGGAAACCCCTTATAGCTTTAAATTTCATAAGGTTATATGGCATGTGCGATTCCCCCCAACAATATAAAGGGAAATGCATAGTTTTTTTAGAAGATATGATGTGTATTAGTTAAATGTGTGTATATTATGTGAAGTGGTATAAAATTTAAACTATGGTAGAAAAGGATATTTTATATAACACACACCAAAGCATAATGCAGTTCAAGATATTCTACTTTTGGAAATAATATGTAAACAAAGATAAAATAATCATGGTACTCATTAAGAATGCATCAATAACATCAATAATGGTACTCACTAAGAATACAATATTATATCCTATACGAAAGGCATCCTACAAGAAGAGAACTTTTTTGTCACATGTGTCTTCCACAAGAACTAGGGAGGATGATTTATTACCATAAAAAAATGAAAATCAAAGTCAAGATGAGCATTGTATTACCAAGAATAGGAGGTAAGGAATTCGTTAGGGAGAAGGTCAACCTAATGGGGTGGGTATATGGATAAGGGAGATACAAAAAATGAATTTTATATCAACTAAGACAAACTTTATATGAATAAAGCCACCCCCCCATAAGGTGCACCTTATGGGGTGGCTATATGGGACACAAACAATGATTTTTATGTCAAGTCAGACACTTTTAACATTTCTGTTCATGTCAACTTTGCACATCCAAGGAACCCCCTTATCATAATACCTTATGGAGGATAATCTATGTTTAATTTTAATAAAAGGGAGATGTTTAGTGTGATATAGCTTTCCTCTTCAACCATTTCTACCTACCACATGATTTTTGCAAGTTAAACCCTATGGCAAAGATGAGGTGAGAGGGTGCAATCAAAGTATTTCTAATCTTAGGGAATAAATGGTGTTCAATCTGCCTCCTCAAACATTGTCAACTCTTCTTTAGGGATGCTGGTTACCATAAATAAGAAAGATCATCCCTCTATTAATACAAATGTCCCTAATCACATTGTGTAGGGTCTTTGCTCTAATTTTATTGGGTTTATCCTATTGCTTTTGTATTAAGGCACATGTCCCTAATAGCATGCCATAACATGAGGAACAACATGCCAGTGCCTATGCAAGGGAGAGGGGAGGACCCAACCATGCTTCTCTCTCATGTATGTTTTGAAGAAACCCCTTACAAAATTTGATCTATGTTAGCAATGATATTTGATATAACACACACTGAAACATAATGAGGTTCAATATATTCTAGTAGTAGAAATAATATAGAACAAAGATGAAATAATGATACTCAATAAGAATATGTTAATCATTAATTGTATACTCACTAAGATACATTATTATATCCTATATGAAAGGCACTCTAGAAGAAGAGCACATGTTCTTCACGTTTGTCTTCCTTGAGAACTAGGGAGGATGATTTTCTAACATAAAAAATGAAAATGAGAGTCAAGATGAGCGGTTTTATTAGCGAGAATAGGAGGTAAGAAATTTGTTTATGGGAAGGTCCTCCTAATGGGGTTGGTATATGGATAAGGGAGTTACAAACAATTAATTTTTTAAGGACTCAAATACACATTATATGAATATAGCCACCCCATAAGGTGCACCTTATGGGGTGGCTATCTGGGATACAAACAATGAATTTTATGTCAAAGCACACACTTTTTACTTTTCTGTTCATGTCATCTCTGAACATCCAAAGTAACCCCCTTATTAAAATACCTTATGGATGATAATCTATGTTTAGTTTGACTGAAAGGGAGGTGTTGAAAGTGATAGCTCTCCCCTTCAACCATTTCTGCCTAACAAATGATTTGCAAGTTTAACATCCTTCTTATTGAAATTAGTAGTGAAGGGAAGCCAAAGGTTGCCCAACACTACTAAACCAAGGAAAATCAAGGTGGATCTATCACTATGCGAATCAACTTTAGTTCTCAAGCCATGAAAATAGACCAACATTCTCATGCCATGAGAATATGGACCATAAAAAGTATATCAATAAATAAGCTACACTTTCTAACTCTCATCAGAGATTCTTATTTGTCACTAACTTAAGGGTTAGGTCAAGACAAGTATACCGACCTCTATCCTAGAGTACCCCTAAGATTCTCGATTACCCTTTCTCTTGGAAACAAGCTATAAGGCCCTGCTCTTACTAGCCTAATAAAAATCAAGCTCATTATTATTTCTTTATTTTTATAAGAGAATGGCACTACCAAAGAAAAAGCAATTTTTTAACTCAAAATAAACTGAATTTGACCCTTTGATTTTGGAAGAAGAAGAGTTCACCCCAAAAAAATCCTATGCGGAGAAGCACTTAAAGGAGCTAGAAAGAGATCTTAGAGAGTCTCATAAATGAAGTATTGTTTGGGAAATTACATGGACTAGGTGGAAGGACACATAGTCCTCAATGAGGTCAACCCATAGACAAAGGCCCAATGAGTTTCCAATACCACTCTCTAGAAATCTTTATCTTCTTGCAAGATAAAGATTTGGATGTGTAGATAAGCTAGAAATCATGGGTTTCAAAGGGATATGTGTAGTGAATGATAAATTGTATGTGTAGAATTCCTAAGAGCTATGACATGTGTAGTGAATGACAAATTGTGTGTGTATAATTTGTAAGACCTATAATATAGGCACTAAGATTGGTAAAGCTACCAAGTTGAATGGAACTAAAGTGCAACACATTAACAAAAACAGATTATACATTAATTTTGTCACTTAAGAGAAAATACCCTAAACCATACTTCAATAAGAGAGCCACTTACATGCATCGTGGTCACTCGATCTAACCGCAACTAGCTCTCTCGAATGGTAAAGAGTACCTCCATTTTACCTAGTGATTGGCCTCCTCTGCATAGATTTGATGAAGTCTCTAATATAATCTAGCAAAATCCATGGAGACCATGGCATCCTCCAAAACACCCCCAAAGAAATCTGCATCTACTAAGATCTGCCTAAGCAAGATCAGAAGTAGGATCCATGACTAGGGGTGTCGGCAATGTCAAGTGTAGCTAGGCAACAAAGCAAGCTGCCTAGGGTGTGCAAAAAAGCTGCTATACAGAGATCTAAGAGAGCAATGCACAAGTGAAAATTATGAAGTACAGTTGCTATTGTATACTCTATTATTAAATGGGAATCTTGTCGCTAGTGTTGGAGCTATAGATATCACACCCTAACTTGACCTAGATCTCACCTATATATACAAACTCATAATCAATATGAACTAGTCTTTTGGGAGTGTATATGGTGTAACTCTCTTCCTTCTTCTCTCTCTTTGAGTCACTATGTCCCTATCTCTTCGTGTTCGTGTATTTCCAACATGGTATTAGAGCATCATCGATCTTGCTATCGTGAGGAGAAGAGAAAGGGGGAATCAATTGTGTTAATTCCATTCATGTGCATGTTCTATGTTTCATTCAATCTCTTATTCATGTTTTGTAGAACTCCAGTGATTAACTATTGTTAGCAAGTTTATGTATGTATTTCCTTGGACGGTTGATCTGGACGACCCTATCTTATCCTAATTGGAATTGTATTATAGAAACACAATTGGTACCAAAACGTTTCCTTATCCTTGGTGTGTGCAAAGTGTCGCACAAGCTTTCTGTAGAGTCAATTGGTTTGTCAATTTGATATTCCTATCAAAAGTTATGTCATTTCAGATAAACAACACTTAAAATAGGAAAACAGGCAACGTGCAGCTCGTGCGGTAAATTTTGAGTATTTGCTCGGCTTCATCGGAGTCCGGAGTTGAAATTTATGGTGTAAGTAATCGCCTACCACAATATACCCTATTATTAAATGGGAATCTTGTCCCTAGTAGTGTCGCTTACAATTCTAGCGAATTTATTTGTGTTGCTAAGTGACAACCGTAACTTTCTTTCAAAACATTGCTTTGGAGGGAATACTCCTTACTTATAATGTTACTATGGGAGTCGCATAGCAACATTATTAACTTATGTCGCTAAATAGAGTATCGCTTTAGGCCATAATACCTTATACTGAGTAGCAATGTTAAAACCCCTTTTATTCTTTTAGCCACATTTTCCACTAACAAAGTCATTCTCAAGTTTACAACTAATGCGAACCTTTAACAAAAGTAGTGAAGATCATGCACATTTCCTATTTTCTTTGTATATAGTGAAAAGCAAGGGCCTTTTATCTCAAGGAGTAACATGAATCTGTGGCCATTATATCTTATTAAAGGCAAGAAACACAACCGGTGGTAGTTTACACATTTAACTCTATGCATTGATCCATAGCCATTGTTGATTTTGTTACATGATAGTTTTTTAAGTACACAAAGATCACACAATTTTGCCTAGAAGAAGTGGGAGAAAGCATACGAAGCTCCATTACCCACAATGGTACATCTGAAGGAGTACCTTATGTCAGTGGTTTGGCCATTGTATCTCATCAAAGGCAAGCAACACAAATCGCACCTTCTTTAACTACACGCATCAATCCAAGGTTATGGTGCATGACATCTTTTAACGTACATAATTTTGCCTGTGAGAGAAAGCACTAAATGCTCCATTACCCATCACACTACAGCACTGCATCAAATATCGGTATCTTGTTAAACCCTAAGATTCATGACCTTTTAGTATATGGAGTCTTTTGACTCTCCATGTTCAAAACCTTACCCTTAAATTACACCCAAGTTTCAACTTCTCCATAGATTTTTGTAGCCGTATATTTGGCATTTCTCGTGATTGAAAACTTAATAGCTTTCATACTAATGTTGTTGGTTTGAAGTAAGACAAAAGGCCACTTTAAAGTGACTCCAAGACAAATCAAAAAGAAAAATAATAGATGCTAATTATTACGTGGCTCATCGTTAGTATACGCTGGGTCGGGAGAGGCTTCTCTTGCAGTTAGGTTGAGGAACGTCCGGCGCTCTGGCGGAGTTGAAATTGAGACATGCCACGGCCGCATCAAAAGCCCTGGCGGCTTGGCGTTCAGTTAGGAAACTGCCCAGCGTCAGGAGCCTTTTCCTCCGCGGCATCCGGTTCGCCTCCTCCTGCGCCTGCATGGCCCTCAGCAGGGCGTCAGGAATGGTGATCTCGGCCTCCCACCTCTCATGGTCACCTCTCCAGCGCACGCCGGCGGCGTCGGAGCGCACACCAGATTTTCGTCGTGTTTCCATGGGGGCCTGCTCACGGAGGAAATCAAAACTTGATTACAGAAGCTTAGAAAACAAATGAAATTGTAACAGCAACTTAACGACAGCAGGTACGACTAGCTCGCTCATCACCAGAAAACGTAGCGTTTGCTCGCTCACGCTTGCACCAAACACGAAGAAAACGACACCGCCCTGTGGTGCGTTAGCGACACCACGCTGCTCTAACAAAGCTGCTTCACTTCCTGATGCGCTTAGAAATCTGTCCCCTCTCCTTATCTCTCTCTCTGTCTCTGTCTTTCTGTGTGCGGTATAAGGAGGTCTCGCGAGGCTGCTTCTTATATAGCCGTCGTTAGCGCGCGCTCTCGATGGGAGGGCCATCGCCATGGAAAGGCGATTGAGCACGT
Source organism: Cibotium barometz (assembly GCF_041138505.1). NCBI lineage: Eukaryota > Viridiplantae > Streptophyta > Polypodiopsida > Cyatheales > Cibotiaceae > Cibotium > Cibotium barometz. Next base: position 23,274,263 of record NC_141085.1, read on the forward strand.
CACCCACCGCCCTATTTTCCCTTTTATTAAGTATATTGATATTATATCAAACACACGTCCATAGACCCACTTTGCTCTTTGGAGAGGTTGGGGTTCAAATGCTCTTGGGGACTGCATAAGCTTAAATGTAGGTTGGGTTCAAATGCTCTTTGGGACTCCCTAACCTTATTTGGGTTGGGTTTTCCATTTGGAGAGGTCTTGGGTTCAAACTTTCTTGAGGACTCCCTAACCTTATGTTTATTTCGAGAGGTCTTGGGTTCAAACTTTCTTAAGGACTTTGTAAATTTATGTGGTTTGGCATGCAATTGTCACCCCCCCACATTAATTTCTATCAATGCTCTGTTCACATGCTTCCACCACCTTATCTTTGATGATCCAATAATAGAAGTAGTGTCCATACCCTCAATCTCTGCGTCAAGTGTGTGAGAACATAAACAACATCGATAATCACTGAACACTGTTTTGAATCTTGCTACTCAAGAAGCTACATCAAGTCTTGTTTAACGATGTTGGTTACCGAGGGAATTAATGATTATAACTCAATTGTTGGTGACACATGGTGTCAATCAAACACTAGAGGGAGGAGTTCATTACTCTAAAGGGAGGAGTTCATTCCAATCAATCTTGCTCCTTAAACATAAAATATAGCTCCTCAAACATTGTCAACTAGATTGTTGGCGACACATGGTGTCAAAATCAAACTCTACAAGGAGGAGGGCTTGGCTTCAAACGCTCTTGGGGATTGCATAACCTTATGTAGTTTGGGTTCAAACACTCTTGGGGACTCCCTAACCTTATGAGGGTTAGATTTTCCATTTGAACCCAACCTTCTGTAAGTTGGGTTCAAACGATGTCGGGGACTCCCTAACCTTCTGTAAGTTGGGTTCAAACGATCTTGGGGACTCCCTAACCCTATGTGGGTTAGGTTTGCCATTCTCGGAGAGGCCTTGGGTTCAAGCTCTCATGAGGACTCCCTAACCTTACGTTTTCTCGGAGAGGCCTTGGGTTCAAGCTCTCATGAGGACTCCCTAACCTTACATTTTCTCGGAGAGGCCTTGGGTTCAAGCTCTCATGAGGACTCCCTAACCTTACGTTTTCTTGTAGAGGTCTTGGGTTCAAACGCTCTTGAGGACTTCGTAACCTAATGTGGTTTGGCATGGACGTCGCCATCCCCACACCACATCAATTTCCATAAATGCTTTCTTCGCATGCTTCGACCTCATCTTTGATAATCCGATAACATCAATCGTTTCCATACCCTCAATCTCCAGCAATTTTGTGAGGACATAAACAACATCGATCATCACTTAACATGATTTTAAATCTAGCTAGTCAGGCTACATCAAGGTTTAAGAATGTTTGTTACCAAGGGCATCAATGGTCATCACTTGATTGTGACACACTTAATCTGGCTCCTCTAACATTGTCAGCTCTTCTTTAGGGATGTTGGTTCCACCTTCACACCTCATCTTTGCTAATCCTATAGAATTAATGGTATTCAAACGAGCTCCTCAAACATTGTCGACTCTTCTTTAGGGATGTTGGTTGCCATAAACAACAAATTAGATCATCTGTCCAATTTTTTTTTGTACCCTCTCACCTCATCTTTGCTAATCCTATCAAATTAATCATGTTCAATCTAGCTCCCCAAACATTGTCAACTCTTCTTTAGGGATGTTGGTTTCCATAAATAACAAAGATTGTCCCCCCCATTAATACACGTGTCCCCTCATCACATTGTGTAGGGTCTTCACACTAATTTGCCAAGGTTTATCCAATTGTTTTTCCATAAAGGCACATTGTGAGGCACATAGTGGTAGGTAGTGTGGTGTTCAATTCTAGTAACCTAAAAAAAAAGGAAAAAAAAGGGATAGATCCAGTTTTCTCTTTTGAGAGGTCTTGGGTGGTTCAAACATTCTTGGGGATTGCATAAGCTTATGTAGGTTGGGTTCAAATGCTCTTGGGGACTCCCTAACCTTATGTGGGTTGGGTTTGCCATTTGGAGAGGTCTTGGGTTTAGACTTTCTTGAGGACTCCATAAACTTTCTTGAGGACTCCATGTGGGTTGGGTTTGCCGTTTGGAGAGGCCTTGGGTTTAGACTTTGGAGAGGCCTTGGGTTTAGACTTTCTTGAGGACTCCCTAAGCTTATGTTTGCTTTGAGAGGTCTTGGGTTTAAGCTTTCTGAAAAGGACTCCATAAACTTATGTGGTTTTGGCATGCAGTTGCGATCCCCCCACCATACTTCCATCAACGCTCTCATGGCATGCTTCCACCTCATCTTTGATGATGCAATAGTATAAGTGGTGTCCATACCATCAATCTCCGTCAAGTGTGTGAGAACATAAACAACATCGATAATCACACTTTTTGGATGATGCAATAGTATAAGTGGTGTCCATCAATCTCCGTCAAGTGTGTGAGAACATAAACAACATCGATAATCACACTTTTTGGATTATCACGCGATTGTTGGTGATGGGTGTAAGCACATTCAATGTTACACCTTTTGTGCTCGTTAGCATATTTTTAGTTGGGGGTTGAACTAGCACATGTTTATTAGAGATGTAATACCGAAAGTAGCCACGTAGCACAATGATAACTTGGAGGGAGTGGCTGCATGCACGAAATAAAAGGATGCTTATTGCTATGAGTTATGATCCTTCCTCTCCAATTGTTTATTTGGGAGATATGACCGGGAAAGGCAATGTAAGAACAGAGCGCTCTGTTGGAAGGAAGAGACCATTTAGGTTGTGTCTGCGAATAGGGAGCCATCGCCTCCACCCAGGAGACACAGTTGGACAACCCAATCAGATGACAAACCCATGAGAAACTCTAGGCTAGAAAAGAAGCAAAGTAGGCAGTCGCTTGTGGCAAGAAGACAAGCAAGGCAAAAGACGAAGGTGGAAGAAGAACAACGTAACCAACAGGTAAAAGTGTCAAACAAGGAAGAAGCATGTGTATCACCAATGAAAAATGAAGCTATGTTAGCCATGAAGGTCCATGTGAAATGAAATAAGTTGAGGGACAATGCAAGTAATGTGCCTAACCTGCTATGTAACCATTTTGTGTGTCTGTCTTTTTCAGCACATGTTTCATATTTTTTAATGTTATTTGCAATGCAGTGGAAAGCACCGAAGGTGGCCTATCCACCTCAGAAGGTGTTTTGTTTGACCAAGGCGGACTTCCATGTCAACCATGGCTTGGATATTGATGTTGATGATCTAAGGAACTTAAAAGAGTTAGATGTTTCGGATGCTTCTTGGCTATTTGTTTTCAGCCACACCAAGGAAAGGGGATCATACCGTGTGAAGTATAGTAGAATCTATCTATCCTGAAAGGTTTAAAGACATGATGTTGTTCTACAACAAAGTGTATCAGAGGCGGCCAACCAACATGGAAGTCACTCTAGCATTTGCTTGGGCTTATGTGCTTCAGTTCAGCCCTTGCAGACTCAGTTGGAGGTGCATAATGAAGTCAAGAAGAAAATAACAGGGCAGTGTGCCAGACATGGTAGACAAAGTTCACGGAGGAAACATAGGGGCTGCTTGTATCCTAATGCACCATCCCAGGGAAGTAAGAGTGTGGAAAACCTTACTCTCCTAGGTTATTGTGTAGGTTGTGGTGTATTTTTGATGCTATAAAACTTTCACGCTGGTCTCACTATCGTGCAACCATGTATACCAGGCCATGTGTTTTGCAAATGTGTGCACCTTATAAGGTGCACAATGTAGAGAAGAAAACTGTGATTTTGTGATTTTGCAAAGTGCTGTTATAAATGTCGTTTGGATATCAAATAACCCCCTTGTACTTTTTTGAGTGACATTAACTCATGGTTTATGTTTAGTAGTACATATGTGCCTTGTCTATTTAGCAAAATATGATGATTGTCTAGCATAATTCATCAACTGTCTATTATTACTATGTTAATTAGCATCATTTATGTTAGCTACTTGCTATAATCAGCATATGTTATTTTGGTGATATGTTTTTTACCATCGTCAAGCTATTAATTAACAATCCTTTTTTATCATATAGTAATTAGCACACAACTATGCTAATTAGAATATGACAATGCTTGTTAGCATATACCTAACAAAGTCTATGTTAAGAGGTGTGCATAGCTTTTACTTAGCATATAACTATGCTAATTAGCATATGACCCTTCTGGTTAGCATAAGCTATTTTAGCTAGCAAATAAGACTTAGCATACAACTATGCTAATTAGCATATGAGTCTTCTGGTTAGCACATCTATGCTATTTTAGTTAGCGTATAACTCTTCTGGTTAGCATATAACTATTTTAGTTAGCATAGAAGACTATGCTAACAAGCATATACTATGTTGATTAGCATACAATTAGCCTATGTTAACTAGTATCTAACAAGCATATACTATGTTGATTAGCATACAATTAGCCTGTGTTAACTAGTGTCTAATCAAATTTTTATTAGCATATAACTATTTTAATTAGCATATGAGTATGCTTGTTAGCATATGGCTATTCTAATTATCATAGCATACTATGGTAACTATATGCTAGTACGCATATTCTATTCTAGTTAACATAGACGATGCTAACTAGTATAGTTGATTTTTTTGTTAGCATACAGCTATGCTAGTTAGAATATGAGTATTCTTGTTAGCATATGACTGCTTTAGTTAACAGTCTGTTTTTCTAACCAAAATTTTAAAATTTGGTTTCATATAAGGAACATTGTCAAAATTAAGTAGATGTTTGAACTTGGACCAATTGCAGTTTTGAATGCTCTCTTGCCCTTCTCTACCATGGTAGTTTCCCACTTGCAAGAGCTCTCGCTTGCAACTGGAAAGAGGGAACATAGTCTATGTTAACTAGTATAGAACTATGCTTGTAATCTTATGGATGTTCTAATAACATGTAAAACAATGACAGCTTTATGCTAATTAGCATATATTATGGTATCTAGGACAAGTAATCTGTGTTTCTTCTCTCTGTTTTGCAGAGGCCTCAAGGTCCAATAGTGCCTACAATGCATGATGTGCCCTTCTGAGGTGACTATGTCCACTGTGTTCACATCAGCCCACAACCTTGTAATCATTGTTGTAATGCACGATATTTAAGGCAATTGACTAATTACATAATGGTCTATTATAGTTTCGTGTCCATAAAGGGTTGAAAGTCCACATGTCCACAAAGTGCTTAAGCTTGGCATGTTCCTATGCTGTAATATCACTTGTTATAATTTCAGTGCAAGATATTCTTTGTTTCATTAATTTTGGGTGGTGCCTAAGAGATGTTAAACCCATGGCTGTAGGATATTTAAAGCCTGATTGTACATTAGTTATATATGGCAGCCCCTGTGTCTTTGTATTGTAGTTGACTAGTCAAGGGGTTTAATGCACATAGATTGTTGGTTGAGGGGGTTAATGCACATATTTCAGGGTCCTATAACGGGGTGCTTGTACAAGATTCCCGAACATCCTCTCATGCCAAGAAAAATGCCTCTACTAAACCTAGAGGAAGTAGTCACAGTTTGTGATGAGCACACCCGCAAGGCTTTACTTTCTACATTGGAGGTCAAGAAATGTCCCATGACTGCAAAAAGTGTGGAGAAAATTGTAGAGGTAAAGTAGTGTCCCATAACTAAAAGAAGGGGTGAGGCTCCTGCATAGACATCTACAGACAAAGTTATTGAGAAAATAGAGAGAGAGCTTCCTTCCACTAGCTACTCCCCTCCTAATTTGATGAGGAATCTGGATCCATAGGTGGAAGATCAAAGAGAACTAATCCTTGATCTAAATGGTGTCTTGATCAGCTCTTTCAAGCGTGGTGAATCAATTCCATTCTATATGACACTTGTGGAGTATGGTGGTTGGAAAAGAGCAAGTCTGGGTAAGAAATGATGCAAGATGTTTTCTAAAATGGGCCATTGAAAATTTTATTGTGTTCATATGGAGTTGTGCATGGGAAAAGCAAGTTAGTGATCTGCTAAATGCTTCATTTCTAGTTCAAGCACAACAATTGAGTGACCACCTTCTCAGCCACTCGAATTGTACACCATATGAGGAATTTGAGTGTGTTCTAGGGGAAAAAAGCCAATTTTACTCAAGCGGATGTCTAATTTTTGGGACAAGTATACAATATTTGACACAAGGAACACGCTGATAATGGATGATTGAGCATATAAGTGTTTCAAAAATCCTCGTCACTCTACTGCATTATTATTCCCAAGTTGCATGATCTTCAACTGTAGGAGGTGAGAAATTATCTTGTAGACAAGATGGTCCAATGGTTGTGGATGTGGCTATTGGCACAATGCCAACCTACCTATGCACTTGAGAATGGAATTAACACAGTGCGAGAACATAAGAGCCTCACTATTTACCATTTTTGTGTTGTGGACGCTTAACATATTGCAATTTAGAAATAGGGATTATAGACTATTGTCTGGCATCTCTGTATCTTTTTCTTTGCCCTGGTGCCCTCTTAGAGCTCGTTAGCCCATGCATTCACGTGGATGCTCTTATGTGGCTATTCCGATGTTTGTGGTTCTAGAAAACTATTGGTGTTTGGCTTCTAGGCCTACTTTCATGGACAGTTAGGGCTTTTAAGTGCTGTTCCTTTTGTAAGTTTACAGTTGGTACTTGGAGTTCTAAGCCTCGTTCTTTTTGTGATCGATTAAGTGCCAACATATTGGTGTAGATGGGCTCAGCCCAGGATGTTTCCCCTACGTGTTGCAAATATTTACCTTTAATATAAATCTCTCATTTTGCATTTAAAAAAAAGATTGTCTTGTTCAAAAAAAGGTTCTTGCTTATATAGATTCTTGTGTGCAGAGTGGTATAGTTACATATAATTGTCAAAATGTTACATCCATGGGTCTTATAGTTTCAGGATCACATAATGGTGACTCATTGAAATGGGAATTTACATAGTGTTGTATCTATGGTTTACTCAGGCTATATATTGTGCATATTTATTTAGTAAAGTTGTATTATAAACTGATGTTCACAAAGTGTTATAGTTATGTTGTATATGCTAGTTATCATATAACTATGCTAATTAGCATACAACTAGCATCCATGTACATGCAAGTTAGCATACAACTATGTTAATTAGCATATGCTAGTTAGCATATAACTAGCATTTTCAAGGGCATCAATGGTCATCACTCGATTGTGACAAACTTAATCTAGCTCCTCAAACACTGTCAACTCTTCTTTGCACTTAAATAACAAAGATCATCCCTATAATCTTTGTTTGGACTCTCTCACCTCATCTTTGATAATCCTAAAGAATTAATGGTGTTCAATCTAGCTCCACAAAATGTTGTCAACTCTTCTTTAGGGATGTTGGTTGCCATAAATAACAAAGATCATCCCTCCAACTTTTGTTTGCACCCTCTCACCTCATTTTTGATAATCCTATCAAATTAATTATGTTTAATCTAGCTCCCCAAACATTTTCAACTCTTCTTTAGGGATGTTGGTTGCCATAAATCACAAACATCGTCCCCCCCATTAATACACGTGTCCCCTCATCACATTGTGTAGGGTCTTCACTCTAAGTTTGTTGAGGTTTATCCAATTGCTTTTGCATTGAGGCACACTATGAGGCACATAGTGGTAGGTAATGTAGTGTTCAATTCCAGTCATCTCAAAAAAAAGTGGTAGGTAATGTAGTGTTCAATTCCAGTCATCTCAAAAAAAAAGAAAAAAATAGGATAGACCTAGTTTGCTCTTTGGAGAGGTCTTGGGTTAAAACGCTCTTGGGGATTGCATAAGCTTATGTAGCTTGGGTTCAAATGCTCTTGGGGATTGCATAAGTTTAGGTAGGTTGGGTTCAAATGCTCTTGGGGATTGCATAAGTTTAGGTAGGTTGGGTTCAAATGCTCTTGGGGACTGCCTAGGCTTATGTATCTTGGGTTCAAATGCTCTTGGGGATTACAAAAGCTTATGTGGCTTGGGCTTAAATGCTCTTGGGGATTGCAGAGGCTTATGTAGGCTGGGTTCAAATGCTCTCGGGGACTCCCTAACCTTATGTGGGTTGGGTTTGCGGTTTGGAGAAGTCTCGGGCTCAAACTTTCTTCAGGACTCCCTAACCTTATGTTTGCTTCTTTGAGAGGCCTTGGGTTTAAACTTTCTTAAGGGCTCCTTAAACTTATGTGGTTCGGCATGCAATCGCCATCCCCCCACCATATTAATTTTCATTAACTCTCTTTTTGCATCCTTCCACCTCATCTTTGATGATGCAATAATAGAAGTAGTGTACATACCCTTAATCTTCGTCAAGTGTGTGAGGACATAAACAACATCGATAATCACTCAACATTATTTTTAATCTTGCTACGCAAGCTACATCAAGTTGTTTAAGGAGGATGCTTGTTAACAAGGGCATTAATGATTATCACTCGACTTTTGGGGGCAACACATGGTGTTAATCAAACTCTAGAGGGAGGATTTTACTCCAATGAATCTAGCTCCTCAAAAATTATCACTCGATTGTTGTCAACACATGGTGTCATTCAAACTTTAGAGGGAGGAGTTCACTCTAATCAATCTAGCTCCTCAAACATTTAATCTAGCTCCTCAAACATTGTCAACGCTTGTTTAGGAATGTTGGTTGCCATAAATATCAAAGATCGTCCCTCCAATATTGGTTTGCACCGTCTCACCTCATCTTTTCTAATACTACGGAATTAATGGTGTTCAATTTAGTTCCTCAAACATTGTCAACTCTTATTTAGGAATATTGGTTGCCATAAACAACAATGATCATCCCTCCTGTGTTTGTTTGCACCCTCTCACCTCATATGTGCTAATCCTATGGAATTAATGGTGTTCAATCTAGCTCCTCAAACATTGTCAACTCGTCTTTAGGGACGTTTGTTGCCATAAATAATAAAGATCGTCCCTCTATTAATACATGTGCACTTGATCACATTGTGTAGAGTCTTTACTCTAACTTACCTAGGTTTATCCAATTGATTTTGTAGAGTCTTTGAAGAGGTCTTGGATTCAAACGCTATTAGGGATTGCATAAGCTTACCTAGGATGGGTTCAAATGCTCTAGGGGACTCCCTAGCTTTATGTGGGTTGGGTTTTTTAGTTGGAGAGTTCTTGGGTTCAAACTTTCTTGAGGACTCCCTAACCTTATGCTTACTTCGAGAGGTCTTGGGTTGAAACTTGCTTAAGGACTCCGTAAACTTATGTAGTTTGGCACACACTTGCCAACCCCCCAAAACAAATTTCCACCATCAACGCTCTGTTCACATGCTTCCACCTCATCTTTGATGATCCAATAATATAAGTAGTGTCTTTCAATCTTCATCAAGTGTGTGAGGACATAAATAACACTGATAATCACTTAACATTGTTTTGAATCTTTCTACTCAAGCTACATCAAGTCTTGTTTAAGGATGTTGGTTACCAAGGGAATTAATGATTATCACTCGATTGTTGGTGACACATGGTGTCAATCAAAATCTAGAGGGAGGAGTTCACTCCAATCAATCTAGCTCCTCAAATATTATCACTTGATTGTTGGCAAACAAATCATGTCAATCAAACTGTAGAGGGAGGAGTTCACTCTAATCAATCTAGCTCCTCAAATATTATCAACTCTTCTTTAGGAAAGTTGGTTGCAATAAATATCAAAGATTGTCCTTGCAATATTTGTTTGAACCCTCTCACCTCATCTTTTCTAATACTATGAAATTAATGGTGTTCAATTTAGCTCCTCAAACATTGTCAACTCTTCTTCAGGAACCTTGGTTGCCTTAAATAATAAAGATCATTCCATCCAATGTTTATTTGCACCCTCTCACCTCATATGTTCTAATCTTATGGAATTAATGGTGTTCAATCTAGCTCCTCAAACATTGTCAACTCTTCTTTAGGGACGTTCGTTGCCATAAATAATAGTGATCGTCCCTCTGTTTAATACGCATGTCCTAATCACATTGTGTAGGGTCTTCACTCTAATTTATCTGGGTTTATCCAATTTCTTTTGCATTAAGGAACATGTTCCTAATAACATCGTGTATGGTCTTCAGTCTAAAATTCTTTGGCTTATCCCATAGCATCTCCATTTCTAACAAAAGTGGAAAATTTAGAGCATAGTACCTCTATGTGGTATTTGGTTCTCGTGTATGTTTACAAATTAACAAAAATTGTAGTATATATTTAAGCCCTCAAGTCGTATGCTTGAATAGCCTTCAAAATGGATCTATAAAAAGCCATGAGGACTACTAATAACTCTCTCTCTCTCTCTCTCTCTCTCTCTCGATATATATATATATATATTTCTAATGATTAGGTTTTGACACTCTAGGACTAAATTATCTTTTAGAGAAGCTATAATAAAACCAAGTATTACATGACACACTAAAAAAAAGAAAAAGAACATTTGCACTTCTCAAAAGGCAATGAAAGGGGGTGTATCTAACAAGATTTTAGAGCTTAAGTTTTTGTTATGAGATAAATATCTTGTTTACATCATAGAGACACGTTTTTGGGAAAAAGAAGAGAGGGGGGAAGGGAGGAGCTTTGGTAGAGGTTATGGCATCTTTGAAGAGGAGAGGATATGAAAAGTGTAACTGTAAAGGTGATTTGAGCGATAGCCATTGACGGTAGCACACTCATGAGTAACAACATGACAATTGTGCCTATGAAAAGGAAAGAGTAGGAGCACAACAAGAGAAGGGGAGAATAGGCATGCAAGACAACCGCATGAAGAGAAGAGAGAGTAGTGACAGGGGACCCAATGTAGCTAAGTAGGGTGTCCAGTTCCAGTGCACATGTATGCACACGACTATAGTTGCGCAAGGCTATACACAAAGCTATAGCGTGAGGCTATACACACAGCTATGCATGTGACTATAGCTGTGTGTTGTGGGAATGAGAAACCTCTTGTTCACCTTAGGAGGTGGTGCATGGTTGCTGGTTGGGTTTCTCTTGCACATAGGTTGAGGAACATTTAGCACTCTAGTGGAATTGAAAGTTATACACCCCATAAGTGCAAGGAAGGCCATGGTGATTTGGTCCCATATTCATGAGCCTCTTCCTTTAGGACTTTTCATACAAACTTGAAGGCCCACATATCATCTTAAAGGCCCAAAGGCATGTAGCATGTTAACAACATTACATTAGCACTAACAATTCCTACAACCTATATAGTGCGTTAATGACACCACTCTACTCTAATAAAAATAAGTATGAGTCCAAAAAATCGCTTCATTATGTGATGCACTAGCATAAATTTTCTAGAAATATGTCCTCTCTCTCTCTCTCTCTCTCTCTCTCTCATGTAGGATAGGTATGCCTACTAGTGGATAAGGATCATGTCTATGTGAGTTTTGGGAGTACATGTACCTAGTATAATCTACCCTAGTATATCATCCATGAAATTACCCTCTCTCTACACTTCTTGAAATTTTGTAAATCCTTCTTATATTCACCAACTTAAAATGCAAATATTATTTTGGAAGTGAGTCCATTTAGGACTAAAACATTGAATCCAAAACAAAGACCATTGTCCCTCTCGATTTCACCTCTCAAACATAGAATATGCCTCACTACTAATTTCAATAGAAAGGTTGTTTCACAAGGTATGTTTGATAGCCTATCCTTGATATAAGATATGTTGAAAAGAGGGTTCTAGAGGGCATGGGTAAAGATGGCACAAATGTAACATACCCCATGTTCTGTTCCATTTAAATAATCATAAATATTCATAATATTTCTCAAATTTTCATAAAAACACATCACACTTCAAGAGGAAGAAGAGATTTTTAATAACAATAATCATTTCTAAGTCAAACAATCCAAAAATGCATAATAATTGCCAATACAATTACTCAGAATCGAAGAGATAATCACCAACAAAAAATCTAGCTAATCTAGGGCTTTCCTCTGACGCCCGTCCACCCAACCTCCACATTGAACATTGCAGCTATGCCTCCTTCTCGATCTCATCCTCTTTGTGTACTACCACACGGCTCCCATAGGGCTTCAATCTCATTCTCTGTTCTGCGAGTAAACAATATCGGCCGGCTTGAATCTCTCTTTCTCTCTCTTCCTGCACATAATCCTAAAGGATCTCAAAGAATAGCCCAAAAAGCATCCCACGAGAATTAGTTAGATTACCATGCATGAAACTGATAAAGATTGCAATCTTTTCTAAAAGCATGTTCTTTAACCACAATAGAGATGATAGTGGAAGGTGGTGTCAGATTGGTTTTGCGAGTACTCACCAAGCATGCAGAATCTTGAAATGGTATGAACACATAATTTTTTTCTCTTATGATGATCTATATTTCTTTAACTCTTCTCTCTGACAAATAAAGTTATGTACCCCCTTATGTAAAGCCATTACTAAAAATTAAGGGTCAATTTGGTGTTCAGGTCTTGTTTTTGATGCTATGTAAACCCCCATATGAGTTTCCTTTAGTCTAAAATACCATTGTGACCTTCATACATTGTCTAACTCTTCAATATCAAAGATCGTCCCTCCAATATTGGTTTGCACCGTCTCACCTCATCTTTTCTAATACTACGGAATTAATGGTGTTCAATTTAGTTCCTCAAACATTGTCAACTCTTATTTAGGAATATTGGTTGCCATAAACAACATTGATCATCCCTCCTGTGTTTGTTTGCACCCTCTCACCTCATATGTGCTAATCCTATGGAATTAATGGTGTTCAATCTAGCTCCTCAAACATTGTCAACTCGTCTTTAGGGACGTTTGTTGCCATAAATAATAAAGATCGTCCCTCTATTAATACATGTGCACTTGATCACATTGTGTAGAGTCTTTACTCTAACTTACCTAGGTTTATCCAATTGATTTTGTAGAGTCTTTGAAGAGGTCTTGGATTCAAACGCTATTAGGGATTGCATAAGCTTACCTAGGATGGGTTCAAATGCTCTAGGGGACTCCCTAGCTTTATGTGGGTTGGGTTTTTTAGTTGGAGAGTTCTTGGGTTCAAACTTTCTTGAGGACTCCCTAACCTTATGCTTACTTCGAGAGGTCTTGGGTTGAAACTTGCTTAAGGACTCCGTAAACTTATGTAGTTTGGCACACACTTGCCAACCCCCCAAAACAAATTTCCACCATCAACGCTCTGTTCACATGCTTCCACCTCATCTTTGATGATCCAATAATATAAGTAGTGTCTTTCAATCTTCATCAAGTGTGTGAGGACATAAATAACACTGATAATCACTTAACATTGTTTTGAATCTTTCTACTCAAGCTACATCAAGTCTTGTTTAAGGATGTTGGTTACCAAGGGAATTAATGATTATCACTCGATTGTTGGTGACACATGGTGTCAATCAAAATCTAGAGGGAGGAGTTCACTCCAATCAATCTAGCTCCTCAAATATTATCACTTGATTGTTGGCAAACAAATCATGTCAATCAAACTGTAGAGGGAGGAGTTCACTCTAATCAATCTAGCTCCTCAAATATTATCAACTCTTCTTTAGGAAAGTTGGTTGCAATAAATATCAAAGATTGTCCTTGCAATATTCGTTTGAACCCTCTCACCTCATCTTTTCTAATACTATGAAATTAATGGTGTTCAATTTAGCTCCTCAAACATTGTCAACTCTTCTTCAGGAACCTTGGTTGCCTTAAATAATAAAGATCATTCCATCCAATGTTTATTTGCACCCTCTCACCTCATATGTTCTAATCTTATGGAATTAATGGTGTTCAATCTAGCTCCTCAAACATTGTCAACTCTTCTTTAGGGACGTTCGTTGCCATAAATAATAGTGATCGTCCCTCTGTTTAATACGCATGTCCTAATCACATTGTGCAGGGTCTTTACTCTAATTTATAATTTTGAACAATTCTAGCAATCATATTTGATATAACACACACTAAAACATAATGAGGTTCAAGATATTCTAGTAGTAGAAATAATATACAACAAATATAAAAATGATGATACTCAATTAAAATACATTAATCATTCATGGTACTTACTAAGGATATATTATTATATCCTATATAAAAGGCATCCTAGAAGATAAGCACATTTTTATCACCTTTATCTTCCTCGAGCATCGGGGAGGATGATTTATTACCACAAAAAATGAAAATGATAGTCAAGAGATGAGCGGTTTACTCAATAACAATACGAGGTAAGAAATTCATCCGTGGGAAGGCCCTTACGGGGTGGTTATATGGATAAGGGAGATACAAACGATGGATTTTATATGAACTCAAATACATGTTATATGAATATAGACACCCTATAAGGTGCACCTTATGGGGTGGCTATATAGGATACAAACAATGAATTTTAATACAAATCACACACACTTTTATCTTTACTATTCATGTCATGCTTGCACATCCAAATAACCCCCTTATCAAAATACCTTAAGGAGTATAATCTATGTTTAGTTTAACTAAAAGTTAGGTGTTAGAAGATATATGGTCCTCCTCTTAAACCATTGCTACCTATCATATGATTTGCAAGTTCAACCCTATGGCAAAGATGAAGTGAGAGGGCGCAAAAAAAATGATTGCTAATCCTATGGCATTAATGGTTTTCAATCTAGCTCCTCAATCATTTTTTACTCTTATTTGGGGATGTCGGTTGCAATAAACAACAAAGATTGTCCCCCCTCTAATGTTTCTTTGCACCCTCTCACCTCATCTTCACTAATCCAATGGAATTAATATTATTCAGTCTAGGTCCTCAAACATTGTCAACTCTTCTTTAGGGATGTTGGTTTCCATAAATCACAAAGATTGTCCCTCCATTAATACACATGCCCCTAATCACATTTTGTAAGGACTTCACTCTAGCTTTCTCGAGTTTATCCCATTGGTTTTGCATCAAGGAACATGTCCCTTATAACATCGTGTATGGTTTTTACTCTCAACTTCTCCAACTTATTCCATAGCTTCTCCATTGCTAACAAAAGTGGAAAATTTAGAGGGTAGTTCCACCATGATTTGGTAGTTGGTACTTGTGTATGCATACAAATAAGTGAAAAGTGAGAGCATATATTTAAGGCATCGAGTCCTATATTTTAAAAAACCTAGAAAATGGATTTGAAAAAATCCATGAGAACTACTAATAACTCTCTCTCTCTCTCTCTCTCTCTCTCTATATATATATATATATATATATAGTTTTACGATTAGATTTTGACACTCTAGGATTAAGTTTTTTAATATAGAAGCTATAATAAAACCAAGTATTACATGACACACTAAAAGAAACAAAATAATCAGTTGCCCTTCTTGAAAGGCCACAAAAAGGGGTGATCCAAAAAAAAATCAAAGCTTAATTTTGTGTTATGGATATGCATATCTTATTTACATCATGGAGACACTTTGTTGGGAAAATGGGAAGGGGGGGGGGACGGAACAGATTTAGGGGAGGTTCAAAGTCTTTCAAGAGTAAAGGGTATCAAAACTGTAAACACAAATGTAATTTGAGCGATAGCCAATGACCGTAGCACACTCATGAGCTCCTCATGAGTAACAACATGCCAATGCCTATTGAGGGTGAGGGGAGGAGCCAACAATGCTCCTCTATCTTATATGTTTTGAGGAAACCCCTTATAGCTTTAAATTTCATAAGGTTATATGGCATGTGCGATTCCCCCCTACAATATAAAGGGAAATGCATAGTTTTTTTAGAAGATATGATGTGTATTAGTTAAATGTGTGTATATTATGTGAAGTGGTATAAAATTTAAACTATGGTAGAAAAGGATATTTTATATAACACACACCAAAGCATAATGCAGTTCAAGATATTCTACTTTTGGAAATAATATGTAAACAAAGATAAAATAATGGTACTCATTAAGAATGCATCAATAACATCAATAATGGTACTCACTAAGAATACAATATTATATCCTATACGAAAGGCATCCTACAAGAAGAGAACTTTTTTGTCACATGTGTCTTCCACAAGAACTAGGGAGGATGATTTATTACCATAAAAAAATGAAAATCAAAGTCAAGATGAGCATTGTATTACCAAGAATAGGAGGTAAGAAATTCGTTAGGGAGAAGGTCAACCTAATGGGGTGGGTATATGGATAAGGGAGATACAAAAAATGAATTTTATATCAACTAAGACAAACTTTATATGAATAAAGCCACCCCCCCATAAGGTGCACCTTATGGGGTGGCTATATGGGACACAAACAATGATTTTTATGTCAAGTCAGACACTTTTAACATTTCTGTTCGTGTCAACTTTGCACATCCAAGGAACCCCCTTATCATAATACCTTATGGAGGATAATCTATGTTTAATTTTAATAAAAGGGAGATGTTTAGTGTGATATAGCTTTCCTCTTCAACCATTTCTACCTACCACATGATTTTTGCAAGTTAAACCCTATGGCAAAGATGAGGTGAGAGGGTGCAATCAAAGTATTTCTAATCTTAGGGAATAAATGGTGTTCAATATGTCTCCTCAAACATTGTCAACTCTTCTTTAGGGATGCTGGTTACCATAAATAAGAAAGATCATCCCTGTATTAACACAGATGTCCCTAATCACATTGTGTAGGGTCTTCGCTCTAATTTTATTGGGTTTATCCTATTGCTTTCGTATTAAGGCACATGTCCCTAATAGCATGCCATAACATGTCCCTAATAGCATGCCATAACATGAGGAACAACATGCCAGTGCCTATGCAAGGGAGAGGGGAGGACCCAACCATGCTTCTCTCTCATGTATGTTTTGAAGAAACCCCTTACAAAATTTGATCTATGTTAGCAATGATATTTGATATAACAGACACTGAAACATAATGAGGTTCAATATATTCTAGTAGTAGAAATAATATAGAACAAAGATGAAATAATGATACTCAATAAGAATATGTTAATCATTAATCGTATACTCACTAAGATACATTATTATATCCTATATGAAAGGCACTCTAGAAGAAGAGCACATGTTCTTCACGTTTGTCTTCCTTGAGAACTAGGGAGGATGATTTTCTAACATAAAAAATGAAAATGAGAGTCAAGATGAGCGGTTTTATTAGCGAGAATAGGAGGTAAGAAATTTGTTTATGGGAAGGTCCTCCTAATGGGGTTGGTATATGGATAAGGGAGTTACAAACAATTAATTTTTTAAGGACTCAAATACACATTATATGAATATAGCCACCCCATAAGGTGCACCTTATGGGGTGGCTATCTGGGATACAAACAATGAATTTTATGTCAAAGCACACACTTTTTACTTTTCTGTTCATGTCATCTCTGAACATCCAAAGTAACCCCCTTATTAAAATACCTTATGGATGATAATCTATGTTTAGTTTGACTAAAAGGGAGGTGTTAAAAGTGATAGCTCTCCGCTTCAACCATTTTTGCCTAACAAATGATTTGCAAGTTTAACATCCTTCTTATTGAAATTAGTAGTGAAGGGAAGCCAAAGGTTGCCCAACACTACTAAACCAAGGAAAATCAAGGTGGATCTATCACTATGCGAATCAACTTTAGTTCTCAAGCCATGAAAATAGACCAACATTCTCATGCCATGAGAATATGGACCATAAAAAGTATATCAATAAATAAGCTACACTTTCTAACTCTCATCAGAGATTCTTGTTTGTCACTAACTTAAGGGTTAGGTCAAGACAAGTATATCGACCTCTACCCTAGAGTACCCCTAAGATTCTCGATTACCCTTTCTCTTGGAAACAAGCTATAAGGCCCTGCTCTTACTAGCCTAATAAAAATCAAGCTCATTATTATTTCTTTATTTTTATAAGAGAATGGCACTACCAAAGAAAAAGCAAATTTTTAACTCAAAATAAACCGAATTTGACCCTTTGACTTTGGAAGAAGAAGAGTTCACCCCAAAAAAATCCTATGCGGAGAAGCACTTAAAGGAGCTAGAAAGAGATCTTAGAGAGTCTCATAAATGAAGTATTGTTTGGGAAATTACATGGACTAGGTGGAAGGACACATAGTCCTCAATGAGGTCAACCCATAGACAAAGGCCCAATGAGTTTCCAATACCACTCTCTAGAAATCTTTATCTTCTTGCAAGATAAAGATTTGGATGTGTAGATAAGCTAGAAATCATGGGTTTCAAAGGATATGTGTAGTGAATGATAAATTGTATGTGTAGAATTCCTAAGAGCTATGACATGTGTAGTGAATGACAAATTGTGTGTGTATAATTTGTAAGACCTATAATATAGGCACTAAGATTGGTAAAGCTACCAAGTTGAATGGAACTAAAGTGCAACACATTAACAAAAATAGATTATACATTAATTTTGTCACTTAAGAGAAAATACCCTAAACCATACTTCAATAAGAGAGCCACTTACATGCATCGTGGTCACTCGATCTAACCGCAACTAGCTCTCTCGAATGGTAAAGAGTACCTCCATTTTACCTAGTGATTGGCCTCCTCTGCATAGATTTGATGAAGTCTCTAATATAATCTAGCAAAATCCATGGAGACCATGGCATCCTCCAAAACACCCCCAAAGAAATCTGCATCTACTAAGATCTGCCTAAGCAAGATCAGAAGTAGGATCCATGATGACTAGGGGTGTCGGCAATGTCAAGTGTAGCTAGGCAACAAAGCAAGCTGCCTAGGGTGTGCAAAAAAGCTGCTATACAGAGATCTAAGAGAGCAATGCACAAGTGAAAATTATGAAGTACAGTTGCTATTGTATACTCTATTATTAAATGGGAATCTTGTCGCTAGTGTTGGAGCTATATATATCACACCCTAACTTGACCTAGATCTCACCTATATATACAAACTCATAATCAATATAAACTAGTCTTTTGGGAGTGTATATGGTGTAACTCTCTTCCTTCTTCTCTCTCTTTGAGTCACTATGTCCCTATCTCTTCGTGTTCGTGTATTTCCAACATGGTATTAGAGCATCATCGATCTTGCTATCATGAGGAGAAGAGAAAGGGGGAATCAATTGTGTTAATTCCATTCATGTGCATGTTCTATGTTTCATTCAGTCTCTTATTCATGTTTTGTAGAACTCCAGTGATTAACTATTGTTAGCAAGTTTATGTATGTATTTCCTTGGACGGTTGATCTGGACGACCCTATCTTATCCTAATTGGAATTGTATTATAGAAACACAATTGGTACCAAAACGTTTCCTTATCCTTGGTGTGTGCAAAGTGTCGCACAAGCTTTTTGTAGAGTCAATTGGTTTGTCAATTTGATATTCCTATCAAAAGTTATGTCATTTCAGATAAACAACACTTAAAATAGGAAAACAGGCAACGTGCAGCTCGTGCGGTAAATTTTGAGTATTTGCTCGGCTTCATCGGAGTTCGGAGTTGAAATTTATGGTGTAAGTAATCGCCTACCACAATATACCCTATTATTAAATGGGAATCTTGTCCCTAGTAGTGTCGCTTACAATTCTAGCGAATTTATTTGTGTTGCTAAGTGACAACCGTAATAATTTTGCCTGAGTTTCTGACGCTGATTGGTATTGATATTAATACATCTTCCTCCAGACAACCACATATATCGACGTCGTTAATCTTTCAAAACATTGCTTTGGAGGGAATACTCCTTACTTATAATGTTACTACGGGAGTCGCATAGCAACATTATTAACTTATGTCGCTAAATAGAGTATCTCTTTAGGCCATAATACCTTATACTGAGTAGCAATGTTAAAACCCCTTTTATTCTTTTAGCCACATTTTCCACTAACAAAGTCATTCTCAAGTTTACAACTAATGCGAACCTTTAACAAAAGTATTGAAGATCATGCACATTTCCTATTTTCTTTGTATATAGTAAAAAGCAAGGGCCTTTTATCTCAAGGAGTAACATGAATCGGCGGCCATTATATCTTATTAAAGGTAAGAAACACAACCGGCGGTAGTTTACACATTTAACTCTATGCATTGATCCATAGCCATTGTTGATTTTGTTACATGATAGTTTTTTAAGTACACAAAGATCACACAATTTTGCCTAGAAGAAGTGGGAGAAAGCATACGAAGCTCCATTACCCACAACGGTACATCTGAAGGAGTACCTTATGTCAGTGGTTTGGTCATTTTATCTCATCAAAGGCAAGCAACACAAATCGCACCTTCTTTAACTACACGCATCAATCCAAGGTTAATATGTTGCATGATATCTTTTAACGTACATAATTTTGCCTGTGAGAGAAAGCACTAAATGCTCCATTACCCATCACACTACAGCACTGCATCAAATATCGGTATCTTGTCAAACCCTAAGATTCATGACCTTTTAGTATATGGAGTCTTTTGACTCTCCATGTTCAAAACCTTACCCTTAAATTACACCCAAGTTTCAACTTCTCCATAGATTTTCGTAGCCGTATATTTGGCATTTCTCGTGATTGAAAACTTAATAGCTTTCATACTAATGTTGTTGGTTTGAAGTAAGACAAAAGGCCACTTTAAAGTGACTCCAAGACAAATCAAAAAGAAAAATAATAGATGCTAATTATTACGTGGCTCATCGTTAGTATACGCTGGGTCGGGAGAGGCTTCTCTTGCAGTTAGGTTGCGGAACGTCCGGCGCTCTGGCGGAGTTGAAATTGAGACATGCCACGGCCGCATCAAAAGCCCTGGCGGCTTGGCGTTCAGTTAGGAAACTGCCCAGCGTCAGGAGCCTTTTCCTCCGCGGCATCCGGTTCGCCTCCTCCTGCGCCTGCATGGCCCTCAGCAGGGCGTCAGGAATGGTGATCTCGGCCTCCCACCTCTCATGGTCACCTCTCCAGCGCACGCCGGCGGCGTCGGAGCGCACACCAGATTTTCGTCGTGTTTCCATGGGGGCCTGCTCACGGAGGAAATCAAAACTTGATTACAGAAGTTTAGAAAACAAATGAAATTGTAACACCAACTTAACGACAGCAGGTACGACTAGCTCGCTCATCACCAGAAAACGTAGCGTTTGCTCGCTCACGCTTGCACCAAACACGAAGAAAACGACACCGCCCTGTGGTGCGTTAGCGACACCACGCTGCTCTAACAAAGCTGCTTCACTTCCTGATGCGCTTAGAAATCTGTCCCCTCTCCTTATCTCTCTCTCTGTCTCTGTCTTTCTGTGTGCGGTATAAGGAGGTCTCGAGAGGCTGCTTCTTATATAGCCGTCGTTAGCGCGCGCTCTCGATGGGAGGGCCATCGCCATGGAAAGGCGATTGAGCACGTCACCCACCGCCCTATTTCCCCTTTTATTAAGTATATTGATATTATATCAAACACACGTCCATAGACCCACTTTGCTCTTTGGAGAGGTTGGGGTTCAAATGCTCTTGGGGACTGAATGTCGGTTGGGTTCAAATGCTCTTTGGGACTCCCTAACCTTATTTGGGTTGGGTTTTCCATTTGGAGAGGTCTTGGGTTCAAACTTTCTTGAGGACTCCCTAACCTTATGTTTATTTCGAGAGGTCTTGGGTTCAAACTTTCTTAAGGACTTTGTAAATTTATGTGGTTTGGCATGCAATTGTCACCCCCCCACATTAATTTCCATCAATGCTCTGTTCGCATGCTTACCACCTTATCTTTGATGATCCAATAATAGAAGTAGTGTCCATACCCTCAATCTCCGCGTCAAGTGTGTGAGAACATAAACAACATTGATAATCACTTAACACTGTTTTGAATCTTGCTACTCAAGAAGCTACATCAAGTCTTGTTTAAGGATGTTGGTTACCGAGGGAATTAATGATTATAACTCAATTGTTGGTGACACATGGTGTCAATCAAACACTAGAGGGAGGAGTTCATTACTCTAAAGGGAGGAGTTCATTCCAATCAATCTTGCTCCTTAAACATAAAATATAGCTCCTCAAACATTGTCAACTGGATTGTTGGCGACACATGGTGTCAAAATCAAACTCTACAAGGAGGAGGGCTTGGCTTCAAACGCTCTTGGGGATTGCATAACCTTATGTAGTTTGGGTTCAAACACTCTTGGGGACTCCCTAACCTTATGAGGGTTAGATTTTCCATTTGAACCCAACCTTCTGTAAGTTGGGTTCAAACGATCTCGGGGACTCCCTAACCTTCTGTAAGTTGGGTTCAAACGATCTTGGGGACTCCCTAACCCTATGTGGGTTAGGTTTGCCATTCTCGGAGAGGCCCTGGGTTCAAGCTCTCATGAGGACTCCCTAACCTTACGTTTTCTTGTAGAGGTCTTGGGTTCAAACGCTGTTGAGGACTTCGTAACCTTATGTGGTTTGGCATGGACGTCGCCATCCCCACACCACATCAATTTCCATAAATGCTTTCTTCGCATGCTTCGACCTCATCTTTGATAATCCGATAACATCAATCGTTTCCATACCCTCAATCTCCAGCAATTTTGTGAGGACATAAACAACATCGATCATCACTTAACATGATTTTAGATCTAGCTAGTCAGGCTACATCAAGGTTTACGAATGTTTGTTACCAAGGGCATCAATGGTCATCACTTGATTGTGACACACTTAATCTGGCTCCTCGAACATTGTCAACTCTTCTTTAGGGATGTTGGTTGCACTTAAATAACAAAGATCCTCCCCTTGAATATTTGTTTACACCTTCACACCTCATCTTTGCTAATCCTATAGAATTAATGGTATTCAAACGAGCTCCTCAAACATTGTCGACTCTTCTTTAGGGATGTTGGTTGTTGCCATAAACAACAAACATCATCTGTCCAATTTTTTTTTGTACCCTCTCACCTCATCTTTGCTAATCCTATCAAATTAATCATGTTCAATCTAGCTCCCCAAACATTGTCAACTCTTCTTTAGGGATGTTGGTTTCCATAAATAACAAAGATTGTCCCCCCCATTAATACACGTGTCCCCTCATCACATTGTGTAGGGTCTTCACACTAATTTGCCAAGGTTTATCCAATTGTTTTTCCATAAAGGCACATTGTGAGGCACATAGTGGTAGGTAGTGTGGTGTTCAATTCTAGTAACCTAAAAAAAAAAGGAAAAAAAAGGATAGATCCAGTTTTCTCTTTTGAGAGGTCTTGGGTGGTTCAAACATTCTTGGGGATTGCATAAGCTTATGTAGGTTGGGTTCAAATGCTCTTGGGGACTCCCTAACCTTATGTGGGTTGGGTTTGCAATTTGGAGAGGTCTTGGGTTTAGACTTTCTTGAGGACTCCATAAACTTTCTTGAGGACTCCATGTGGGTTGGGTTTGCCGTTTGGAGAGGCCTTGGGTTTAGACTTTCTTGAGGACTCCCTAAGCTTATGTTTGCTTTGAGAGGTCTTGGGTTTAAACTTTATGAAAAGGACTCCGTAAACTTATGTGGTTTTGGCATGCAGTTGCCATCCCCCCACCATATTACTTTCCATCAACGCTCTCATGGCATGCTTCCACACCTCATCTTTGATGATGCAATAGTATAAGTGGTGTCCATACCATCAATCTCCGTCAAGTGTGTGAGAACATAAACAACATCGATAATCACACTTTTTGGATGATGCAATAGTATAAGTGGTGTCCATCAATCTCCGTCAAGTGTGTGAGAACATAAACAACATCGATAATCACACTTTTTGGATTATCACTCGATTGTTGGTGATGGGTGTAAGCACATTCAATGTTACACCTTTTGTGCTCGTTAGCATATTTTTAGTTGGGGGTTGAACTAGCACATGTTTATTAGAGATGTAATACCGAAAGTAGCCATGTAGCACAATGATAACTTGGAGGGAGTGGCTGCATGCACGAAATAAAAGGATGCTTATTGCTATGAGTTATGATCCTTCCTCTCCAATTGTTTATTTGGGAGATATGACCGGGAAAGGCAATGTAAGAGCAGAGCGCTCTGTTGGAAGGAAGAGATCATTTAGGTTGTGTCTCGGGGGGGTCACTCATATAAATATGTAAGTATCACGTGGGTTCAACAGAAGGACATTTTAAATATTTAAAACTTACAGAAATATATTTACAGAGGGGATTTATTTATTGTATTTTAAAAAAATTTTACAGATTTGAATAGAAAAGGATACATTATATTCACTAAAAAATTCACAGATAAGGGACTTTTTAAATAGGCCTTGAACGCACGTGATATAGAGGATTTACATATAGTGACCCCCCCGAGGGTTGTGTCTGCGAATAGGGAGCCATCGCCTCCACCCAGGAGACACAGTTGGACGACCCAATCAGATGACAAACCCATGAGAAACGCTAGGCTAGAAAAGAAGCAAAGTAGGCAGTCGCTTGTGGCAAGAAGACAAGCAAGGCAAAAGACGAAGGTGGAAGAAGAACAACGTAACCAACAGGTAAAAGTGTCAAACAAGGAAGAAGCATGTGTATCACCAATGAAAAATGAAGCTATGTTAGCCATGAAGGTCCATGTGAAAAGAAATAAGTTGAGGGACAATGCAAGTAATGTGCCTGACCTGCTATGTAACCATTTTGTGTGCCTGTCTTTTTCAGCACATGTTTCATATTTTTTTATGTTATTTGCAATCAGTGGAAAGCACCGAAGGTGGCCTATCCACCTCAGAACGTGTTTTGTTTGACCAAGGCGGACTTCCATGTCAACCATGGCTTGGATATTGATGTTGATGATCTAAGGAACTTAAAAGAGTTAGATGTTTCGGATGCTTCTTGGCTATTTGTTTTCAGCCACACCAAGGAAAGGGGATCATACCGTGTGAAGTATAGTAGAATCTATCTATCCTGAAAGGTTTGAAGACATGATGTTGTTCTACAACAAAGTGTATCAGAGGCGGCCAACCAACATGGAAGTCACTCTAGCATTTGCTTGGGCTTATGTGCTTCAGTTCAGCCCTTATGCTATTGACATGGGGAATGCCATGCAGTTTGCGTGGGGGACCGTCTTCACTGAGGAGCACAACAATGATTTACACTAAGGGGGGTATTTTGACACCCACTTGATGTGTTGGAATTTGACCAATGGAGTTGGTAACATCCATGATGACATTGGATAGGAGCTCGACAGGATGTGGACAAGTTGGCCACCCCTCAGCCAAGAGCACAGCCTGTTCATAGTAGCAGTGTGACATTTTTTGATGAAGATTATATGTTGGCATAGAAAAACACAAAGAACCTTAATTCATTGATTGAAGGCATCAATGAAAGATTGCATATTTCAAATGAGGAATATTTGGGTTTTTAGCAAAAATTGGAGGATGCAAAGCTGAAGCAGATGAGTGTAGAGAGAGTAGGTACTTTCCTCTCAGCATTGAGATTTCCTCCGGACGATTCGATTAAGAAATCCAACCTTGCAGTGAAAACATACACACAACGATTCTTGGAGGGGGTTCAGATGAACTGGAGAACATCTTTGTGAGAAAGGTAAATAGTCATATTTTTGTTTGTACATGATTCACTTGTCTATAGATCTACACTGGTACATTGCTCACATAGCTATCTTTGCAGACTCAGTTGGAGGTGCATAATGAAGTCAAGAAGAAAATAACAGGGCAGTGTGCCAGACATGGTAGACAAAGTTCACGGAGGAAACATAGGGGATGCTTGTATTCTAATGCGCCATCCCAGGGAAGTAAGAGTGTGGAAAACCTTACTCTCCTAGGTTATTGTGTAGTAGTGACAGGGGACCCAATGTAGCTAAGTAGGGTGTCCAATTCTTGTGCACATGTATGCACACGACTATAGTTGTGCAAGGCTATACACAAAGCTATAGCGTGAGGCTATACACACAGCTATGCATGTGACTATAGCTGTGTGTTGTGAGAATGAGAAACCTCTTGTTCACCTTAGGAGGTGGTGCATGGTTGCTGGTTGGGTTTCTCTTGCACATAGGTTGAGGAACATTTAGCACTCTAGTGGAATTGAAAGTTATACACCCCATAAGTGCAAGGAAGGCCATGGTGATTTGGTCCCATATTCATGAGCCTCTTCCTTTAGGACTTTTCATACAAACTTGAAGGCCCACATATCATCTTAAAGGCCCAAAGGCATGTAGCATGTTAACAACATTACATTAGCACTAACAATTCCTACAACCTATATAGTGCGTCAATGACACCACTCTACTCTAATAAAAATAAGTATGAGTCCAAAAAATCGCTTCATTATGTGATGCACTAGCATAAATTTTCTAGAAATATGTCCTCTCTCTCTCTCTCTCTCTCTCTCTCTAACATGTAGGATAGGTATGCCTACTAGTGGATAAGGATCATGTCTATGTGAGTTTTGGGAGTACATGTACCTAGTATAATCTACCCTAGTATATCATCCATGAAATTACCCTCTCTCTACACTTCTTGAAATTTTGTAAATCCTTCTTATATTCACCAACTTAAAATGCAAATATTATTTTGGAAGTGAGTCCATTTAGGACTAAAACATTGAATCCAAAACAAAGACCATTGTCCCTCTCGATTTCACCTCTCAAACATAGAATATGCCTCACTACTAATTTCAATAGAAAGGTTGTTTTACAAGGTATGTTTGATAGCCTATCCTTGATATAAGATATGTTGAAAAGAGGGTTCTAGAGGGCATGGGTAAAGATGGCACAAATGTAACATACCCCATGTTCTGTTCCATTTAAATAATCATAAATATTCATAATATTTCTCAAATTTTCATAAAAACACATCACACTTCAAGAGGAAGAAGAGATTTTTAATAACAATAATCATTTCTAAGTCAAACAATCCAAAAATGCATAATAATTGCCAATACAATTACTCAGAATCGAAGAGATAATCACCAACAAAAAATCTAGCTAATCTAGGGCTTTCCTCTGACGCCCATCCACCCAACCTCCACATTGAACATTGTGGCTATGCCTCCTTCTCGATCTCATCCTCTTTGTGTACTACCACACGGCTCCCATAGGGCTTCAATCTCATTCTCTGTTCTGCGAGTAAACAATATCGGCCGGCTTGAATCTCTCTTTCTATCTCTCTCTCTCTCTCTCTCTCTCTCTCTCTTCCTGCACATAATCCTAAAGGATCTCAAAGAATAGCCCAAAAAGCATCCCACGAGAATTAGTTAGATTACCATGCATGAAACTGATAAAGATTGCAATCTTTTCTAAAAGCATGTTCTTTAACCACAATAGAGATGATGGTGGAAGGTGGTGTCAGATTGGTTTTGCGAGTACTCGCCAAGCATGCAGAATCTTGAAATGGTATGAACACATAATTTTTTTCTCTTATGATGATCTATATTTCTTTAACTCTTCTCTCTGACAAATAAAGTTATGTACCCCCTTATGTAAAGCCGTTACTAAAAATTAAGGGTCAATTTGGTGTTCAGGTCTTGTTTTTGATGCTATGTAAACCCCCATATGAGTTTCCTTTAGTCTAAAATACCATTGTGACCTTCATACATTGTCTAACATGGCTAGGGATGGTATAGAAAGTACTTACAAATGACAGCACAAAATAGACATAAAAACCCCAAAATTTGACATCTCTAAAATCACACAATTTGTCACCAAAAATGATCTTTTATGCCCTCCAAGTATTTACAAATTTTAAACATTTAATATAGATGATAAAAATCACCAAGTCAATTGGACCCAAAAATAAGTACATATGAGTACGTTACAACAAACATGACATTGGATGCTGACATGATGAAAGATGAGATAAACAAAAAAGTATGCCATTATTTATAATTCCCTTTTACCTATTACCAATGCACCTTACAACTAACAATTTCTTGCCCCATGTAACAAGCCATGCCACTATGGCCCCCCTGCCCTCGTGACATCACCCTCTCTACACTTTCTCAACTCTTACAATGGCCTCTTACATTCACCCACCCACTAAAATAACAAATATTATCTTTGCATAGATTTCATTTAGATCTTACACATTTTTATTTAAATCAAAGATTATTTTCCTTCTTAATTATACCCTCTCAGTCGCTCAATATGCCTAATCAGTAATTTGTAGGAAGGGTGTTGAACTTGCAAATCATGTCGTATAGGTATCAATGGTTGAAGAGGAGAGCTATATCACTTTCAACACCTCCCTTTTAGTCAAAGTAAACATAGATTATCCTCCATAAGGTATTTTGATATGGGGGGTCGCTTGGATGTGCAAAGATGACATGAACGAAAAAGTTGAAAGTGTGTAATTTGACATAAAATTCATTACTTATATCCCATATAACCACCCCATAAGGGGAACCTGATGGAGTGGCTATATTAGCATAATGTGTGTACTCTGTGTGCATGAATTGTGTTAACCCTCATCTGACACCTCTCTAACGTCATTGTATATTTTACATGTGCAATCATCGCTTGTCTATGAAAGGCATGCCATGGGATTAATATTGAAGACTCTATTCTTAGATTAGGGTTTTGCATAAGCCTAGGTGGCCGTGTGGTTAGCCATGGACCTATTTTTTAAGTATGGCCACCCAAGGTGTGAAGGCTATGGACCAAGATAATGGTCATTGTCTATAGTGACCATTCAT
This sequence comes from Cibotium barometz, assembly GCF_041138505.1. Classification (NCBI taxonomy): domain Eukaryota; kingdom Viridiplantae; phylum Streptophyta; class Polypodiopsida; order Cyatheales; family Cibotiaceae; genus Cibotium; species Cibotium barometz. Next base: position 23,302,674 of record NC_141085.1, read on the forward strand.
TCTTTTATGCTATTCAAGAGAGTTCTCTTACTCTCTATACTCTTAAATGTTATTGTGAAGACTATGGACCAAGATAAGGGTCATTGTGTATAGTGACCATTTATTCTTGTATGCTATTGAAGAGAGTGCTCTTCTTCTCTATGTACTCTTATGCTATTGTGAAGGCTACAGACCAAGATAAGGGTCATTGTGTATAGTCACCATTCATTCTTTTATGCTATTCAAGAGAGTGTTGTTCTTCTCTATACTCTTATTCTATTTCTTTCTTGCTTGCCTATTGCATGTTTGACCTATTGTGTGCTTGCGTGCATGTGATTGAGAGAGTGAGTGTGTGATTGAGTGAGAGAGGAGGGTCGAGCTTCCATTGGAGTGTGGCGGGCGGAGTTGGAGTAGAGCGTGAAGTGTGGTTGTGTGACAACAAGCTCTCCTATGATAATCCAAGCACAAGTAATCAACGAGGTGAGTGACACATCCCGTTTATGCAATGGTAGGCTAAGTTATGGTAGATTAACCTCTCGGTTTGAGTTGTTTATGCTCCCGAATGTGGTGATACAAGGCCCCATGACATTGTCTAGTTCTTGCATTGTTTCTTTCATGTAAGGGCTTCCCATAAATGACACCACTGCCAAGAAATATCGCATAGCCACAATGCATTTGGAATGCATGTGTGTGTATCTTTGGATTCTATTTTAAGCCTTCCCATGGATGAATTTATTACCTCGTATTGTTATTGAATAAACCGCTCATCTCTTGACTGTCATTTTCATTTTTTGTGGTAATAATAAATCATCCTCCCCGATGCTCGAGGAAGATAAACGTGATAAAAATGTGCTTATCTTCTAGGATGCCTTTTATATAGGATATAATAATATATCCTTAGTAAGTACCATGAATGATTAATGTATTTTAATTGAGTATCATCATTTTTATATTTGTTGTATATTATTTCTACTACTAGAATATCTTGAACCTCATTATGTTTTGGTGTGTGTTATATCAAATATGATTGGTAGAATTGTTCAAAATTTGTACCACTTCACATACAATACACATATTCACTAATATACATAATACCTTTAAAAAACTATGCAATTCACTAATATACATAATACCTTTAAAAAACTATGCAATTCACTCTATATTGTAAGGAGCCAAAAGAAGAAAAATCACACATGCCCTACAGCCTCATAAAGATAAAATCTATAAGGGGTTTCTTCAAAACAGAAATGAGAGAGACGCATGGTTGGCTCCTCCCCTCTCCCTCGCATAGGCATTGACATGTTGTTGCTCATGAATGTGCGACCATCAATGGCTATCTGTCAAATCACCTTTGTGTTAACATTTTGGATAGTCTCGCCTCATCTTTACCATAGGGTTGAACTTTCAAAATCCATGTGGTAGGTAGCAATGGTTGAATAGGAGAGCTATATCACTTTCAACACCTCCATTTTAGTCAAATTGAACATATATTCTCCTCTACAAGGTATTTTGGTAAGGGGGTTCCTTGGGTGTGCAAAGACGGCATGAACAGAAATATTAAAATTGTGTGATTTGATATAAAATTCATTTTTGTATCCATATAGCCACCCCATAAGGTCCACCTTATGGGGTCGCTATATTCATATAGCATGTGTCTTTCTATAAAATAAACATGTTTGTATCTCCCTTATCCATATACCCACCCCATTAGGTGGACCTTCTCGCTAACAAATTTCTTACCTCCTATTCTTGGTAAGCAAACTGTTCATCTTGACTTTGATTTTCATTTTTTATGGTAATAAATCATCCTCCCTTATTCTTGAGGAAGACAAATGTGACAAACATGTTCTCTTCTCCTAGGATGCCTTTCGTATAAGACATAATATTGTATCCTTAGTGAGTACTATTAATAACGTATTCTTAATGAGTACCATTATTTTATCTTTGTTTGTATATTATTTCTATGTCAACTAGAATATCTTGAACTGCATTATGTTTTGGTGTGTGTGTTATCAAATATCCTTTTCTACCATGGTTTAAATTTTGTACTTCACATAATATACACACATTTAACTAATACCTTTATAAAAGACTATGCAAATCACTTTATATTATAAGGAGAGAGAACATGTGTTATAACCTTATGAAGATCAAACCTATCAAGGGTTTCTGTAAAAAATATAGGACATAGAAGCATGATTGGCCCCTCCTGTATCCATCTCATAGGCATTAACATGTTCTTACTCATGAGTGTTTTATCGTGAAACACTGCCACAAAATGGACACATTTACGGGGTGGTTATATGGATAAGGGAGATACAAACGATGTATTTTATATGAACTCAAATACATGTTATATGAATATAGCCACCCTATAAGGTGCACCTTATGGGGTGGCTATATAGGATACAAACAATGAATTTTAATACAAATCACACACACTTTTATCTTTACTATTCATGTCATGCTTGCACATCCAAATAACCCCCTTATCAAAATACCTTAAGGAGTATAATCTATGTTTAGTTTAACCAAAAGTTAGGTGTTAGAAGATATATGGTCCTCCTCTTAAACCATTGCTACCTATCATATGATTTGCAAGTTCAACCCTATGGCAAAGATGAAGTGAGAGGGTGCAAAAAAATGATTGCTAATCCTATGGCATTAATGGTTTTCAATCTACCTCCTCAATCATTTTTTACTCTTATTTGGGGATGTCGGTTGCAATAAACAACAAAGATTGTCGCCCCTCCAATGTTTCTTTGCACCCTCTCACCTCATCTTCACTAATCCAATGGAATTAATATTATTCAGTCTAGGTCCTCAAACATTGTCAACTCTTCTTTAGGGATGTTGGTTTCCATAAATCACAAAGATTGTCCCTCAAATAATACACATGTCTCTAATCACATTCTGTAGGGACTTCACTCTAGCTTTCTTGAGTTTATCCCATTGGCAAGGAACATGTCCCTAATAACATCGTGTATGGTCTTTACTCTCAACTTCTCCAACTTATTCCATAGCTTCTCCATTGCTAACAAAAGTGGAAAATTTAGAGGGTAGTTCCACCATGATTTGGTAGTTCGTATATGATTTGGTACTTGTGTATGCATACAAATAAGTGAAAAGTGAGAGCATATATTTAAGGCATCAAGTCCTATATTTTAAAAAACCTAGAAAATGGATTTGAAAAAATCCACTAATAACTCTCTCTCTCTCTCTCTCTCTCTCTCTCTCTCTCTCTCTCTCTCTTTATATATATATATATATAGTTTTATTTTATTTTATTCTTACGATTAGATTTTGACACTCTAGGATTAAGTTCTATAATAAAACCAAGTATTACATGACACACTAAAAGAAAGAAAATAATCAATTGCCCTTCTTGAAAGGCCACAAAAAGGGGTGATCCAAAAAAAAATCAAAGCTTAATTTTGTGTTATGGATATGCATATCTTATTAACATCATGGAGAAACTTTATTGGGAAAATGGGAAGGGGGGGGGGGGGGGGGGACAGAATAGATTTAGGGGAGGTTCATAGTCTTTCAAGAGTAGAGGGTATCAAAACTGTAAACACAAATGTAATTTGAGCGATAGAGCCAATGACCGTAGCACACTCATGAGCTCCTCATGAGTAACAACATGCCAATGCCTATTGAGGGTGAGGGGAGGAGCCAACAATGCTCATCTATCTTATATGTTTTGAGGAAACCCCTTATAGCTTTAAATTTCATAAGGTTATAGGACATGTGCAATTCCCCCATACAATATAAAGGGAAATGCATAGTTTTTTTAGAAGATATGATGTGTATTAGTTAAATGTGTGTATATTATGTGAAGTGGTATAAAATTTAAACTATGGTAGAAAAGGATATTTTATATAACACACACCAAAGCATAATGCAGTTCAAGATATTCTACTTTTAGAAATAATATGTAAACAAAGATAAAATAATGGTACTCATTAAGAATACATCAATAATGGTACTCACTAAGAATACAATATTGTATCCTATACGAAAGGCATCCTACAAGAAGAGAACTTTTTTGTCACATTTGTCTTCCGCAAGAACTAGGGAGGATGATTTATGTCAAGTCAGACACTTTTAACATTTCTATTCGTGTCAACTTTGCACATTCAAGGAACCCCCTTATCATAATACCTTATGGAGGATAATCTATGTCTAATTTTAATAAAAGGGAGATGTTTAGTGTGATATAGCTTTCCTCTTCAACCATTTCTACCTACCACATGATTTTTGCAAGTTAAACCCTATGGCAAAGATGAGGTGAGAGGGTGCAATCAAAGTATTTCTAATCTTAGGGAATAAATGGTGTTCAATCTGTCTCCTCAAACATTGTCAACTCTTCTTTAGGGATGTTGGTTACCATAAATAAGAAAGATCATCCCTCTATTAATACAGATGTCCCTAATCACATTTGTAGGGTCTTTGCTCTAATTTTCTTGGGTTTATCCTATTGCTTTCGTATTAAGGCACATGTCCCTAATAGCATGCCATAACATGAGGAACAACATGCCAGTGCCTATGCATGTTTCAAATTAAATAAAAAAACTCCATAAACCACGACTGCAGATTCATGTCCCTATAGTCTCACGTTTGCTCTTTCATGTCTTCATTATTCATGTCTTAATTACTTACGTCTGGGAAATTAATATGGTGGGGGGATGGCAATTTTATGCCAAAACCACATAAGTTTATGGAGTCCTGAAGAAAGTTTAAACCCAAGACCTCTCAAAGCAAACATAAGCTTAGGGAGTCCTCAATAAAGTCTAAACCCAAGACCTCTCCAAACGGCAAACCCAACCCACATTAGGTTAGGGAGTCCCCAAGAGCATTTGAACCCAACCTACATAAGCTTATGTAATCCCCAAGAACGTTTGAACCCAAGACCTCTCAAAAGAGAAAACTGGATCTATCCTTTTTTTCCCCTTTGTTTTTTAGATGACTAGAATTGAACACCACACTACCTACCACTATGTGCCTCACAATGTGCCTTTATGGAAAAACAATTGGATAAACCTTGGCAAATTAGTGTGAAGACCCTACACAATGTGATGAGGGGACATGTGTATTAATGGGGGGGACAATCTTTGTTATTTATGGAAACCAACATCCCTAAAGAAGAGTTGACAATGTTTGGGGAGCGAGATTGAACATGATTAATTTGATAGGATTAGCAAAGATGAGGTGAGAGGGTACAAAAAAAAATTCAACGGATGATCTTTGTTGTTTATGGCAACACAACATCCCTAAAGAAGAGTCGACAATGTTTGAGGAGCTCGATTGAATACCATTAATTCTATAGGATTAGCAAAGATGAGGTGTGAGGGTGCAAACAAATATTCGAGGGCAGGATCTTTGTTATTTAAGTGCAACCAACATCCCTAAAGAAGAGTTGACAACGTTCGAGGAGCCAGATTAAGTGTGTCACAATCGAGTGATGACCATTGATGCCCTTGGTAACAAACGTTACCACACGATTGATGTTATCGGATTATCAAAGATGAGGTGGAAGCATGCGGAGAAAGCATTTATGGAAATTGATGTGGTGTGGGGATGGCAACATCCATGCCAAACCACATAAGGTTACGAAGTCCTCAAGAGAGTTTGAACCCAAGACCTCTACAAGAAAACGTAAAGGTTAGGGAGTCCTCAAGAGAGTTTAAACCCAAGGCTTCTGCGAACGGCAAACCTAACCCACATAGGGTTAGGGAGTCCCCAAGATTGTTCGAACCCAACTTACAGAAGGTTGGGTTCAAACGGAAAATCTAACCCTCATAAGGTTAGGGAGTCCCCAAGAGTGTTTGAACCCAAACTACATAAGGTTATGCAATCCCCACATAAGGTTAGGGAGTCCCCAAGAGCGTTTGAAGCCAAGACCTCCTCCTTGTAGAGTTTGATTTTGACACCATGTGTCGCCAACAATCCAGTTGGCAATGTTTGAGGAGCTAGATCTAATGTTTAAGGAGCAAGATTGATTGGAATGAACTCCTCCCTCTAGAGTAATGAACTCCTCCCTCTAGTGTTTGATTGACACCATGTGTCACCAACAATTGAGTTATAATCATTAATTCCCTTGGTAACCAACATCCTCAAACAAGACTTGATGTAGCTTCTTGAGTAGCAGGATTCAAAATAGTGTTCAGTGATTATCGATGTTGTTTATGTTCTCACACACTTGACGGAGATTGAGGGTATGGACACTACTTCTATTATTGGATCATCAAAGATGAGGTGGTGGAAGCATGTGAAGAGAGCATTGATGGAAATTAATGTGGTGGGGGGGTGGCGATTGCATGCCAAACCACATAAATTTACAAAGTCCTTAAGAAAGTTTGAACCCAAGACCTCTCGAAATAAACATATAAGGTTAGGGAGTCCTCAAGAAAGTTTGAACCCAAGACCTCTCCAAATTGGAAACCCAACCCACATAAGGTTAGGGAGTCCCCAAGAGCATTTGAACCCAACCTACATTTAAGCTTATGCAGTCCCCACCAAGAGCATTTGAACCCCAGCCTCTCCAAAGAGAAAAGTAGGGCGGTGGGTGACGAGACGTGCTCAATCGCCTTTCATATGATAAAAAAGGTATATGCTAACAAGCATTGTCATATTCTAATTAGCACAATTGTGTGCTAATTACTATATGATAAAAAAGGATTGCTAATTAATAGCTTAACGATGGTAAAAAACATATCACCAAAATAACATATGTTGATTAGCAAGTAACTAACATAAAGGATGCTAATTAACATAGTAACAATAGATAGTTGATGAATTATGCTAGCCAATCATCATAGTTTGCTAGATAGACAAGGCACATATGTACTACTAAACATAAACCATGAGTTAATGTCACTCAAAAAAGTACAAGGGGTCACCTGATATATCCAAACGACATTTATAAAACAGCACTTTGCAGAATCACAAAATCACAGTTTTCTTCTCTACATTGTGCACCTTATGAGGTGCACACATTTGCAAAACACATGGCATGGTATACATGGTTGCATGATAGTGAGACCAGCGTGAAAGTTTTACAGCATAAAAAATACACCACAACCTGCATGACCAGTGTGAAAGTTTTACAACATAAAAAAATACACCACAACCTACACAATATTCTAGGAGAGTAAGGTTTTCCACACTCTTACTTCCCTGGGATGGCACATTAGGATACAAGCAGCCCCTATGTTTCCTGCATGAACTTTGTCTACCATGTCTTGAAGCACGGCACACTGCCGTGTTATTTTCTTCTTGACTTCATTATGCACCTCCAACTGAGTTTGCAAAGATAGCTGTGTGAGCAATGTACCAATGTAGATCTATAGACAAGTGAATCATGTACAAACAAAAATATAAGACTATTTACCTTTCTCACAGAGATGTTCTCCAGTTCATCTAAACCTCCTCCAAGAATCTCCAAAGTGCCTCATTGTGTGTATGTTTTCACTGCTGCAAGGTTGGATTTCTTAATCGAATCTTCCGGAGGAAATCTCAATGCTGAAAGGAAAGTACCTACTCTCTCTACACTCATCTGCTTCAGCTTTGCATCCTCCAATTTTTGCTGAAAACCCAAATATTCCTCATTTGAAATATGCAGTCTTTCATTGATGCCTTCAATCAATGAATTAAGGTTCTTTGTGTTTTTCTATGCCAACATATAATCTTCATCTCAGAAAATGTCACACTGCTACTATGAACAGGCTGTGCTCTTGGCTGAGGGGTGGCCAACTTGTCCACATCCTGTCGAGCTCCTATCCAATGTCACCATGGACATTACCAACTCCATTGGTCAAATTCCAACACATCAAGTGGGTGTCAAAATACCCCCCTTTTTGTAAATCATTGTTGTGCTCCTCAGTGTGAAGACGGCCCACACAAAGTGCATGGCATTCCCCACGTCAATAGCATGAGGGATGAACTGAAGCACATAAGCCCAAGCAAATGCTAGAGTGACTTCCTCCTTGGTTAGCCGCCTCTGATACACTTTGTTGTAGAACAACATCATGTCTTCAAACCTTTCAGGATAGATGCTACTATACTTCACACGGTATGACACCCTTTCCTTGGTGTGGTTGAAAACAGACAGCCAGGAAGCATCCAAAACATCTAACTCTTTTAAGTTCCTTAGATCATCAACATCAATATCCAAGCCATGGTTGACATGGAAGTCCGCCTTGGTCAAACAAAACACCTTCTGAGGTGGATAGGCCACCTTCGGTGCTTTTCACTGCATTGGAAAAAACATAAAAAATATGAAACATGTGCTAAAAAAGACAAGCACACAAAATGGTTACATAGCAGGTCAGGCACATTACCTGCATTATTGTCCCTCAACTTATTTCATTTCACATGGACCTTCGTGGCTAACATAGCTTCATTTTTCACTGGTGATACACATGCTTCTTCCTTGTTTGACACTTCTACCTGTTGGTTACGTTGTTCTTCTTCCACCTTCGTCTTTTGCCTTGCTTGTCTTCTAGCCACAAGCGACTACCTACTTCCCTTCTTTTCTGGCCTAGAGTCGCTCATGGGTTCATCATCTGATTGGGTTGTCTAACTGTGTCTCCTGGTGGGTGGAGGCGATGGCTCCCCGTTCGTAGACAACTTGAATGGTCTCTTCCTACTAAACAGAGCACTCTGCTCTTACATTGCCTTTCTCAACCATATCTCCCAAATAAACATTTGGAGAGGAAGGATCATAACTCATAGCAATGAGAATCCTTTCATTTCGTGCATGCGGCCACCCCCTCCAAGTTATCATTGTGCTATGTGGCTACTTTCGGTATTACATCTCTAATAAACATGTGCTAGTTCAACCCCCAACTAAAAATATGCTAACGAGCACAAAAGGTGTAACCTTGAATGTGCTTACACCCATCACCAACAATCGAGTGATAATCATTAGTGCCCTTGGTAACCAACATTCTTAAACAAGACTTATGGAGCTTGGGTAGCAAGATTCACAAAAGTGTGATTATCGATGTTGTTTATGTTCTCACACACTTGACGAAGATTGATGGTATGGACACTACTTATATTATTGCATCATCAATGATGAGGTGGAAGCATGCCCATAGAGCATTGATGGAAATTAATATGGTGGGGGGATGGCAACTGCATGCCAAAACCACATAAGTTTATGGAGTCCTTAAGAAAGTTTAAACCCAAGACCTCTCGAAGCAAACATAAGCTTAGGGAGTCCTCAAGAAAGTCTAAACCCAAGACCTCTCCAAACGGCAAACCCAACCCACAAAAGGTTAGGGAGTCCCCAAGAGCATTTGAACCCAACCTACATAAGCTTATGCAATCCCCAAGAACGTTTGACCCAAGACCTCTTAAAAGAGCAAAATAGAACTATCCTTTTTTTCCCTTTTTTTAAAGATGACTGGAATTGAACACCAAACTACCTACCACTATGTGCCTCACAATGTGCCTTTATGGAAAAACCATTGGATAAACCTCGGCAAATTAGTGTGAAGACCCTACAGAATGTGATCAGGGGACACGTGTATTCATGGGGGGGACAATCTTTGTTATTTATGGAAACCAACATTCCTAAAGAAGAGTTGAAAATGTTTGGGGAGCTAGATTGAACATGATTAATTTGAGTGGATTAGCAAAGATGAGGTGAGAGGGTGCAAAAAAAAAATCTGACGGATGATCTTTGTTGTTTATGGCAACCAACATCCTTGAAGAAGAGTCGACAATGTTTGAGGATCTCGATTGAATACCATTAATTCTATACGATTAGCAAAGATGAGGTGTGAGGGTGCAAACAAATTTTCGAGGGGAGGATCTTTGTTATTTAAGTGCAACCAACATCCCTAAAGAAGAGTTGACAATCTTAAGTGCAACCAACATCCCTAAAGAAGAGTTGAAAATGTTCGAGGAGCCAGATTAAGTGTGTCACAATCGAGTGATGACCATTGATGCCCTTGGTAAAAACAAACATTCGTAAACCTTGATGTAGCCTGACTAGCTAGATTTAAAATCATGTTGAATGATGATCGATGTTGTTTATGTCCTCACAAAATTGCTGGAGATTGAGGGTATGGACACGATTGATGTTATCGGATTATCAAAGATGAGGTGGAAGCATGCGAAGAAAGCATTTATGGAAATTGATGTGGTGTGGGGATGGCGACGTCCATGCCAAACCACATAAGGTTACGAAGTCCTCAAGAGAGTTTGAACCCAAGACCTCTACAAGAACATGTAAGGTTAGGGAGTCCTCAAGAGAGTTTGAACCCAAGGCCTCTCTGAGAACGGCAAACCTAACCCACATAGGGTTAGGGAGTCCCCAAGATCGTTTGAACCCAACTTATAGAAGGTTGGGTTCAAATGGAAAATCTAACCCTCATAAGGTTAGGGAGTCCCCAAGAGTGTTTGAACCCAAACTACATAAGGTTATGCAATCCCCAAGAGCGTTTGAAGCCAAGCCCTCCTCCTTGTAGAGTTTGATTTTGACACCATGTGTCGCCAACAATCCAGTTGACAATGTTTGAGGAGCTAGATTTATGTTTAAGGAGCAAGATTGATTGGAATGAACTCCTCCCTTTAGAGTAATGAACTCCTCCCTCTAGTGTTTGATTGACACCATGTGTCACCAACAATTGAGTTATAATCATTAATTCCCTCGGTAACCAACATCCTTAAACAAGACTTGATGTAGCTTCTTGAGTAGCAAGATTCAAAACAATGTTCAGTGATTATCGATGTTGTTTATGTTCTCACACACTTGACGCGGAGATTGAGGGTATGGACACTACTTCTATTATTGGATCATCAAAGATGAGGTGGTGGAAGCATGCGAATAGAGCATTGATGGAAATTAATGTGGGGGGGTGACAATTGCATGCCAAACCACATAAATTTACAAAGTCCTTAAGAAAGTTTGAACCCAAGACCTCTCGAAATAAACATAAGGTTAGGGAGTCCTCAAGAAAGTTTGAACCCAAGACCTCTCCAAATGGGAAACCAACCCAAATAAGGTTAGGGAGTCCCAAAGAGCATTTGAACCCAACCTACATTTAAGCTTATGCAGTCCCCAAGAGCATTTGAACCCCAACCTCTCCAAAGAGCAAAGTGGGTCTATGGACGGGTATATTGATATAATATCAATATACTTAATAAAAGGGAAAATAGGGCGGTGGGTGACGTGCTCAATCGCCTTTCCATGGCGATGGCCCTCCCATCGAGAGCGCGCGCTAACGACGGCTATATAAGAAGCAGCCTCTCGAGACCTCCTTATACCGCACACAGAAAGACAGAGACAGAGAGAGAGATAAGGAGAGGGGACAGATTTCTAAGCGCATCAGGAAGTGAAGCAGCTTTGTTAGAGCAGCGTGGTGTCGCTAACGCACCACAGGGCGGTGTCGTTTTCTTCGTGTTTGGTGCAAGCGTGAGCGAGCAAACGCTACGTTTTCTGGTGATGAGCGAGCTAGTCGTACCTGCTGTCGTTAAGTTGGTGTTACAATTTCATTTGTTTTCTGAGCTTCTGTAATCAAGTTTTGATTTCCTCCGTGAGCAGGCCCCCATGGAAACACGACGAAAATCTGGTGTGCGCTCCGACACCGCCGGCGTGCGCTGGAGAGGTGACCATGAGAGGTGGGAGGCCGAGATCACCATTCCTGACGCCCTGCTGAGGGCCATGCAGGCGCAGGAGGAGGCGAATCGGATGCCGCGGAGGAAAAGGCTCCTGACGCTGGGCAGTTTCCTAACTGAACGCCAAGCCGCCAGGGCTTTTGATGCGGCCGTGGCATGTCTGAATTTCAACTCCGCCAGAGCGCCGGACGTTCCTCAACCTAACTGCAAGAGAAAGCGGGCCGCCAACTACGAGTCAGCCAGGCGGCTCAACCAGGTTCCTTCATCTCCCGAGAGCACATTGTGTCGCGCTGAGGCACAGTTCCGCGCTGGAGAAGCCTCTCCCGAACCAGCAAAAGGCGGCAGAAGCTACGTATACTAACGCCATGAGGTCTGGATGAGATACCCTTCACTTGATGCATCTATTATTTTTCTTTTTGATTTGTCTTGGAGTCACTTTAAAGTGGCCTTTGGTCTTACTTCAAACCAACAACATTAGTATGAAAGCTATTAAGTTTTCAATCAAGAGAAATGCCAAATATACGGCTACGAAAATCTATGGAGAAGTTGAAACTTGGGTGTAATTTAAGGGTAGGGTTTTGAACATGGAGAGTCAAAAGACTCCATATACTAAAAGGTCATGAATCTTAGGGTTTAACAAGAGAGTGTGATGGGTAATGGAGCATTTAGTGCTTTCTCTCACATGCAAAATTATGTACGTTAAAAGATATCATGCACCATAACCTTGGATTGATGCGTGTAGTTAAAGAAGGTGTGATTTGTGTTGCTTGCCTTTGATGAGATACAATGGCCACCACTGACATAAAGTACTCCTTCAGATGTACCATTGTGGGTAATGGAGCTTCGTATGCTTTCTCCCACTTCTTCTAGGCAAAATTGTGTGATCTTTGTGTACTTTAAAATCTATCATGCAACAAAATCAAAAATGGCTATGGATCAATGCATAGAGTTGAATGTGTAAACTACCGCCGATTGTGTTTCTTGCCTTTAATAAGATATAATGGCCGCCGATTCATGTTACTCCTTGAGATAAAAGGCCCTTGCTCTTTACTATATACAAAAAAAATAGGAAATGTGTATGATCTTCACTACTTTTGTTAAAGGTTCGCATTAGTTGTAAACTTGAGAATGACTATTAGTGGAATGTGGCTAAAAGAATAAAAGGGGTTTTAACATTGCTACTCAGTATAAGGTATTATGGCCTAAAGCGATACTCTATTTAGCGACATAAGTTAATAATGTTGCTATGCGACTCCCGTAGTAACATTATAAGTAAGGAGTATTTCCTCCAAAGTAATGTTTTGAAAGAAAGTTACGGTTGTCACTTAGCAACACAAATAAATTCACTAGAATTGTAAGCGACACTACTAGGGACAAGATTCCCATTTAATAATAGGGTATATTGTGGTAGGCGATTACTTACACCATAAATTTCAACTCCGAACTCCGATGAAGCCGAGCAAATACTCAAAGTTTACCGCACGAGCTGCACGTTGCCTATTTTCCTATTTTAAGTGTTGTTTATCTGAAATGACATAACTTTTGATAGGAATTTCAAATTGACAAACCAATTGACTCTACAGAAAGCTTGTGCGACACTGTGCACACACCAAGAATAAGGAAACGTTTTGGTACCAATTGTGTTTCTATAATACAATTGCAATTAGGATAAGATAGGGTAGTCCAGATCAACAGTCCAAGGACCTACATAAACTTGCTAACAATGATTAATCACTGGAATTCTACAAAACATGAATAAGAGATTGAATGAAACATAGAACATGCACATGAATGGAATTAACACAATTGATTCCCCCTTTCTCTTCTCCTCACGATAGCAAGATCGATGATGCTCTAATACCATGTTGGAAATACACGAACACGAAGAGATAGGGACATAGTGCCTCAGAGAGAGAGAAGAAGGAAGAGAGTTACACCATATACACTCCCAAAAGACTAGTTCATATTGATTATAAGTTTGTATATATAGGTGAGATCTAGGTCAAGTTAGGGTGTGATATATATAGCTCCAACACTAGCGACAAGATTCCCATTTAATAATAGAGTATACAATAGCAACTGTACTTCATAATTTTCACTTGTGCATTGCACTCTTAGATCTCTAGCAGCTTTTTTGCACACCCTAGGCAGCTTGCTTTGTTGACTAGCTACACTTGACATTGCCGACACCCCTAGTCATGGATCCTACTTCTGATCTTGCTTGGGTAGATCTTAGTAGATGCAGATTTCTTTGGGGGTGTTTTGGAGGATGCCATGGTCTCCATGGATTTTGCTAGATTATATTAGAGACTTCATCAAATCTATGCAGAGGAGGCCAATCACTAGGTAAAATGGAGGTACCCTTTACCATTCGAGAGAGCTAGTTGTGGTTAGATCGAGTGACCACGATGCATGTAAGTGGCTCTCTTATTGAAGTATGGTTTAGGGTATTTTCTCTTAAGTGACAAAATTAATGTATAATCTGTTTTTGTTAATGTGTTGCACTTTAGTTCCATTCAACTTGGTAGCTTTACCAATCTTAGTGCCTATATTATAGGTCTTACAAATTATACACACACAATTTGTCATTCACTACACATGTCATAGCTCTTAGGAATTCTACACACACAATTTGTCATTCACTACACATATCCCTTTGAAACCCATGATTTCTAGCTTATCTACACATCCAAATCTTTATCTTGCAAGAAGATAAAGATTTCTAGAGAGTGGTATTGGAAACTCATTGGGCCTTTGTCTATGCGTTGACCTGATTGAGGACTATGTGTCCTTCCACCTAGTCCATGTAATTTCCCAAACAATACTTCATTTATGAGACTTTGTAAGATCTCTTTCTAGCTCCTTTAAGTGCTCCTTCGCATAGGATTTTTTTGGGGTGAACTCTTCTTCTTCCAAAGTCAAAGGGTCAAATTCGGTTTATTTTGAGTCGAAAAATTACTTTTTCTTTGGTAGTGCCATTCTCTAATAAAAATAAAGCAATAATAATGAGCTTGATTTTTAGTAGGCTAGTAGGGCCTTATAGCTAGTTTCCAAGAGAAAGGGTAATTGGGAATCTTAGGGGTACTCTAAGACAGAGGTTGGTATACTTGTCTTGACCTAACCCTTAAGTTAGTGACAAACAAGAATCTCTTATCAGAGTTAGAAAGTGTAGGTTATTTATTGATATCTTTTTTATGGTCCATATTCTCATGGCATGAGAATGTCAGTGTATTTTCATGGCTTGAGAACTAAAGTTGATTCGCACAGTGATAGATGCACCTTGATTTTACTTGGTTTAGTAGCACGTTGGGTAACCTTTGACTTCCCTTTCCACCATCATCCTCATTTCACTAAGCTTATGTAGTCCCAAGCCTTCCTTAAGCCTCCTTCATCAGGAAGGATGTCATGTGCACAAGGCAGTGCTATGGTTAATGCTAGATCGAAATCACTTATTAGGCAGCTTTAGGTGCATTTAGGACATGTAGCATCCTGTCGAGAACATCATATGGGCATGTCAGCAACATGAAATAATGGTGGAAAGTAAGAGTGGATAAGGCTATTGGCCAAACATAGTAGCATCCCATCGGCAACATCATATGGGCATGTCAGCAACATCAAATATTGGTGTAAACTATGAGTGGATAAGGCTATTGGACAAACACATAAGGTTTATGCATAAGACTTATGCACAAGACGTTATATATATAGATTTATGAATAAGGACTTATGCATGTCCCTTATGCATAATATTTCAAAAAAAGGGAGAGCTCCTAGAGACTAATGCATAAGTCTTATGCAAAAATATATACCTAAGTATGCTGGGAGCTGACCGGTAGCACCTGGCATGCATTGAGAGCTCCCAGTGGGTGTGCTGCCTAACCATGAGGCTTATGCATATGGCTATTAGCCTCATACATAAGCCTTATGTATGAGACTTCATGCATTAGTCTCATGTCTCATTCATATAGCTTATGAATGATACTAATGCATAACCTTATGCATATGGCTAATGCATTTTCCTCATGCATAAGCGTTATGCATAATAAGGCTAATGCATGAGGCTTTATGCATTAGCCTCATGCCTCATGCATATAGTTTATGCATACAACTTACACATGAGGCTTATGTATATGGCTAATGCATTAGCCTCATGCATAATCTTTATGCATGCAGCTTAAACATGAGGCTTATGCATACATCTTATGCAAGAGGCTAATGCATAACTTTTATGCATACAACTTATGCAAGAGGCTAATGCATAACCTTTATACATAAAGCTACTGCACAAGTCTCATGCATAAGGCTAATGCACAAGCCTCATGTATAAGGCTAATGTATAAGCCTCATACATAAGGCTCATGCATAATGTGTGTGAAGATTTTATCGAGAAAAGAAGCATATAAAAATATTTGACTTAAAGCTTATTTTCATAAAAAAATTACCAAGGTTTATAAAACTCAAGACAAAAGTACAACACGATTTGTCTCTTTCATGGACAAAAGAGATAAATTTCTTGAGACTCTTGGGAAAAGGCTTAATGGGTGGAGTCTCCAAAGTGTAAACAAAGCTTGTAAAAGCTATATATATATATATATATATATATATATATATATATATATATATATACGATTAAGGACAACCCCACCTCCCTCCACGTGGGCAAAGGAGGTGGGGCTATTTCAAAATAACCATCCTACAGCAAACATGAACTTCACGCTTGTATTTCAAAAACGCTCTTCCCGCGACGTACGCTCGCCTCCTATTCCAGTCATTTTGCTGTTCCAATCGTTTCATCACCTCTGGGTCGCCTGCTGTTCCAGTCGTCATCGTCATCACCTCAGGGTAGCGTGCGGCACTTCACCTCGCCTGCCATTCGAGTCGTCATCACCTCCAGGTCGCCTCTAGCTCTACCTCCACAGGTATCACTTATCAACTTCGAAGTTTGCTGTTTGTGCATGATCGTTAATTATGAGTACTTAGTATCGGTAAAAGAAGCCATTACTAATCACAGAGTTAATCATGCATTAATCATATGATTTAATAGCATCACATTAGGATGTTGAGGGGCAGCTTTAGGGCCTTGAAACTTTCGCAGAAGGAGGGACGGAGGCCAAAGAACTGAGATCGAGTTGTAGCATGTGCAGCCGAGCGTGTGGAATCTCCTGCAGGATGCCGTGCTTCACCTGTTCTCCCACGCTGACATTCCTCACGGCCAGCAACACCCGGGTGCCTCGCAGTGCCAGTACCCATACTGTCTCCACTCCGATCCCGCTGGATGCACCTGCGCCATATAATAAGCACGTAAAACATGAAGCAGTGATTCAATGAATCACTCGCTAATTATACAACCAAACGAAACAAACCTGTGACAATGGCCGTTCTGTCGGGATGCAGCACGTGTCCACAGCCAAACATGGTAGAGCGGGAAGCGGCCCTCGCCCCATGGCACATCTGCAGAAAGCCGCCCGTGTGGCAGCCCCTGTAAAGATAGAGTTCCAGGTAGACCATGGAATAATCAAACACAGAAAAAAGTCCCCCCCACATGGCGAAGCTGCCACCCACGCTACGTACTGCCTGGCTGCCACACCCAGGAGGCGCTCCCCCTTGGGCGAGTTCTTCATGCCCTTGATGAGATGGAAGATAGAGCCGCCCACAGCCCTCATGCCCTCTTCCAACAACAACAACAACTCCTCTGTTTGCATGCAACAATAGCTCCTCTGTGTTGCATGCAAACAGATTGTGAAGGTGGTTGCAACCAGATGTCCATGATGTCAGCAACTCCATGCAAACCACCCAGCATTCCAGGGTATTAGGTGGTTTACCAACCCATCTCTGGCACTGGTGTTTTTCCCAATTATGTGCCGAAGGAGCCTTGAGAGATTTTATGGCATCTTTTAAGAGGAGGGGGTATCAAAACTATAAACACAAAGGTGATTTGAGATTGCGAAGGTGGTGGCAACCAGATGTTCGTGATGTCAGCAAACGCGACGTCCAATGGCGCGGGAGAGGGGTAGCGTGTTTCGGGGACTATGATTTGCTGCTTACATGAGAGTGGGGAGTGCTAGGCACGTAAGTACTTTGCATGCAAAGGAAAGGCGCGAAGGGAGGCAGGGAGGGGCACTGCTATGGAGGAGAGAAGAGAAAAAGGTGGAAGAGGGGAGGCGGCAGGGTGAAAAGGAGAGCTCAAAAGATGATGATAAGAGGGTGAAGGTAGAAGGAGAAGAACGCGAAGGGAGGCAGGGAGGGGCGCTGCTATGGAGGAGAGAAGAGAAAAAGGTGGAAGAGGGGAGGCGGCAGGGTGAAAAGGAGAGCTCAAAAGATGATGATAAGAGGGTGAAGGCAGAAGGAGAAGAACGCGAGGACGGACAGAAGCCGGAGGCGGAGACGCAGGCGAAGATGGGAGGAAAGATTTTACAACAGTGCAGAGATATAGAATAACCTACAGATCTTAGCTGATTCTCGCCCTGAAATGCTGAGAGCTCTGCCTAGCAACACTGACAAGCTCTCTGCGTTTACTTGCAAGCCGACTCCAAGCCTCGACGTAGAGGCGGCAGAAAGAGAGAGAGAGAGAGAGAGAGGGAGGGAGGGAGATGATGCATGCATGGCATCCCCCCTCATCCATTTGCATGTTTCTAAATGTCCACCACCGTGCCCAAAAACACTGAGAAGCTCTCTGTGTTTACTTGCAAGCTGACTCCAAGCCTCGACGTAGATTCTCACCCTGAAATGCTGAGAGCTCTGGCCCAGAAACACTGAGAAGCTCTCTGCGTTTACTTGCAAGCCGACTCCAAGCCTCGACGTAGAGGCGGCAAAGAGAGAGAGAGAGAGAGAGAGAGAGAGAGAGAGAGAGAGAGAGAGGGAGGGAGGGAGATGATGCATGCATGGCATCCCCCCTCATCCATTTGCATGTTTCTAAATGTCCACCACCGCGCCCAGAAACACTGAGAAGCTCTCTACGTTTACTTGCAAGCCGACTCCAAGCCTCGACGTAGAGGCGGCAGAGAGAGAGAGAGGGAGAGAGGGAGGGAGGGAGGGAGATGATGCATGCATGGCATCCCCCCTTATCCATTTGCATGTTTCTAAATGTCCGCCACCACGCCTTGACGTAGAGGCGAGAGAGAGAGAGAGAGAGAGAGAGAGAGAGAGAGAGAGAGAGAGAGAGAGAGAGAGAGAGAGAGAGAGAGAGAGAGAGAGAAGGGGGGGAGTGAGGGAGGGAGATGATGCATGCATGGCATCCATTTGCATGTTTCTAAATGTCTACCACCACCCTCTATCCAAAAAAAAAATCCCCTTATCTCCGGCCTCACGTGCTGCTCATCACACCGGGTTCGATCCATCTCTTGGAGAACTGTGGGGGCGATCGAGGTGGGGGAACCAGATGTCCCCCTTGGCCGAGTTCTTCATGCCCTTGATACGATGGAAGAAGGAGCCGTATGTGTATATATATATATATATATATATATATATATATATAGAGAGAGAGAGAGAGAGAGAGAGAGAGAGAGAGAGAGTAAAATGATTTTGGATTTTTAAAATAAAAAGTGATTTATTTTGTTATGTGTGTGTGTGTGTGTGTGTGTGTGTAAGATTTAAATAAAAAATATTTGGATTGTTCTTGGAGAGCCCCCCACAATGGATACCACATGAATAGGACTGTAGCCGTGCAGCTCTGGGGAGAGCCCCCCACGATGGTGGATACCCACCACACCCACGAGCTCTGTGCACGAGCTGATTTCAAACAAAATGTATTATATATATCTATACAAGATTAACCACAACTCCCCCTCAGTCCACGTGGCCAGCCAAAAGCGAGGTTAATTCAAAAGGAGGGTTAATTAGCGCAAAATATGGAGGTGCTTTGTTTTTGAAAATATGCGCTCCAGCCAAAAGTGTGATCACGCTTGCACTTCACGCCTCCGGTCCACCTCCATGTTCACCTACTCCAGTCCACGTCCACATTCTACAGTCCGTATACCCGTATAATGGTGATGCTAATATGAGCGCACAGTCGTCCAGCCACGTGACACATCATCGATGTGCGTCTGCTGTCTGGCATCTCCCGTCGCTCAGCTGTGCAACTGTGTTAATTGACTGAAGGCCTCACCCCCCGTCTGCGTTGCAAACCAAGCCCAGAACTGGGATAGCCTCTGCAAAGTGTGCATCGAGGTTGCCATCTTTGAAGGCAAGCACGCAAAAGGAGGTATAATTTGACAGTAGGAGGCAGAAGAAGGTTTTAAAACACACACAAAAACGCATTGCAAACCAGAACTCGTACTGCACTGTTACCTTGAACTCGATGCATTCATGGATGGGAGTGGAGGCTCTACATGGGGAACATGCATGTTGTTCAAACAATATGTGTCCTCTACATGGGGAACATGCATGTTGTTGAGACAAAGAGAGTGGCTCTCACGATAAGTGTAAGGGAGTTCACTACAGGAGTAGTTTAAAACTCTTTGATCTATGAAGCTTGATGTTTTAAATATACCCATTTTGTTAACTTCAAGGTAATAAACTACGGTTAAACTTACAACTTTTTTCATTCTTTGTATTTAAAAAATCAAGGATGTCTGTAAAACTTTATGTAAGTTGATGAAATTATAAGCTCCTTTTGTTTAACTCACATGATATTTTACATATTCCTAGGTGAATCCCTTGAGCCCGCACTCTCATCCATCTTTTTAAATGAGTTTCCTAAAAGCTAAAATTAGGTGAACCGCCTTCAGACATATATAGATATATATACAAATACATATACATATATATATGTATGTATATGCATATACATATACATATACATATATAGATACGTATAAATACATATATGTATGTATATGCATATGCATATGCATATGCATATACATACACAGATACATATACATATACATATACATATACATACATACATACATACATACATACATACATATATATATATATATATTCATGTGGATACCTTTTTACCATTCATTCACTTGAGCGTAGTTGGGTCTTAATCTATTCTACATATGTGTGATTTAGTTTGTGATTCACCGTTTGGATTATTTTCATAATCCATAATTTCTTCTAGATTAAATAAAATTTAAATAATATTTCATTAATATATTTCTTTATGATATACAGTATGGATAACGAGGGTGAAATTGTGAGGTGTTCCATGGACGTTGAGGATAGAAAGCCATCGTGCAGAGTATTCAAGACCTCAACAATTTGAGGTAAGAGAAGATAATGAGAAGACTCAACGAATAATGCATGCTTTTAAGCAATGCCAGAGGAAACTAAAAACCTCTACTAAGTGGGTGCGACGTAACCATGGTAAGAAGACTCGAAATGGAAAGAAGATAAAAAATGTAACATCAGAGAATATACTCCATTTGGTCAATGACACAAACTCCCATGTGTTAAATGTGGGACGCTTGATTTGCTGGTCTTGGTTAAATAGGAATCAGAAGGTGACCATGTCTTCAAGATCAGACACAATTGATGCATTTGCCATGGTCCAAAACCCCTTCTTCGACTCTCATAAGCGTTGAAACCTTCAAGGCAAGAATTTCTTAGTTTTAACAACTGATAGTGAACATCGCTTCCTCCAAACATTTTTCAGTGACTTTTATCACAAAATAAGCCTTTGCATTAAGCTTATTAAATAAGATCTTTCTTAAGCCTTAATCTTCTTATCCTTTGATGCTTTTAAAATATCATTACTTTAAGTCTTTAAACCCACATTTTAGTGACCTTTTCATACTTAGGGATATAGATAAGGGAACTTATCTACGCAAGAGTTTGATCATGAGGGAAAAATAAAATAAAATCTTTTGGTAAGCATCTTTCAAGCTTCTGACATATCTATGACCAAAAGCATGATGAAGCGGTCATAAATCCCTTCCATTCACAAGCCCTCAACAAAGTTAAAATAACAATACTCATTAAGAATACGTTAATGATGATACTCACTAAGGATACATTATTATACCTTATACAAAATGCATCCTAGAAGAAGAGCACATGTTTCACATTTTCCTTCCTCATGAACTAGGGAGGATTATTTATTACCACAAAAATTGAAAATCAGAGTCAAGATGAGCAATTTCCTCAACAAGAATTGAAAATCAAAGTCAAGATGAGCAATTTCCTCAACAAGAATAGGACTTAAGAAATTCGTTAGCAAGAAGGTCCACCTAATGGGATGGGTATATGGATGAAGGAGATAAAAAAATGAATTTTATATCAACTCAGACACACATTATATGAATATAGCCACCTCATAAGGTGCACTTTATTCGGTGGCTATATGGGACACAAATAATGAATCTTATGTTGAATCACACACTTTTAATATTCTTGTTCATGTCATCTTTGCACATTCAAGAAACCCCCTTATCAAAATACCTTATCACATGAATTTTGCAAGTTCAACCCTATGGCAAAGATGAGGTGAGAGGGTACACTCAAAGTATTGCTAATCCTATGGGATTAATGGTGTTAAAACTAGCTCCTCAAAATTTTAGTTAAAATAAGAGGGGGATGGGAAAAGGGAGGAGCCTTGAGAGATTTTATGGCATCTTTTAAGAGGAGGGGGTATCAAAACTGTAAACACAAAGGTGATTTGAGTGATAGCCAATGATGATAGCGCACTCATGCCAATGTCCATGCGAGGGAGAGAGGAAGAGCCAACCATGATTCTCTATCATGTATGTTTTGAAGAAACCCCTTATAAGCAACAACATTCCAATTCCTAGTCGAGGGAGAGTGGAGGAGCTAACCATGCTTATCTCTCATGTTTATTATGAAGAAACCCCATATAGCTTTTATATTAATAAGGTTGTAGGGCATGTGTAATTTTCCCCCTTCTCTGTCTTTCCATTAAGGAGTGAATTGCATATTTTTTTTATACGATATTATGTATATTAGTGAAATATGCGTATTCTATGTGAAGTGGCCAAAACAATTGAACTATGCTATTTGATATAACACACATTAAACCATAGTGAGGTTCAAGATATTCTAGTAGTAGAAATAATATACAACAAAGATAAAATGATGATATTGAATAAGAATATGTTAATCATTAACGGTACTCACTAAGGTTACATTAATTATATCCTATATGAAAGGCATCCTAGAAGAAGAACACATGGTTGTCACGTTTTTCTTCCTCCTCAATACTTGTGCAAGATGATTTATTACCACAAAAAATAACAATGAGAGTCACAATGAGGGGTTTACTAAGCAAAGAATAGAAGGTAAGAAATTCATTCGTTTTAGGAAGGCCCCCCTAATTGGGTGGGTATATGGATAAGGGAGATACAAACCATTAATTTCATATCAAATCAAATACACATTATATGGCATAAAACAATGAATTTTATGCCAAATCACACACACTTTTAACTTTTTTGTATGTGCCATCTTTGCACATCCAAGTAACCCCCTTATCAAAATACCTTATGGAGGATAATATATGTTTATTTTAACTAAAAGGGCGGTGTTGAAAGATATATAGCCCTCCTCTTCGACTATAAGGAAAACGAAGGGGGGGAGGGGCAAGGGAAGAGCTTTGGTAGAGGTTATGGAAATTGTCAAGAGAAGAGGGTATCAAAACTCTAAACACAAATTTAGTTTGAGCAATAACCAATGACGATAGAACACTCATGAGTAAGAACATGTTAATGCCTATGAGATGGATACGGGAGGGGCCAATCATGCTTCTCTGTCCTATATTTTTTGCAAAAACCCTTGATAGGTTTGATCTTCACAAGGTTATAACACATGTTCTCTCTCCTTATAATATAAAGTGATTTGCATAGTCTTTTATGAAGGTATTAGTTAAATGTGTGTATATTATGTGAAGTACAAAATTTAAACCATGGTAGAAAAGGATATTTGATAACACACACACCAAAACATAATGCAGTTCAAGATATTCTAGTTGACATAGAAATAATATACAAACAAAGATAAAATAATGGTACTCATTAAGAATACGTTATTAATAGTACTCACTAAGGATACAATATTATATCCTATACGAAAGGCATCCTAAGAGAAGAGAACATTTTTGTCACATTTGTCTTCTCCTCAAGAATAAGGGAGGATGATTTATTACCATAAAAAATGAAAATCAAAGTCAAGATGAACAGTTTGCTTACCAAGAATAGGTGGTAAGAAATTTGTTAGCGAGAAGGTCCACCTAATGGGGTGGGTATATGGATAAGGGAGATACAAACATGTTTATTTTTTAGAAAGACACACGCTATATGAATATAGTGACCCCATAAGGTGGACCTTATGGGGTGGCTATATGGATACAAAAATGAATTTTATATCAAATCACACAATTTTAATATTTCTGTTCATGCCGTCTTTGCACACCCAAGGAACCCCCTTACCAAAATACCTTGTAGAGGAGAATATATGTTCAATTTGACTAAAATGGAGCTGTTGAAAGTGATATAGCTCTCCTATTCAACCATTGCTACCTACCACATGATTTTTAAAAGTTCAACCCTATGGTAAAGATGAGGCGAGAGTATCCAAAATGTTAACACAAAGGTGATTTGATAGATAGCCATTGATGGTCGCACATTCATGAGCAACAACATGTCAATGCCTATGCAAGGGAGAGGGGAGGAGCCAACCATGCGTCTCTCTCATTTCTTTTTTGAAGAAACCCCTTATAGATTTTATCTTTATGAGGTTGTAGGGCATGTGTGATTTTTCTTCTTTTGTCTCCTTACAATATAGAGTGAATTGCATAGTTTTTTAAAGTTATTATGTATATTAGTGAATATGTGTATTGTATGTGAAGTGGTACAAATTTTGAACAATTCTAGCAATCATATTTGATATAACACACACTAAAACATAATGAGGTTCAAGATATTCTAGTAGTAGAAATAATATACAACAAATATAAAAATGATGATACTCAATTAAAATACATTAATCATTCATGGTACTTACTAAGGATATATTATTATATCCTATATAAAAGGCATCCTAGAAGATAAGCACATTTTTATCACCTTTATCTTCCTCGAGCATCAGGGACGATGATTTATTACCACAAAAAATGAAAATGATAGTCAAGAGATGAGCGGTTTACTCAATAACAATACGAGGTAAGAAATTCATCCGTGGGAAGGCCCTAACGGGGTGGTTATATGGATAAGGGAGATACAAACGATGGATTTTATATGAACTCAAATACATGTTATATGAATATAGACACCCTATAAGGTGCACCTTATGGGGTGGCTATATAGGATACAAACAATGAATTTTAATACAAATCACACACACTTTTATCTTTACTATTCATGTCATGCTTGCACATCCAAATAACCCCCTTATCAAAATACCTTAAGGAGTATAATCTATGTTTAGTTTAACTAAAAGTTAGGTGTTAGAAGATATATGGTCCTCCTCTTAAACCATTGCTACCTATCATATGATTTGCAAGTTCAACCCTATGGCAAAGATGAAGTGAGAGGGCGCAAAAAAAATAATTGCTAATCCTATGGCATTAATGGTTTTCAATCTAGCTCCTCAATCATTTTTTACTCTTATTTGGGGATTTCGGTTGCAATAAACAACAAAGATTGTCCCCCCTCCAATGTTTCTTTGCACCCTCTCACCTCATCTTCACTAATCCAATGGAATTAATATTATTCAGTCTAGGTCCTCAAACATTGTCAACTCTTCTTTAGGGATGTTGGTTTCCATAAATCACAAAGATTGTCCCTCCATTAATACACATGCCCCTAATCACATTTTGTAAGGACTTCACTCTAGCTTTCTCGAGTTTATCCCATTGGTTTTGCATCAAGGAACATGTCCCTTATAACATCGTGTATGGTTTTTACTCTCAACTTCTCCAACTTATTCCATAGCTTCTCCATTGCTAACAAAAGTGGAAAATTTAGAGGGTAGTTCCACCATGATTTGGTAGTTGGTACTTGTGTATGCATACAAATAAGTGAAAAGTGAGAGCATATATTTAAGGCATCAAGTCCTATATTTTAAAAAACCTAGAAAATGGATTTGAAAAAATCCATGAGAACTACTAATAACTCTCTCTCTCTCTCTCTCTCTCTCTCTCTCTCTCTCTCTCTTTATATATATATATATATATATAGTTTTACGATTAGATTTTGACACTCTAGGATTAAGTTTTTTAATATAGAAGCTATAATAAAACCAAGTATTACATGACACACTAAAAGAAACAAAATAATCAGTTGCCCTTCTTGAAAGGCCACAAAAAGGGGTGATCCAAAAAAAAAATCAAAGCTTAATTTTGTGTTATGGATATGCATATCTTATTTACATCATGGAGACACTTTGTTGGGAAAATGGGAAGGGGGGGGACGGAACAGATTTAGGGGAGGTTCAAAGTCTTTCAAGAGTAAAGGGTATCAAAACTGTAAACACAAATGTAATTTGAGCGATAGCCAATGACCATAGCACACTCATGAGCTCCTCATGAGTAACAACATGCCAATGCCTATTGAGGGTGAGGGGAGGAGCCAACAATGCTCCTCTATCTTATATGTTTTGAGGAAACCCCTTATAGCTTTAAATTTCATAAGGTTATATGGCATGTGCGATTCCCCCCTACAATATAAAGGGAAATGCATAGTTTTTTTAGAAGATATGATGTGTATTAGTTAAATGTGTGTATATTATGTGAAGTGGTATAAAATTTAAACTATGGTAGAAAAGGATATTTTATATAACACACACCAAAGCATAATGCAGTTCAAGATATTCTACTTTTGGAAATAATATGTAAACAAAGATAAAATAATGGTACTCATTAAGAATGCATCAATAACATCAATAATGGTACTCACTAAGAATACAATATTATATCCTATACGAAAGGCATCCTACAAGAAGAGAACTTTTTTGTCACATGTGTCTTCCACAAGAACTAGGGAGGATGATTTATTACCATAAAAAAATGAAAATCAAAGTCAAGATGAGCATTGTATTACCAAGAATAGGAGGTAAGAAATTCGTTAGGGAGAAGGTCAACCTAATGGGGTGGGTATATGGATAAGGGAGATACAAAAAATGAATTTTATATCAACTAAGACAAACTTTATATGAATAAAGCCACCCCCCCATAAGGTGCACCTTATGGGGTGGCTATATGGGACACAAACAATGATTTTTATGTCAAGTCAGACACTTTTAACATTTCTGTTCGTGTCAACTTTGCACATCCAAGGAACCCCCTTATCATAATACCTTATGGAGGATAATCTATGTTTAATTTTAATAAAAGGGAGATGTTTAGTGTGATATAGCTTTCCTCTTCAACCATTTCTACCTACCACATGATTTTTGCAAGTTAAACCCTATGGCAAAGATGAGGTGAGAGGGTGCAATCAAAGTATTTCTAATCTTAGGGAATAAATGGTGTTCAATATGTCTCCTCAAACATTGTCAACTCTTCTTTAGGGATGCTGGTTACCATAAATAAGAAAGATCATCCCTCTATTAATACAGATGTCCCTAATCACATTGTGTAGGGTCTTCGCTCTAATTTTATTGGGTTTATCCTATTGCTTTCGTATTAAGGCACATGTCCCTAATAGCATGCCATAACATGTCCCTAATAGCATGCCATAACATGAGGAACAACATGCCAGTGCCTATGCAAGGGAGAGGGGAGGACCCAACCATGCTTCTCTCTCATGTATGTTTTGAAGAAACCCCTTACAAAATTTGATCTATGTTAGCAATGATATTTGATATAACAGACACTGAAACATAATGAGGTTCAATATATTCTAGTAGTAGAAATAATATAGAACAAAGATGAAATAATGATACTCAATAAGAATATGTTAATCATTAATCGTATACTCACTAAGATACATTATTATATCCTATATGAAAGGCACTCTAGAAGAAGAGCACATGTTCTTCACGTTTGTCTTCCTTGAGAACTAGGGAGGATGATTTTCTAACATAAAAAATGAAAATGAGAGTCAAGATGAGCGGTTTTATTAGCGAGAATAGGAGGTAAGAAATTTGTTTATGGGAAGGTCCTCCTAATGGGGTTGGTATATGGATAAGGGAGTTACAAACAATTAATTTTTTAAGGACTCAAATACACATTATATGAATATAGCCACCCCATAAGGTGCACCTTATGGGGTGGCTATTTGGGATACAAACAATGAATTTTATGTCAAAGCACACACTTTTTACTTTTCTGTTCATGTCATCTCTGAACATCCAAAGTAACCCCCTTATTAAAATACCTTATGGATGATAATCTATGTTTAGTTTGACTAAAAGGGAGGTGTTGAAAGTGATAGCTCTCCCCTTCAACCATTTTTGCCTAACAAATGATTTGCAAGTTTAACATCCTTCTTATTGAAATTAGTAGTGAAGGGAAGCCAAAGGTTGCCCAACACTAATAAACCAAGGAAAATCAAGGTGGATCTATCACTATGCGAATCAACTTTAGTTCTCAAGCCATGAAAATAGACCAACATTCTCATGCCATGAGAATATGGACCATAAAAAGTATATCAATAAATAAGCTACACTTTCTAACTCTCATCAGAGATTCTTGTTTGTCACTAACTTAAGGGTTAGGTCAAGACAAGTATATCGACCTCTACCCTAGAGTACCCCTAAGATTCTCGATTACCCTTTCTCTTGGAAACAAGCTATAAGGCCCTGCTCTTACTAGCCTAATAAAAATCAAGCTCATTATTATTTCTTTATTTTTATAAGAGAATGGCACTACCAAAGAAAAAGCAAATTTTTAACTCAAAATAAACCGAATTTGACCCTTTGACTTTGGAAGAAGAAGAGTTCACCCCAAAAAAATCCTATGCGGAGAAGCACTTAAAGGAGCTAGAAAGAGATCTTAGAGAGTCTCATAAATGAAGTATTGTTTGGGAAATTACATGGACTAGGTGGAAGGACACATAGTCCTCAATGAGGTCAACCCATAAATGAAGTATTGTTTGGGAAATTACATGGACTAGGTGGAAGGACACATAGTCCTCAATGAGGTCAACCCATAATGAGTTTCCAATACCACTCTCTAGAAATCTTTATCTTCTTGCAAGATAAAGATTTGGATGTGTAGATAAGCTAGAAATCATGGGTTTCAAAGGGATATGTGTAGTGAATGATAAATTGTATGTGTAGAATTCCTAAGAGCTATGACATGTGTAGTGAATGACAAATTGTGTGTGTATAATTTGTAAGACCTATAATATAGGCACTAAGATTGGTAAAGCTACCAAGTTGAATGGAACTAAAGTGCAACACATTAACAAAAATAGATTATACATTAATTTTGTCACTTAAGAGAAAATACCCTAAACCATACTTCAATAAGAGAGCCACTTACATGCATCGTGGTCACTCGATCTAACCGCAACTAGCTCTCTCGAATGGTAAAGAGTACCTCCATTTTACCTAGTGATTGGCCTCCTCTGCATAGATTTGATGAAGTCTCTAATATAATCTAGCAAAATCCATGGAGACCATGGCATCCTCCAAAACACCCCCAAAGAAATCTGCATCTACTAAGATCTGCCTAAGCAAGATCAGAAGTAGGATCCATGACTAGGGGTGTCGGCAATGTCAAGTGTAGCTAGGCAACAAAGCAAGCTGCCTAGGGTGTGCAAAAAAGCTGCTATACAGAGATCTAAGAGAGCAATGCACAAGTGAAAATTATGAAGTACAGTTGCTATTGTATACTCTATTATTAAATGGGAATCTTGTCGCTAGTGTTGGAGCTATATATATCACACCCTAACTTGACCTAGATCTCACCTATATATACAAACTCATAATCAATATGAACTAGTCTTTTGGGAGTGTATATGGTGTAACTCTCTTCCTTCTTCTCTCTCTTTGAGTCACTATGTCCCTATCTCTTCGTGTTCGTGTATTTCCAACATGGTATTAGAGCATCATCGATCTTGCTATCGTGAGGAGAAGAGAAAGGGGGAATCAATTGTGTTAATTCCATTCATGTGCATGTTCTATGTTTCATTCAATCTCTTATTCATGTTTTGTAGAACTCCAGTGATTAACTATTGTTAGCAAGTTTATGTATGTATTTCCTTGGACGGTTGATCTGGACGACCCTATCTTATCCTAATTGGAATTGTATTATAGAAACACAATTGGTACCAAAACGTTTCCTTATCCTTGGTGTGTGCAAAGTGTCGCACAAGCTTTCTGTAGAGTCAATTGGTTTGTCAATTTGATATTCCTATCAAAAGTTATGTCATTTCAGATAAACAACACTTAAAATAGGAAAACAGGCAACGTGCAGCTCGTGCGGTAAATTTTGAGTATTTGCTCGGCTTCATCGGAGTCCGGAGTTGAAATTTATGGTGTAAGTAATCGCCTACCACAATATACCCTATTATTAAATGGGAATCTTGTCCCTAGTAGTGTCGCTTACAATTCTAGCGAATTTATTTGTGTTGCTAAGTGACAACCGTAACTTTCTTTCAAAACATTGCTTTGGAGGGAATACTCCTTACTTATAATGTTACTATGGGAGTCGCATAGCAACATTATTAACTTATGTCGCTAAATAGAGTATCGCTTTAGGCCATAATACCTTATACTGAGTAGCAATGTTAAAACCCCTTTTATTCTTTTAGCCACATTTTCCACTAACAAAGTCATTCTCAAGTTTACAACTAATGCGAACCTTTAACAAAAGTAGTGAAGATCATGCACATTTTCTATTTTCTTTGTATATAGTAAAAAGCAAGGGCCTTTTATCTCAAGGAGTAACATGAATCGGCGGCCATTATATCTTATTAAAGGCAAGAAACACAACCGGCGGTAGTTTACACATTTAACTCTATGCATTGATCCATAGCCATTGTTGATTTTGTTACATGATAGTTTTTTAAGTACACAAAGATCACACAATTTTGCCTAGAAGAAGTGGGAGAAAGCATACGAAGCTCCATTACCCACAATGGTACATCTGAAGGAGTACCTTATGTCAGTGGTTTGGCCATTGTATCTCATCAAAGGCAAGCAACACAAATCGCACCTTCTTTAACTACACGCATCAATCCAAGGTTATGGTGCATGACATCTTTTAACGTACATAATTTTGCCTGTGAGAGAAAGCACTAAATGCTCCATTACCCATCACACTACAGCACTGCATCAAATATCGGTATCTTGTTAAACCCTAAGATTCATGACCTTTTAGTATATGGAGTCTTTTGACTCTCCATGTTCAAAACCTTACCCTTAAATTACACCCAAGTTTCAACTTCTCCATAGATTTTTGTAGCCGTATATTTGGCATTTCTCGTGATTGAAAACTTAATAGCTTTCATACTAATGTTGTTGGTTTGAAGTAAGACAAAAGGCCACTTTAAAGTGACTCCAAGACAAATCAAAAAGAAAAATAATAGATGCTAATTATTACGTGGCTCATCGTTAGTATACGCTGGGTCGGGAGAGGCTTCTCTTGCAGTTAGGTTGAGGAACGTCCGGCGCTCTGGCGGAGTTGAAATTGAGACATGCCACGGCCGCATCAAAAGCCCTGGCGGCTTGGCGTTCAGTTAGGAAACTGCCCAGCGTCAGGAGCCTTTTCCTCCGCGGCATCCGGTTCGCCTCCTCCTGCGCCTGCATGGCCCTCAGCAGGGCGTCAGGAATGGTGATCTCGGCCTCCCACCTCTCATGGTCACCTCTCCAGCGCACGCCGGCGGCGTCGGAGCGCACACCAGATTTTCGTCGTGTTTCCATGGGGGCCTGCTCACGGAGGAAATCAAAACTTGATTACAGAAGCTTAGAAAACAAATGAAATTGTAACAGCAACTTAACGACAGCAGGTACGACTAGCTCGCTCATCACCAGAAAACGTAGCGTTTGCTCGCTCACGCTTGCACCAAACACGAAGAAAACGACACCGCCCTGTGGTGCGTTAGCGACACCACGCTGCTCTAACAAAGCTGCTTCACTTCCTGATGCGCTTAGAAATCTGTCCCCTCTCCTTATCTCTCTCTCTGTCTCTGTCTTTCTGTGTGCGGTATAAGGAGGTCTCGCGAGGCTGCTTCTTATATAGCCGTCGTTAGCGCGCGCTCTCGATGGGAGGGCCATCGCCATGGAAAGGCGATTGAGCACGTCACCCACCGCCCTATTTTCCCTTTTATTAAGTATATTGATATTATATCAAACACACGTCCATAGACCCACTTTGCTCTTTGGAGAGGTTGGGGTTCAAATGCTCTTGGGGACTGCATAAGCGTAAATGTAGGTTGGGTTCAAATGCTCTTTGGGACTCCCTAACCTTATTTGGGTTGGGTTTTCCATTTGGAGAGGTCTTGGGTTCAAACTTTCTTGAGGACTCCCTAACCTTATGTTTATTTCGAGAGGTCTTGGGTTCAAACTTTCTTAAGGACTTTGTAAATTTATGTGGTTTGGCATGCAATTGTCACCCCCCCACATTAATTTCCATCAATGCTCTGTTCGCATGCTTCCACCACCTTATCTTTGATGATCCAATAATAGAAGTAGTGTCCATACCCTCAATCTCCGCGTCAAGTGTGTGAGAACATAAACAACATCGATAATCACTGAACACTGTTTTGAATCTTGCTACTCAAGAAGCTACATCAAGTCTTGTTTAAGGATGTTGGTTACCGAGGGAATTAATGATTATAACTCAATTGTTGGTGACACATGGTGTCAATCAAACACTAGAGGGAGGAGTTCATTACTCTAAAGGGAGGAGTTCATTCCAATCAATCTTGCTCCTTAAACATAAAATATAGCTCCTCAAACATTGTCAATTGGATTATTGGCGTTACATGGTGTCAAAATCAAACTCTACAAGGAGGAGGGCTTGGCTTCAAACGCTCTTGGGGATTGCATAACCTTATGTAGTTTGGGTTCAAACACTCTTGGGGACTCCCTAACCTTATGAGGGTTAGATTTTCCATTTGAACCCAACCTTCTGTAAGTTGGGTTCAAACGATCTCGGGGACTCCCTAACCTTCTGTAAGTTGGGTTCAAACGATCTTGGGGACTCCCTAACCCTATGTGGGTTAGGTTTGCCATTCTCGGAGAGGCCTTGGGTTCAAGCTCTCATGAGGACTCCCTAACCTTACGTTTTCTCGGAGAGGCCTTGGGTTCAAGCTCTCATGAGGACTCCCTAACCTTACGTTTTCTCGGAGAGGCCTTGGGTTCAAGCTCTCATGAGGACTCCCTAACCTTACGTTTTCTTGTAGAGGTCTTGGGTTCAAACGCTCTTGAGGACTTCGTAACCTAATGTGGTTTGGCATGGACGTCGCCATCCCCACACCACATCAATTTCCATAAATGCTTTCTTCGCATGCTTCGACCTCATCTTTGATAATCCAATAACATCAATCGTTTCCATACCCTCAATCTCCAGCAATTTTGTGAGGACATAAACAACATCGATCATCACTTAACATGATTTTAAATCTAGCTAGTCAGGCTACATCAAGATTTACGAATGTTTGTTACCAAGGGCATCAATGGTCATCACTTGATTGTGACACACTTAATCTGGCTCCTTGAACATTGTCAACTCTTCTTTAGGGATGTTGGTTGCACTTAAATAACAAAGATCCTCCCCTTGAATATTTGTTTGCACCTTCACACCTCATCTTTGCTAATCCTATAGAATTAATGGTATTCAAATGAGCTCCTCAAACATTGTCGACTCTTCTTTAGGGATGTTGGTTGCCATAAACAACAAAGATCATCTGTCCAATTTTTTTTTGTACCCTCTCACCTCATCTTTGCTAATCCTATCAAATTAATCATGTTCAATCTAGCTCCCCAAACATTGTCAACTCTTCTTTAGGGATGTTGGTTTCCATAAATAACAAAGATTGTCCCCCCCATTAATACACGTGTCCCCTCATCACATTGTGTAGGGTCTTCACACTAATTTGCCAAGGTTTATCCAATTGTTTTTCCATAAAGGCACATTGTGAGGCACATAGTGGTAGGTAGTGTGGTGTTCAATTCTAGTAACCTAAAAAAAAAGGAAAAAAAAGGGATAGATCCAGTTTTCTCTTTTGAGAGGTCTTGGGTGATTCAAACATTCTTGGGGATTGCATAAGCTTATGTAGGTTGGGTTCAAATGCTCTTGGGGACTCCCTAACCTTATGTGGGTTGGGTTTGCCATTTGGAGAGGTCTTGGGTTTAGACTTTCTTGAGGACTCCATAAACTTTCTTGAGGACTCCATGTGGGTTGGGTTTGCCGTTTGGAGAGGCCTTGGGTTTAGACTTTCTTGAGGACTCCCTAAGCTTATGTTTGCTTTGAGAGGTCTTGGGTTTAAGCTTTCTGAAAAGGACTCCATAAACTTATGTGGTTTTGGCATGCAGTTGCCATCCCCCCACCATATTACTTTCCATCAATGCTCTCATGGCATGCTTCCACCTCATCTTTGATGATGCAATAGTATAAGTGGTGTCCATACCATCAATCTCCGTCAAGTGTGTGAGAACATAAACAACATCGATAATCACACTTTTTGGATGATGCAATAGTACAAGTGGTGTCCATCAATCTCCGTCAAGTGTGTGAGAACATAAACAACATCGATAATCACACTTTTTGGATTATCACTCGATTGTTGGTGATGGGTGTAAGCACATTCAATGTTACACCTTTTGTGCTCGTTAGCATATTTTTAGTTGGGGGTTGAACTAGCACATGTTTATTAGAGATGTAATACCGAAAGTAGCCACGTAGCACAATGATAACTTGGAGGGAGTGGCTGCATGCACGAAATAAAAGGATGCTTATTGCTATGAGTTATGATCCTTCCTCTCCAATTGTTTATTTGGGAGATATGACCGGGAAAGGCAATGTAAGAACAGAGCGCTCTGTTGGAAGGAAGAGACCATTTAGGTTGTGTCTGCGAATAGGGAGCCATCGCCTCCACCCAGGAGACACAGTTGGACGACCCAATCAGATGACAAACCCATGAGAAACTCTAGGCTAGAAAAGAAGCAAAGTAGGCAGTCGCTTGTGGCAAGAAGACAAGCAAGGCAAAAGACGAAGGTGGAAGAAGAACAACGTAACCAACAGGTAAAAGTGTCAAACAAGGAAGAAGCATGTGTATCACCAATGAAAAATGAAGCTATGTTAGCCATGAAGGTCCATGTGAAATGAAATAAGTTGAGGGACAATGCAAGTAATGTGCCTAACCTGCTATGTAACCATTTTGTGTGCCTGTCTTTTTCAGCACATGTTTCATATTTTTTTATGTTATTTGCAATGCAGTGGAAAGCACCGAAGGTGGCCTATCCACCTCAGAAGGTGTTTTGTTTGACCAAGGCGGACTTGTCAACCATGGCTTGGATATTGATGTTGATGATCTAAGGAACTTAAAAGAGTTAGATGTTTCGGATGCTTCTTGGCTATTTGTTTTCAGCCACACCAAGGAAAGGGGATCATACCGTGTGAAGTATAGTAGAATCTATCTATCCTGAAAGGTTTGAAGACATGATGTTGTTCTACAACAAAGTGTATCAGAGGCGGCCAACCAACATGGAAGTCACTCTAGCATTTGCTTGGGCTTATGTGCTTCAGTTCAGCCCTTATGCTATTGACATGGGGAATGCCATGCAGTTTGCGTGGGGGGCCGTCTTCACTAAGGAGCACAACAATGATTTACACTAAGGGGGGTATTTTGATGTCACCCACTTGATGTGTTGGAATTTGACCAATGGAGTTGGTAACATCCATGCTGACATTGGATAGGAGCTCGACAGGATGTGGACAAGTTGGCCACCCCTCAGCCAAGAGCACAGCCTGTTCATAGTAGCAGTGTGACATTTTTTGATGAAGATTATATGTTGGCATAGAAAAACACAAAGAACCTTAATTCATTGATTGAAGGCATCAATGAAAGACTGCATATTTCAAATGAGGAATATTTGGGTTTTCAGCAAAAATTGGAGGATGCAAAGCTGAAGCAGATGAGTGTAGAGAGAGTAGGTACTTTCCTCTCAGCATTGAGATTTCCTCCGGACGATTCGATTAAGAAATCCAACCTTGCAGTGAAAACATACACACAACGATTCTTGGAGGGGGTTCAGATGAACTGGAGAACATCTTTGTGAGAAAGGTAAATAGTCTTATATTTTTGTTTGTACATGATTCACTTGTCTATAGATCTACACTGGTACATTGCTCACATAGCTATCTTTGCAGACTCAGTTGGAGGTGCATAATGAAGTCAAGAAGAAAATAACAGGGCAGTGTGCCAGACATGGTAGACAAAGTTCACGGAGGAAACATAGGGGCTGCTTGTATCCTAATGCACCATCCCAGGGAAGTAAGAGTGTGGAAAACCTTACTCTCCTAGGTTATTGTGTAGGTTGTGGTGTATTTCTGATGTTGTAAAACTTTCACGCTGGTCGTGCAGGTTGTGGTGTATTTTTGATGCTATAAAACTTTCACGCTGGTCTCACTATCGTGCAACCATGTATACCATGCCATGTGTTTTGCAAATGTGTGCACCTTATAAGGTGCACAATGTAGAGAAGAAAACTGTGATTTTGTGATTCTGCAAAGTGCTGTTATAAATGTTGTTTGGATATCAAATAACCCCCTTGTACTTTTTTGAGTGACATTAACTCATGGTTTGTGTTTAGTAGTACATATGTGCCTTGTCTATTTAGCAAAATATGATGATTGTCTAGCATAATTCATCAACTGTCTATTATTACTATGTTAATTAGCATCATTTATGTTAGCTACTTGCTATAATCAGCATATGTTATTTTGGTGATATGTTTTTTACCATCGTCAAGCTATTAATTAACAATCCTTTTTTATCATATAGTAATTAGCACACAACTATGCTAATTAGAATATGACAATGCTTGTTAGCATATACCTAACAAAGTCTATGTTAAGAGGTGTTCATAGCTTTTACTTAGCATATAACTATGCTAATTAGCATATGACCCTTCTGGTTAGCATAAGCTATTTTAGCTAGCAAATAAGACTTAGCATACAACTATGCTAATTAGCATATAAGTCTTCTGGTTAGCACATCTATGCTATTTTAGTTAGCGTATAACTCTTCTGGTTAGCATATAACTATTTTAGTTAGCATAGAAGACTATGCTAACAAGCATATACTATGTTGATTAGCATACAATTAGCCTATGTTAACTAGTATCTAACAAGCATATACTATGTTGATTAGCATACAATTAGCCTGTGCTAACTAGTATCTAATCAAATTTTTATTAGCATATAACTATTTTAATTAGCATATGAGTATGCTTGTTAGCATATGGCTATTCTAATTATCATAGCATACTATGGTAACTATATGCTAGTACGCATATTCTATTCTAGTTAACATAGACGATGCTAACTAGTATAGTCAATTTTTTTGTTAGCATACAGCTATGCTAGTTAGAATATGAGTATTCTTGTTAGCATATGACTGCTTTAGTTAACAGTCTGTTTTTCTAACCAAAATTTTAAAATTTGGTTTCATATAAGGAACATTGTCAAAATTAAGTAGATGTTTGAACTTGGACCAATTGCAGTTTTGAATGCTCTCTTGCCCTTCTCTACCATGGTGGTTTCCCACTTGCAAGAGCTCTCGCTTGCAACTGGAAAGAGGGAACATAGTCTATGTTAACTAGTATAGTTAGTATTTTTGTTAGCATAGAACTATGCTTGTAATCTTATGGATGTTCTAATAACATGTAAAACAATGACAGCTTTATGCTAATTAGCATATATTATGGTATCTAGGACAGGTAATCTGTGTTTCTTCTCTCTGTTTTGCAGAGGCCTCAAGGTCCAATAGTGCCTACAATGCATGATGTGCCCTTCTGAGGTGACTATGTCCACTGTGTTCACATCAGCCCACAACCTTGTAATCGTTGTTGTAATGCACGATATTTAAGGCAATTGACTGATTACATAATGGTCTATTATAGTTTCGTGTCCATAAAGGGTTGAAAGTCCACATGTCCACAAAGTGCTTAAGCTTGGCATGTTCCTATGCTGTAATATCACTTGTTATAATTTCAGTGCAAGATATTCTTTGTTTCATTAATTTTGGGTACAAATGCTCTTGGGGACTCCCTAACCTTATGTGGGTTGGGTTTGCAATTTGGAGAGGTCTTGGGTTTAGACTTTCTTGAGGACTCCATAAACTTTCTTGAGGACTCCATGTGGGTTGGGTTTGCCGTTTGGAGAGGCCTTGGGTTTAGACTTTCTTGAGGACTCCCTAAGCTTATGTTTGCTTTGAGAGGTCTTGGGTTTAAACTTTCTGAAAAGGACTCCATAAACTTATGTGGTTTTGGCATGCAGTTGCCATCCCCCCACCATATTACTTTCCATCAACGCTCTCATGGCATGCTTCCACACCTCATCTTTGATGATGCAATAGTATAAGTGGTGTCCATACCATCAATCTCCGTCAAGTGTGTGAGAACATAAACAACATCGATAATCACACTTTTTGGATGATGCAATAGTATAAGTGGTGTCCATCAATCTCCGTCAAGTGTGTGAGAACATAAACAACATCGATAATCACACTTTTTGGATTATCACTCGATTGTTGGTGATGGGTGTAAGCACATTCAATGTTACACCTTTTGTGCTCGTTAGCATATTTTTAGTTGGGGGTTGAACTAGCACATGTTTATTAGAGATGTAATACCGAAAGTAGCCATGTAGCACAATGATAACTTGGAGGGAGTGGCTGCATGCACGAAATAAAAGGATGCTTATTGCTATGAGTTATGATCCTTCCTCTCCAATTGTTTATTTGGGAGATATGACCGGGAAAGGCAATGTAAGAGCAGAGCGCTCTGTTGGAAGGAAGAGATCATTTAGGTTGTGTCTCGGGGGGGTCACTCATATAAATATGTAAGTATCACGTGGGTTCAACAGAAGGACATTTTAAATATTTAAAACTTACAGAAATATATTTACAGAGGGGATTTATTTATTGTATTTTAAAAAAAATTTACAGATTTGAATAGAAAAGGATACATTATATTCACTAAAAAATTCACAGATAAGGGACTTTTTAAATAGGCCTTGAACGCACGTGATATAGAGGATTTACATATAGTGACCCCCCCGAGGGTTGTGTCTGCGAATAGGGAGCCATCGCCTCCACCCAGGAGACACAGTTGGACGACCCAATCAGATGACAAACCCATGAGAAACGCTAGGCTAGAAAAGAAGCAAAGTAGGCAGTCGCTTGTGGCAAGAAGACAAGCAAGGCAAAAGACGAAGGTGGAAGAAGAACAACGTAACCAACAGGTAAAAGTGTCAAACAAGGAAGAAGCATGTGTATCACCAATGAAAAATGAAGCTATGTTAGCCATGAAGGTCCATGTGAAAAGAAATAAGTTGAGGGACAATGCAAGTAATGTGCCTGACCTGCTATGTAACCATTTTGTGTGCCTGTCTTTTTCAGCACATGTTTCATATTTTTTTATGTTATTTGCAATCAGTGGAAAGCACCGAAGGTGGCCTATCCACCTCAGAAGGTGTTTTGTTTGACCAAGGCGGACTTCCATGTCAACCATGGCTTGGATATTGATGTTGATGATCTAAGGAACTTAAAAGAGTTAGATGTTTCGGATGCTTCTTGGCTATTTGTTTTCAGCCACACCAAGGAAAGGGGATCATACCGTGTGAAGTATAGTAGAATCTATCTATCCTGAAAGGTTTGAAGACATGATGTTGTTCTACAACAAAGTGTATCAGAGGCGGCCAACCAACATGGAAGTCACTCTAGCATTTGCTTGGGCTTATGTGCTTCAGTTCAGCCCTTATGCTATTGACATGGGGAATGCCATGCAGTTTGCGTGGGGGACCGTCTTCACTGAGGAGCACAACAATGATTTACACTAAGGGGGGTATTTTGACACCCACTTGATGTGTTGGAATTTGACCAATGGAGTTGGTAACATCCATGATGACATTGGATAGGAGCTCGACAGGATGTGGACAAGTTGGCCACCCCTCAGCCAAGAGCACAGCCTGTTCATAGTAGCAGTGTGACATTTTTTGATGAAGATTATATGTTGGCATAGAAAAACACAAAGAACCTTAATTCATTGATTGAAGGCATCAATGAAAGATTGCATATTTCAAATGAGGAATATTTGGGTTTTTAGCAAAAATTGGAGGATGCAAAGCTGAAGCAGATGAGTGTAGAGAGAGTAGGTACTTTCCTCTCAGCATTGAGATTTCCTCCGGACGATTCGATTAAGAAATCCAACCTTGCAGTGAAAACATACACACAACGATTCTTGGAGGGGGTTCAGATGAACTGGAGAACATCTTTGTGAGAAAGGTAAA
Organism: Cibotium barometz; assembly: GCF_041138505.1. Classification (NCBI taxonomy): domain Eukaryota; kingdom Viridiplantae; phylum Streptophyta; class Polypodiopsida; order Cyatheales; family Cibotiaceae; genus Cibotium; species Cibotium barometz. Next base: position 23,342,650 of record NC_141085.1, read on the forward strand.
TAGTCATATTTTTGTTTGTACATGATTCACTTGTCTATAGATCTACACTGGTACATTGCTCACATAGCTATCTTTGCAGACTCAGTTGGAGGTGCATAATGAAGTCAAGAAGAAAATAACAGGGCAGTGTGCCAGACATGGTAGACAAAGTTCACGGAGGAAACATAGGGGATGCTTGTATTCTAATGCGCCATCCCAGGGAAGTAAGAGTGTGGAAAACCTTACTCTCCTAGGTTATTGTGTAGTAGTGACAGGGGACCCAATGTAGCTAAGTAGGGTGTCCAATTCTTGTGCACATGTATGCACACGACTATAGTTGTGCAAGGCTATACACAAAGCTATAGCGTGAGGCTATACACACAGCTATGCATGTGACTATAGCTGTGTGTTGTGAGAATGAGAAACCTCTTGTTCACCTTAGGAGGTGGTGCATGGTTGCTGGTTGGGTTTCTCTTGCACATAGGTTGAGGAACATTTAGCACTCTAGTGGAATTGAAAGTTATACACCCCATAAGTGCAAGGAAGGCCATGGTGATTTGGTCCCATATTCATGAGCCTCTTCCTTTAGGACTTTTCATACAAACTTGAAGGCCCACATATCATCTTAAAGGCCCAAAGGCATGTAGCATGTTAACAACATTACATTAGCACTAACAATTCCTACAACCTATATAGTGCGTCAATGACACCACTCTACTCTAATAAAAATAAGTATGAGTCCAAAAAATCGCTTCATTATGTGATGCACTAGCATAAATTTTCTAGAAATATGTCCTCTCTCTCTCTCTCTCTCTCTCTCTCTCTCTAACATGTAGGATAGGTATGCCTACTAGTGGATAAGGATCATGTCTATGTGAGTTTTGGGAGTACATGTACCTAGTATAATCTACCCTAGTATATCATCCATGAAATTACCCTCTCTCTACACTTCTTGAAATTTTGTAAATCCTTCTTATATTCACCAACTTAAAATGCAAATATTATTTTGGAAGTGAGTCCATTTAGGACTAAAACATTGAATCCAAAACAAAGACCATTGTCCCTCTCGATTTCACCTCTCAAACATAGAATATGCCTCACTACTAATTTCAATAGAAAGGTTGTTTTACAAGGTATGTTTGATAGCCTATCCTTGATATAAGATATGTTGAAAAGAGGGTTCTAGAGGGCATGGGTAAAGATGGCACAAATGTAACATACCCCATGTTCTGTTCCATTTAAATAATCATAAATATTCATAATATTTCTCAAATTTTCATAAAAACACATCACACTTCAAGAGGAAGAAGAGATTTTTAATAACAATAATCATTTCTAAGTCAAACAATCCAAAAATGCATAATAATTGCCAATACAATTACTCAGAATCGAAGAGATAATCACCAACAAAAAATCTAGCTAATCTAGGGCTTTCCTCTGACGCCCATCCACCCAACCTCCACATTGAACATTGTGGCTATGCCTCCTTCTCGATCTCATCCTCTTTGTGTACTACCACACGGCTCCCATAGGGCTTCAATCTCATTCTCTGTTCTGCGAGTAAACAATATCGGCCGGCTTGAATCTCTCTTTCTATCTCTCTCTCTCTCTCTCTCTCTCTCTCTCTTCCTGCACATAATCCTAAAGGATCTCAAAGAATAGCCCAAAAAGCATCCCACGAGAATTAGTTAGATTACCATGCATGAAACTGATAAAGATTGCAATCTTTTCTAAAAGCATGTTCTTTAACCACAATAGAGATGATGGTGGAAGGTGGTGTCAGATTGGTTTTGCGAGTACTCGCCAAGCATGCAGAATCTTGAAATGGTATGAACACATAATTTTTATCTCTTATGATGATCTATATTTCTTTAACTCTTCTCTCTGACAAATAAAGTTATGTACCCCCTTATGTAAAGCCGTTACTAAAAATTAAGGGTCAATTTGGTGTTCATGTCTTGTTTTTGATGCTATGTAAACCCCCATATGAGTTTCCTTTAGTCTAAAATACCATTGTGACCTTCATACATTGTCTAACATGGCTAGGGATGGTATAGAAAGTACTTACAAATGACAGCACAAAATAGACATAAAAACCCCAAAATTTGACATCTCTAAAATCACACAATTTGTCACCAAAAATGATCTTTTATGCCCTCCAAGTATTTACAAATTTTAAACATTTAATATAGATGATAAAAATCACCAAGTCAATTGGACCCAAAAATAAGTACATATGAGTACGTTACAACAAACATGACATTGGATGCTGACATGATGAAAGATGAGATAAACAAAAAAGTATGCCATTATTTATAATTCCCTTTTACCTATTACCAATGCACCTTACAACTAACAATTTCTTGCCCCATGTAACAAGCCATGCCACTATGGCCCCCCTGCCCTCGTGACATCACCCTCTCTACACTTTCTCAACTCTTACAATGGCCTCTTACATTCACCCACCCACTAAAATAACAAATATTATCTTTGCATAGATTTCATTTAGATCTTACACATTTTTATTTAAATCAAAGATTATTTTCCTTCTTAATTATACCCTCTCAGTCGCTCAATATGCCTAATCAGTAATTTGTAGGAAGGGTGTTGAACTTGCAAATCATGTCGTATAGGTATCAATGGTTGAAGAGGAGAGCTATATCACTTTCAACACCTCCCTTTTAGTCAAAGTAAACATAGATTATCCTCCATAAGGTATTTTGATATGGGGGGTCGCTTGGATGTGCAAAGATGACATGAACGAAAAAGTTGAAAGTGTGTAATTTGACATAAAATTCATCATTCTTTTATGCTATTCAAGAGAGTTCTCTTACTCTCTATACTCTTAAATGTTATTGTGAAGACTATGGACCAAGATAAGGGTCATTGTGTATAGTGACCATTTATTCTTGTATGCTATTGAAGAGAGTGCTCTTCTTCTCTATATACTCTTATGCTATTGTGAAGGCTACAGACCAAGATAAGGGTCATTGTGTATAGTCACCATTCATTCTTTTATGCTATTCAAGAGAGTGTTGTTCTTCTCTATACTCTTATTCTATTTCTTTCTTGCTTGCCTATTGCATATTTGACCTATTGTGTGCTTGCGTGCATGTGATTGAGAGAGTGAGTGTGTGATTGAGTGAGAGAGGAGGGCCGAGCTTCCATTGGAGTGTGGCGGGCGGAGTTGGAGTAGAGCATGAAGTGTGGTTGTGTGACAACAAGCTCTCCTATGAGAATCCAAGCACAAGTAATCAACGAGGTGAGTGACACATCCCGTTTATGCAATGGTAGGCTAAGTTATGCTCCCGAATGTGGTGATACAAGGCCCCATGACATTGTCTAGTTCTTGCATTGTTTCTTTCATGTAAGGGCTTCCCATAAATGACACCACTGCCAAGAAATATCGCATAGCCACAATGCATTTGGAATGCATGTGTGTGTATCTTTGGATTCTGTTTTAAGCCTTCCCATGGATGAATTTCTTACCTTGTATTGTTATTGAATAAACCGCTCATCTCTTGACTGTCATTTTCATTTTTTGTGGTAATAATAAATCATCCTCCCCGATGCTCGAGGAAGATAAACATGATAAAAATGTGCTTATCTTCTAGGATGCCTTTTATATAGGATATAATAATATATCCTTAGTAAGTACCATGAATGATTAATGTATTTTAATTGAGTATCATCATTTTTATATTTGTTGTATATTATTTCTACTACTAGAATATCTTGAACCTCATTATGTTTTGGTGTGTGTTATATCAAATATGATTGGTAGCATTGTTCAAAATTTGTACCACTTCACATACAATACACATATTCACTAATATACATAATACCTTTAAAAAACTATGCAATTCACTAATATACATAATACCTTTAAAAAACTATGCAATTCACTCTATATTGTAAGGAGCCAAAAGAAGAAAAATCACACATGCCCTACAGCCTAAAAAAGATAAAATCTATAAGGGGTTTCTTCAAAACAGAAATGAGAGAGACGCATGGTTGGCTCCTCCCCTCTCCCTCGCATAGGCATTGACATGTTGTTGCTCATGAATGTGCGACCATCAATGGCTATCTGTCAAATCACCTTTGTGTTAACATTTTGGATAGTCTCGCCTCATCTTTACCATAGGGTTGAACTTTCAAAAATCATGTGGTAGGTAGCAATGGTTGAAAAGGAGAGCTATATCACTTTCAACACCTCCATTTTAGTCAAATTGAACATATATTCTCCTCTACAAGGTATTTTGGTAAGGGGGTTCCTTGGGTGTGCAAAGACGGCATGAACAGAAATATTAAAATTGTGTGATTTGATATAAAATTCATTTTTGTATCCATATAGCCACCCCATAAGGTCCACCTTATGGGGTCGCTATATTCATATAGCGTGTGTCTTTCTATAAAATAAACATGTTTGTATCTCCCTTATCCATATACCCACCCCATTAGGTGGACCTTCTCGCTAACAAATTTCTTACCTCCTATTCTTGGTAAGCAAACTGTTCATCTTGACTTTGATTTTCATTTTTTATGGTAATAAATCATCCTCCCTTATTCTTGAGGAAGACAAATGTGACAAACATGTTCTCTTCTCCTAGGATGCCTTTCGTATAAGACATAATATTGTATCCTTAGTGAGTACTATTAATAACGTATTCTTAATGAGTACCATTATTTTATCTTTGTTTGTATATTATTTCTATGTCAACTAGAATATCTTGAACTGCATTATGTTTTGGTGTGTGTGTTATCAAATATCCTTTTCTACCATGGTTTAAATTTTGTACTTCACATAATATACACACATTTAACTAATACCTTTATAAAAGACTATGCAAATCACTTTATATTATAAGGAGAGAGAACATGTGTTATAACCTTATGAAGATCAAACCTATCAAGGGTTTTTGCAAAAAATATAGGACAGAGAAGCATGATTGGCCCCTCCTGTATCCATCTCATAGGCATTAACATGTTCTTACTCATGAGTGTTTTATCGTGAAACACTGCCACAAAATGGACACATTTACGGGGTGGTTATATGGATAAGGGAGATACAAACGATGGATTTTATATGAATTCAAATACATGTTATATGAATATAGCCACCCTATAAGGTGCACCTTATGGGGTGGCTATATAGGATACAAACAATGAATTTTAATACAAATCACACATACTTTTATCTTTACTATTCATGTCATGCTTACACATCCAAATAACCCCCTTATCAAAATACCTTAAGGAGTATAATCTATGTTTAGTTTAACTAAAAGTTAGGTGCTAGAAGATATATGGTCCTCCTCTTAAACCATTGCTACCTATCATATGATTTGCAAGTTCAACCCTATGGCAAAGATGAAGTGAGAGGGTGCAAAAAAATGATTGCTAATCCTATGGCATTAATGGTTTTCAATCTAGCTCCTCAATCATTTTTTACTCTTATTTGGGGATGTCGGTTGCAATAAACAACAAAGATTGTCCCCCCTCCAATGTTTCTTTGCACCCTCTCACCTCATCTTCACTAATCCAATGGAATTAATATTATTCAGTCTAGGTCCTCAAACATTGTCAACTCTTCTTTAGGGATGTTGGTTTCCATAAATCACAAAGATTGTCCCTCAAATAATACACATGTCTCTAATCACATTCTGTAGGGACTTCACTCTAGCTTTCTTGAGTTTATCCCATTGGTTTTGCATCAAGGAACATGTCCCTAATAACATCGTGTATGGTCTTTACTCTCAACTTCTCCAACTTATTCCATAGCTTCTCCATTGCTAACAAAAGTGGAAAATTTAGAGGGTAGTTCCACCATGATTTGGTAGTTTGTATATGATTTGGTACTTGTGTATGCATACAAATAAGTGAAAAGTGAGAGCATATATTTAAGGCATCAAGTCCTATATTTTAAAAAACCTAGAAAATGGATTTGAAAAAATCCACTAATAACTCTCTCTCTCTCTCTTTATATATATATATATATATAGTTTTATTTTATTTTATTCTTACGATTAGATTTTGACACTCTAGGATTAAGTTCTATAATAAAACCAAGTATTACATGACACACTAAAAGAAAGAAAATAATCAATTGCCCTTCTTGAAAGGCCACAACAAGGGGTGATCCAAAAAAAAAAATCAAAGCTTAATTTTGTGTTATGGATATGCATATCTTATTTACATCATGGAGAAACTTTATTGGGAAAATGGGAAGGGGGGGGGGGGACAGAACAGATTTAGGGGAGGTTCATAGTCTTTCAAGAGTAGAGGGTGTCAAAACTGTAAACACAAATGTAATTTGAGCGATAGAGCCAATGACCGTAGCACACTTATGAGCTCCTCATGAGTAACAACATGCCAATGCCTATTGAGGGTGAGGGGAGGAGCCAACAATGCTCATCTATCTTATATGTTTTGAGGAAACCCCTTATAGCTTTAAATTTCATAAGGTTATAGGGCATGTGCGATTCCCCCATACAATATAAAGGGAAATGCATAGTTTTTTTAGAAGATATGATGTGTATTAGTTAAATGTGTGTATATTATGTGAAGTGGTATAAAATTTAAACTATGGTAGAAAAGGATATTTTATATAACACACACCAAAGCATAATGCAGTTCAAGATATTCTACTTTTGGAAATAATATGTAAACAAAGATAAAATAATGGTACTCATTAAGAATACATCTATAATGGTACTCACTAAGAATACAATATTATATCCTATACGAAAGGCATCCTACAAGAAGAGAACTTTTTTGTCACATTTGTCTTCCGCAAGAACTAGGGAGGATGATTTATGTCAAGTCAGACACTTTTAACATTTCTATTCGTGTCAACTTTGCACATCCAAGGAACCCCCTTATCATAATACCTTATGGAGGATAATCTATGTTTAATTTTAATAAAAGGGAGATGTTTAGTGTGATATAGCTTTCCTCTTCAACCATTTCTACCTACCACATGATTTTTGCAAGTTAAACCCTATGGGAAAGATGAGGTGAGAGGGTGCAATCAAAGTATTTCTAATCTTAGGGAATAAATGGTGTTCAATTTGTCTCCTCAAACATTGTCAACTCTTCTTTAGGGATGTTGGTTACCATAAATAAGAAAGATCATCCCTCTATTAATACAGATGTCCCTAATCACATTTGTAGGGTCTTCGCTCTAATTTTCTTGGGTTTATCCTATTGCTTTCGTATTAAGGCACATGTCCCTAATAGCATGCCATAACATGAGGAACAACATGCCAGTGCCTATGCATGTTTCAAATTAAATAAAAAAACTCCACAAACCACGACTGCAGATTCATGTCCCTATAGTCTCACGTCTGCTCTTTCATGTCTTCATTATTCATGTCTTAATTACTTACGTCTGGGAAATTAATATGGTGGGGGGATGGCAATTGCATGCCAAAACCACATAAGTTTATGGAGTCCTGAAGAAAGTTTAAACCCAAGACCTCTCGAAGCAAACATAAGCTTAGGGAGTCCTCAATAAAGTCTAAACCCAAGACCTCTCCAAACGGCAAACCCAACCCACATTAGGTTAGGGAGTCCCCAAGAGAATTTGAACCCAACCTACATAAGCTTATGTAATCCCCAAGAACGTTTGAACCCAAGACCTCTCAAAAGAGAAAACTGGATCTATCCTTTTTTCCCCTTTGTTTTTTAGATGACTAGAATTGAACACCACACTACCTACCACTATGTGCCTCACAATGTGCCTTTATGGAAAAACAATTGGATAAACCTTGGCAAATTAGTGTGAAGACCCTACACAATGTGATGAGGGGACATGTGTATTCATGGGGGGGACAATCTTTGTTATTTATGGAAACCAACATCCCTAAAGAAGAGTTGACACTGTTTGGGGAGCGAGATTGAACATGATTAATTTGATAGGATTAGCAAAGATGAGGTGAGAGGGTACAAAAAAAATTCAACGGATGATCTTTGTTGTTTATGGCAACACAACATCCCTAAAGAAGAGTCGACAATGTTTGAGGAGCTCGATTGAATACCATTAATTCTATAGGATTAGCAAAGATGAGGTGTGAGGGTGCAAACAAATATTCGAGGGCAGGATCTTTGTTATTTAAGTGCAACCAACATCCCTAAAGAAGAGTTGACAACGTTCGAGGAGCCAGATTAAGTGTGTCACAATCGAGTGATGACCATTGATGCCCTTGGTAACAAACATTACCTTGATGTAGCCTGACTAGCTAGATTTCAAATCATGTTAAGTGATGTTGTTTATGTACTCACAAGATTGCTGGAGAATGAGAGTATGGACACGATTGATGTTATCGGATTATCAAAGATGAGGTGGAAGCATGCGAAGAAAGCATTTATGGAAATTGATGTGGTGTGGGATGGCAACGTCCATGCCAAACCACATAAGGTTACGAAGTCCTCAAGAGAGTTTGAACCCAAGACCTCTACAAGAAAACGTAAAGGTTAGGGAGTCCTCAAGAGAGTTTAAACCCAAGGCCTCTGCGAACGGCAAACCTAACCCACATAGGGTTAGGGAGTCCCCAAGATTGTTCGAACCCAACTTACAGAAGGTTGGGTTCAAACGGAAAATCTAACCCTCATAAGGTTAGGGAGTCCCCAAGAGTGTTTGAACCCAAACTACATAAGGTTATGCAATCCCCACATAAGGTTAGGGAGTCCCCAAGAGCGTTTGAAGCCAGGACCTCCTCCTTGTAGAGTTTGATTTTGACACCATGTGTCGCCAACAATCCAGTTGGCAATGTTTGAGGAGCTAGATCTAATGTTTAAGGAGCAAGATTGATTGGAATGAACTCCTCCCTCTAGAGTAATGAACTCCTCCCTCTAGTGTTTGTTGATTGACACCATGTGTCACCAACAATTGAGTTATAATCATTAATTCCCTTGGTAACCAACATCCTCAAACAAGACTTGATGTAGCTTCTTGAGTAGCAAGATTCAAAATAGTGTTCAGTGATTATCGATGTTGTTTATGTTCTCACACACTTGACGGAGATTGAGGGTATGGACACTACTTCTATTATTGGATCATCAAAGATGAGGTGGTGGAAGCATGTGAAGAGAGCATTGATGGAAATTAATGTGGTGGGGGGGTGGCGATTGCATGCCAAACCACATAAATTTACAAAGTCCTTAAGAAAGTTTGAACCCAAGACCTCTCGAAATAAACATATAAGGTTAGGGAGTCCTCAAGAAAGTTTGAACCCAAGACCTCTCCAAATTGGAAACCCAACCCACATAAGGTTAGGGAGTCCCCAAAAGCATTTAAACCCAACCTACATTTAAGCTTATGCAGTCCCCACCAAGAGCATTTGAACCCCAACCTCTCCAAAGAGCAAAGTAGGGCGGTGGGTGACGAGACGTGCTCAATCGCCTTTCATATGATAAAAAAGGTATATGTTAACAAGCATTGTCATATTCTAATTAGCACAATTGTGTGCTAATTACTATATGATAAAAAAGGATTGCTAATTAATAGCTTAACGATGGTAAAAAACATATCACCAAAATAACATATGTTGATTAGCAAGTAACTAACATAAAGGATGCTAATTAACATAGTAATAATAGATAGTTGATGAATTATGCTAGCCAATCATCATAGTTTGCTAGATAGACAAGGCACATATGTACTACTAAACATAAACCATGAGTTAATGTCACTCAAAAAAGTACAAGGGGTCACCTGATATATCCAAACGACATTTATAAAACAGCACTTTGCAGAATCACAAAATCACAGTTTTCTTCTCTACATTGTGCACCTTATGAGGTGCACACATTTGCAAAACACATGGCATGGTATACATGGTTGCATGATAGTGAGACCAGCGTGAAAGTTTTACAGCATCAAAAATACACCACAACCTGCACGACCAGTGTGAAAGTTTTACAACATAAAAAAATACACCACAACCTACACAATAACCTAGGAGAGTAAGGTTTTCCACACTCTTACTTCCCTGGGATGGCACATTAGGATACAAGCAGCCCCTATGTTTCCTGCATGAACTTTGTCTACCATGTCTTGAAGCACGGCACACTGCCGTGTTATTTTCTTCTTGACTTCATTATGCACCTCCAACTGAGTTTGCAAAGATAGCTGTGTGAGCAATGTACCAGTGTAGATCTATAGACAAGTGAATCATGTACAAACAAAAATATAAGACTATTTACCTTTCTCACAGAGATGTTCTCCAGTTCATCTAAACCTCCTCCAAGAATCTCCAAAGTGCCTCATTGTGTGTATGTTTTCACTGCTGCAAGGTTGGATTTCTTAATCGAATCTTCCGGAGGAAATCTCAATGCTGAAAGGAAAGTACCTACTCTCTCTACACTCATCTGCTTCAGCTTTGCATCCTCCAATTTTTGCTGAAAACCCAAATATTCCTCATTTGAAATATGCAGTCTTTCATTGATGCCTTCAATCAATGAATTAAGGTTCTTTGTGTTTTTCTATGCCAGCATATAATCTTCATCTCAGAAAATGTCACACTGCTACTATGAACAGGCTGTGCTCTTGGCTGAGGGGTGGCCAACTTGTCCACATCCTGTCGAGCTCCTATCCAATGTCACCATGGACTTTACCAACTCCATTGGTCAAATTCAACACATCAAGTGGGTGTCAAAATACCCCCCTTTTTGTAAATCATTGTTGTGCTCCTCAGTGTGAAGACGGCCCACACAAAGTGCATGGCATTCCCCACGTCAATAGCATGAGGGATGAACTGAAGCACATAAGCCCAAGCAAATGCTAGAGTGACTTCCTCCTTGGTTAGCCGCCTCTGATACACTTTGTTGTAGAACAACATCATGTCTTCAAACCTTTCAGGATAGATGCTACTATACTTCACACGGTATGACACCCTTTCCTTGGTGTGGTTGAAAACAGACAGCCAGGAAGCATCCGAAACATCTAACTCTTTTAAGTTCCTTAGATCATCAACATCAATATCCAAGCCATGGTTGACATGGAAGTCCGCCTTGGTCAAACAAAACACCTTCTGAGGTGGATAGGCCACCTTCGGTGCTTTTCACTGCATTGCAAAAAACATAAAAAATATGAAACATGTGCTAAAAAAGACAAGCACACAAAATAGTTACATAGCAGGTCAGGCACATTACCTGCATTATTGTCCCTCAACTTATTTCATTTCACATGGACCTTCGTGGCTAACATAGCTTCATTTTTCACTGGTGATACACATGCTTCTTCCTTGTTTGACACTTCTACCTGTTGGTTACGTTGTTCTTCTTCCACCTTCGTCTTTTGCCTTGCTTGTCTTCTAGCCACAAGCGACTACCTGCTTCACTTCTTTTCTGGCCTAGAGTCGCTCATGGGTTCGTCATCTGATTGGGTTGTCTAACTGTGTCTCCTGGTGGGTGGAGGCGATGGCTCCCCGTTCGTAGACAACTTGAATGGTCTCTTCCTACTAAACAGAGCACTCTGCTCTTACATTGCCTTTCTCAACCATATCTCCCAAATAAACATTTGGAGAGGAAGGATCATAACTCATAGCAATGAGAATCCTTTCATTTCGTGCATGCGGCCACCCCCTCCAAGTTATCATTGTGCTATGTGGCTACTTTCGGTATTACATCTCTAATAAACATGTGCTAGTTCAACCCCCAACTAAAAATATGCTAACGAGCACAAAAGGTGTAACCTTGAATGTGCTTACACCCATCACCAACAATCGAGTGATAATCATTAGTGCCCTTGGTAACCAACATTCTTAAACAAGACTTATGTAGCTTGGGTAGCAAGATTCAAAAAAGTGTGATTATCGATGTTGTTTATGTTCTCACACACTTGACGAAGATTGATGGTATGGACACTACTTATATTATTGCATCATCAATGATGAGGTGGAAGCATGCCCATAGAGCATTGATGGAAATTAATATGGTGGGGGGATGGCAATTGCAATCCAAAACCACATAAGTTTATGGAGTCCTTAAGAAAGTTTAAACCCAAGACCTCTCGAAGCAAACATAAGCTTAGGGAGTCCTCAAGAAAGTCTAAACCCAAGACCTCTCCAAACGACGGCAAACCCAACCCACAAAAGGTTAGGGAGTCCCCAAGAGCATTTGAACCCAACCTACATAAGCTTATGCAATCCCCAAGAACGTTTGACCCAAGACCTCTTAAAAGAGCAAAATAGAACTATCCTTTTTTTTCCCTTTTTTTAAAGATGACTGGAATTGAACACCAAACTACTTACCACTATGTGCCTCACAATGTGCCTTTATGGAAAAACCATTGGATAAACCTCGGCAAATTAGTGTGAAGACCCTACAGAATGTGATCAGGGGACACGTGTATTCATGGGGGGGACAATCTTTGTTATTTATGGAAACCAACATTCCTAAAGAAGAGTTGAAAATGTTTGGGGAGCTAGATTGAACATGATTAATTTGAGTGGATTAGCAAAGATGAGGTGAGAGGGTGCAAAAAAAAATTTGGACGGATGATCTTTGTTGTTTATGGCAGCCAACATCCCTGAAGAAGAGTCGACAATGTTTGAGGATCTCGATTGAATACCATTAATTCTATACGATTAGCAAAGATGAGGTGTGAGGGTGCAAACAAATTTTCGAGGGGAGGATCTTTGTTATTTAAGTGCAACCAACATCCCTGAAGAAGAGTTGAAAATGTTCGAGGAGCCAGATTAAGTGTGTCACAATCGAGTGATGACCAATGATGCCCTTGGTAAAAACAAACATTCGTAAACCTTGATGTAGCCTGACTAGCTAGATTTAAAATCATGTTGAGTGATGATCGATGTTGTTTATGTCCTCACAAAATTGCTGGAGATTGAGGGTATGGACACGATTGATGTTATCGGATTATCAAAGATGAGGTGGAAGCATGCGAGGAAAGCATTTATGGAAATTGATGTGGTGTGGGGATGGCGACGTCCATGCCAAACCACATAAGGTTACGAAGTCCTCAAGAGAGTTTGAACCCAAGACCTCTACAAGAACATGTAAGGTTAGGGAGTCCTCAAGAGAGTTTGAACCCAAGGCCTCTCTGAGAACGGCAAACCTAACCCACATAGGGTTAGGGAGTCCCCAAGATCGTTTGAACCCAACTTATAGAAGGTTGGGTTCAAATGGAAAATCTAACCCTCATAAGGTTAGGGAGTCCCCAAGAGTGTTTGAACCCAAACTACATAAGGTTATGCAATCCCCAAGAGCGTTTGAAGCCAAGCCCTCCTCCTTGTAGAGTTTGATTTTGACACCATGTGTCGCCAACAATCCAGTTGACAATGTTTTGAGGAGCTAGATTTATGTTTAAGGAGCAAGATTGATTGGAATGAACTCCTCCCTTTAGAGTAATGAACTCCTCCCTCTAGTGTTTGGTTGACACCATGTGTCACCAACAATTGAGTTATAATCATTAATTCCCTCGGTAACCAACATCCTTAAACAAGACTTGATGTAGCTTTTTGAGTAGCAAGATTCAAAACAATGTTCAGTGATTATCGATGTTGTTTATGTTCTCACACACTTGACGCGGAGATTGAGGGTATGGACACTACTTCTATTATTGGATCATCAAAGATGAGGTGGTGGAAGCATGCGAATAGAGCATTGATGGAAATTAATGTGGGGGGTGGCAATTGCATGCCAAACCACATAAATTTACAAAGTCCTTAAGAAAGTTTGAACCCAAGACCTCTCGAAATAAACATAAGGTTAGGGAGTCCTCAAGAAAGTTTGAACCCAAGACCTCTCCAAATGGGAAACCAACCCAAATAAGGTTAGGGAGTCCCAAAGAGCATTTGAACCCAACCTACATTTAAGCTTATGCAGTCCCCAAGAGCATTTGAACCCCAACCTCTCCAAAGAGCAAAGTGGGTCTATGGACGTGTGTTTGATATAATATCAATATACTTAATAAAAGGGAAAATAGGGCGGTGGGTGACGTGCTCAATCGCCTTTCCATGGCGATGGCCCCCCCATCGAGAGCGCGCGCTAACGACGGCTCTATAAGAAGCAGCCTCTCGAGACCTCCTTATACCGCACACAGAAAGACAGAGACAGAGAGAGAGATAAGGAGAGGGGACAGATTTCTAAGCGCATCAGGAAGTGAAGCAGCTTTGTTAGAGCAGCGTGGTGTCGCTAACGCACCACAGGGCGGTGTCGTTTTCTTCGTGTTTGGTGCAAGCGTGAGCGAGCAAACGCTACGTTTTCTGGTGATGAGCGAGCTAGTCGTACCTGCTGTCGTTAAGTTGGTGTTACAATTTCATTTGTTTTCTAAGCTTCTGTAATCAAGTTTTGATTTCCTCCGTGAGCAGGGCCCCATGGAAACACGACGAAAATCTGGTGTGCGCTCCGACACCGCCGGCGTGCGCTGGAGAGGTGACCATGAGAGGTGGGAGGCCGAGATCACCATTCCTGACGCCCTGCTGAGGGCCATGCAGGCGCAGGAGGAGGCGAACCGGATGCCGCGGAGGAAAAGGCTCCTGACGCTGGGCAGTTTCCTAACTGAACGCCAAGCCGCCAGGGCTTTTGATGCGGCCGTGGCATGTCTCAATTTCAACTCCGCCAGAGCGCCGGACGTTCCTCAACCTAACTGCAAGAGAAAGCGGGCCGCCAGGCGGCTCAACCAGGTTCCTTCATCTCCCGAGAGCACATTGTGTTGTTTTCTCGGGCCGTCGCGCTGAAGAAGCCTCTCCCGAACCAGCAAAAGGCGGCAGAAGCTACGTATACTAACGATGAGTCACGTAATAATTAGCGCCATGAGGTCTGGATGAGATACCCTTCACTTGATGCATCTATTATTTTTCTTTCTGATTTGTCTTGGAGTCACTTTAAAGTGGCCTTTTGTCTTACTTCAAACCAACAACATTAGTATGAAAGCTATTAAGTTTTCAATCACGAGAAATGCCAAATATACGGCTACGAAAATCTATGGAGAAGTTGAAACTTGGGTGTAATTTAAGGGTAAGGTTTTGAACCTGGAGAGTCAAAAGACTCCATATACTAAAAGGTCATGAATCTTAGGGTTTAACAAGATACCGATATTTGATGCAGTGCTGTAGTGTGATGGGTAATGGAGCATTTAGTGCTTTCTCTCACACAGGCAAAATTATGTACGTTAAAAGATATCATGCACCATAACCTTGGATTGATGCGTGTAGTTAAAGAAGGTGCGATTTGTGTTGCTTGCCTTTGATGAGATACAATGGCCACCACTGACATAAGGTACTCCTTCAGATGTACCATTGTGGGTAATGGAGCTTCGTATGCTTTCTCCCACTTCTTCTAGGCAAAATTGTGTGATCTTTGTGTACTTAAAAATCTATCATGCAACAAAATCAACAATGGCTATGGATCAATGCATAGAGTTAAATGTGTAAACTACTGCCGGTTGTGTTTCTTGCCTTTAATAAGATATAATGGCCGCCGATTCATGTTACTCCTTGAGATAAAAGGTCCTTACTTCTTACTATATACAAAGAAAATAGGAAATGTGCATGATCTTCACTACTTTTGTGAAAGGTTCGCATTAGTTGATGTAAACTTGAGAATGACTTTGTTAGTGGAAAATGTGGCTAAAAGAATAAAAGGGGTTTCAACATTGCTACTCAGTATAAGGTATTATGGCCTAAAGCGATACTCTATTTAGCGACATAATTTAATAATGTTGCTATGCGACTCCCGTAGTAACATTATAAGTAAGGAGTATTCCCTCCAAACTCGAGCCTCCAAAGCAATGTTTTGAAAGAAAGTTACGGTTGTCACTTAGCAATACAAATAAATTCGCTAGAATTGTAAGCGACACTACTAGGGACAAGATTCCCATTTAATAATAGGGTATATTGTGGTAGGCGATTACTTACACCATAAATTTCAACTCCGAACTCCGATGAAGCCGAGAAAATACTCAAAATTTACCGCACGAGCTGCACATCGCCTGCTTTCCTATTTTAAGTGTTGTTTATCTGAAATGACATAACTTTTGATAGGAATATCAAATTGACAAACCAAGTGACTCTACAGAAAGCTTGTGCGACACTTTGCACACACCAAGGATAAGGAAACGTTTTGGTACCAATTGTGTTTCTATAATACAATTCCAATTAGGATAAGATAGGGTCGTCCAGATCAACCGTCCAAGGACCTACATAAACTTGCTAACAATGGTTAATCACTGGAGTTCTACAAAACATGAATAAGAGATTGAATGAAACATAGAACATGCACATGAATGGAATTAACACAATTTATTCCCCCTTTCTCTTTTCCTCACGATAGCAAGATCGATGATGCTCTAATACCATGTTGGAAATACACGACCACGAAGAGATAGGGACATAGTGACTCAAAGAGAGAGAAGAAGGAAGAGAGTTACACTCCCAAAAGACTAGTTCATATTGATTATGAGTTTGTATATATAGGTGAGATCTAGGTCAAGTTAGGGTGTGATATATATAGCTCCAACACTAGCGACAATATTCCCATTTATAATAGAGTATAGAATAGCAACTGTACTTCATAATTTTCACTTGTGCATTGCTCTCTTAGATCTCTGTATAGCAGCTTTTTTGCACACCCTAGGCAGCTTGCTTTGTTGCCTAGCTACACTTGACATTGCCGACACCCTTAGTCATGGATCCTACTTTTGATTTTTTGCACACCCTAGGCAGCTTGCTTTGTTGCCTAGCTACACTTGACATTGCCGACACCCCTAGTCATGGATCCTACTTCTGATCTTGCGTAGGCAGATCTTAGTAGATGCAGATTTCTTTGGGGGTGTTTTGGAGGATGCCATGGTCTCCATGGATTTTGCTAGATTATATTAGAGACTTCATCAAATCTATGCAGAGGAGGCCAATCACTAGGTAAAATGGAGGTACTCTTTACCATTCGAGAGAGCTAGTTGCGGTTAGATCGAGTGACCGCGATGCATGTAAGTGGCTCTTTTATTGAAGTATGGTTTAGTGTATTATCTCTTAAGTGACAAAATTAATGTATAATCTGTTTTTGTTAATGTGTTGCACTTTAGTTCCATTCAACTTGGTAGCTTTACCAATCTTAGTGTCTATATTATAGGTCTTACAAATTATACACACAAAATTTGTCATTCACTACACATGTCATAGCTCTTAGGAATTCTACACACACAATTTATCATTCACTACACATATCCCTTTGAAACCCATGATTTCTAGCTTATCGACACATCCAAATCTTTATCTTTCAAGAAGATAAAGATTTCTAGAGAGTGGTATTGGAAACTCATTGCCTCATTGAGGACTATGTGTCCTTCCACCTAGTCCATGTAATTTCCCAAACAATACTTCATTTATGAGACTCTTTAAGATCTCTTTCTAGCTCCTTTAAGTGCTTCTCCGCATAGGATTTTTTTGGGGTGAACTCTTCTTCTTCCAAAGTCAAAGGGTCAACATTGGTTTATTTTGAGTTAAAAATTTGCTTTTTCTTTGGTAGTGCCATTCTCTTATAAAAATAAAGAAATAATAATGAGCTTGATTTTTATTAGGCTAGTAAGAGCAGGGCCTTATAGCTTGTTTCCAAGAGAAAGGGTAATCGAGAATCTTAGGGGTACTCTAGGATAGAGGTCGGTATACTTGTCTTGACCTAACCCTTAAGTTAGTGACAAACAAGAATCTCTGATGAGAGTTAGAAAGTGTAGCTTATTTATTGATATACTTTTTATGGTCCATATTCTCATGGCATGAGAATGTTGGTCTTGAGAACTAAATTTGATTCGCATAGTGATAGATCCACCTTGATTTTCCTTGGTTTAGTAGTGTTGGGCAACCTTTGCCTTCCCTTCACTACTAATTTCAATAAGAAAGATGTTAAACTTGCAAATCATTTGTTAGGCAAAAATGGTTGAAGGGGAGAGCTATCACTTTCAACACCTCCCTTTTAGTCAAACTAAACATAGATTATCATCCATAAGGTATTTTAATAAGGGGGTTACTTTGGATGTTCAAAGATGACATGAACAGAAAAGTAAAAAGTGTGTGCTTTGACATAAAATTCATTGTTTGTATCCCAAATAGCCACCCCATAAGGTGCACCTTATGGGGTGGCTATATTCATATAATGTGTATTTGAGTCCTTAAAAAATTAATTGTTTGTAACTCCCTTATCCATATACCAACCCCATTAGGAGGACCTTCCCATAAACAAATTTCTTACCTCCTATTCTCGCTAATAAAACCGCTCATCTTGACTCTCATTTTCATTTTTTATGTTAGAAAATCATCCTCCCTAGTTCTCAAGGAAGACAAACATGAAGAACATGTGCTCTTCTTCTAGAGTGCCTTTCATATAGGATATAATAATGTATCTTAGTAAGTATACGATATATGATTAACATATTCTTATTGAGTATCATTATTTCATCTTTGTTTTATATTATTTCTACTACTAGAATATATTGAACCTCATTATGTTTCAGTGTGTGTTATGTCAAATATCATTGCTAACATAGATCTATGGGGGGGTGGCTTTATTCATATAAAGTTTGTCTTAGTTGATATAAAATTCATTTTTTGTATCTCCCTTATCCATATACCCACACCATTAGGTTGACCTTCTCCCTAACGAATTTCTTACCTCCTATTCTTGGTAATACAATGCTCATCTTGACTTTGATTTTCATTTTTTTATGGTAATAAATCATCCTCCCTAGTTCTTGTGGAAGACAAATGTGACAAAAAAGTTCTCTTCTTGTAGGATGCCTTTCGTATAGGATATAATATTGTATTCTTAGTGAGTACCATTATTGATGTTATTGATGCATTCTTAATGAGTACCATTATTTTATCTTTACATATTATTTCCAAAAGTAGAATATCTTGAACTGCATTATGCTTTGGTGTGTGTTATATAAAATATCCTTTTCTACCATAGTTTAAATTTCATACCACTTCACATAATATACACACATTTAACTAATACACATCATATCTTCTAAAAAAACTATGCATTTCCCTTTATATTGTAGGGGGGAATCGCACATGCCATATAACCTTATGAAATTTAAAGCTATAAGGGGTTTCCTCAAAACATATAAGATAGAGGAGCATTGTTGGCTCCTCCCCTCACCCTCAATAGGCATTGGCATGTTGTTACTCATGAGGAGCTCATGAGTGTGCTACGATCATTGGCTATCGCTCAAATTACATTTGTGTTTACAGTTTTGATACCCTCTACTCTTGAAAGACTTTGAACCTCCCCTAAATCTGTTCCGTCCCCCCCCCTTCCCATTTTCCCAACAAAGTGTCTCCATGATGTAAATAAGATATGCATATCCATAACACAAAATTAAGCTTTGATTTTTTTTTTTTGGGATCACCCCTTTTTGTGGCCTTTCAAGAAGGGCAACTGATTATTTTCTTTCTTTTAGTGTGTCATGTAATACTTGGTTTTATTATAGCTTCTATATTAAAAAACTTAATCCTAGAGTGTCAAAATCTAATCGTAAAACTATATATATATATATATATATATATATATATATATAGAGAGAGAGAGAGAGAGAGAGAGAGAGAGTTATTAGTAGTTCTCATGGATTTTTTCAAATCCATTTTCTAGGTTTTTTAAAATATAGGACTTGATGCCTTAAATATATGCTCTCACTTTTCACTTATTTGTATGCATACACAAGTACCAACTACCAAATCATGGTGGAACTACCCTCTAAATTTTCCACTTTTGTTAGCAATGGAGAAGCTATGGAATAAGTTGGAGAAGTTGAGAGTAAAGACCATACACGATGTTATAAGGGACATGTTCCTTGATGCAAAACCAATGGGATAAACTCGAGAAAGCTAGAGTGAAGTCCCTACAAAATGTGATTAGGGGCATGTGTATTAATCGAGGGACCATCTTTGTGATTTATGGAAACCAACATCCCTAAAGAAGAGTTGACAATGTTTGAGGACCTAGACTGAATAATATTAATTCCATTGGATTAGTGAAGATGAGGTGAGAGGGTGCAAAGAAACATTGGAGGGGGGACAATCTTTGTTGTTTATTGCAACCGACATCCCCAAATAAAAATGATTGAGGAGCTAGATTGAAAACCATTAATGCCATAGGATTAGCAATAATTTTTTTGCACCCTCTCACTTCATCTTCGCCATAGGGTTGAACTTGCAAATCATATGATAGGTAGCAATGGTTTAAGAGGAGGACCATATATTTTCCAACACCTAACTTTTAGTTAAACTAAACATAGATTATACTCCTTAAGGTATTTTGATAAGGGGGTTATTTGGATGTGCAAGCATGACATGAATAGTAAAGATAAAAGTGTGTGTGATTTGTATTAAAATTCATTATTTGTATCCTATATAGCCACCCCATAAGGTGCACCTTATAGGGTGTTTATATTCATATAACATGTATTTGAGTTCATATAAAATCCATCGTTTGTATCTCCCTTATCCATATAACCACCCCGTTAGGGCCTTCCCACGGATGAATTTCTTACCACGTATTGTTATTGAGTAAACCGCTCATCTCTTGAGTGTCATTTTCATTTTTTTGTGGTAATAAATCATCCTCCCCGATGCTCGAGGAAGATAAAGGTGATAAAAATGTGCTTATCTTCTAGGATGCCTTTTATATAGGATATAATAATATATCCTTAGTAAGTACCATGAATGATTAATGTATTTTAATTGAGTATCATCATTTTTATATTTGTTGTATATTATTTCTACTACTAGAATATCTTGAACCTCATTATGTTTTGGTGTGTGTTATATCAAATATGATTACTAGCATTGTTCAAAATTTGTACCACTTCACATACAATACACATATTCACTAATATACATAATAACTTTAAAAAACTATGCAATTCACTCTATATTGTAAGGAGCCAAAAGAAGAAAAATCACACATGCCCTACAACCTCATAAAGATAAAACCTATAAGGGGTTTCTTCAAAAAAGAAATGAGAGAGACGCATGGTTGGCTCCTCCCCTCTCCCTCGCATAGGCATTGACATATTGTTGCTCATGAATGTGCGACCATCAATGGCTATCTATCATATCACCTTTGTGTTAACATTTTGGATACTCTCGCCTCATCTTTACCATAGGGTTGAACTTTCAAAAATCATGTGGTAGGTAGCAATGGTTGAATAGGAGACCTATATCACTTTCAACACCTCCATTTTAGTCAAATTGAACATATATTCTCCTCTACAAGGTATTTTGGTAAGGGGGTTCCTTGGGTGTGCAAAGACGGCATGAACAGAAATATTAAAATTGTGTGATTTGATATAAAATTCATTTTTGTATCCATATAGCCACCCCATAAGGTCCACCTTATGGGGTCGCTATATTCATATAGCGTGTGTCTTTCTAAAAAATAAACATGTTTGTATCTCCCTTATCCATATACCCACCCCATTAGGTGGACCTTCTCGCTAACAAATTTCTTACCTCCTATTCTTGGTAAGCAAACTATTCATCTTGACCTTGATCTTAATTTTTTATGGTAATAAATCATCCTCCCTTATTCTTGAGGAAGACAAATGTGACAAAAATGTTCTCTTCTCCTAGGATGCCTTTCATATAGGATATAATATTGTATCCTTAGTGAGAGTACTATTAATAACGTATTCTTAATGAGTACCATTATTTTATCTTTGTTTGTATATTATTTCTATGTCAACTAGAATATCTTGAACTGCATTATGTTTTGGTGTGTGTGTTATCAAATATCCTTTTCTACCATGGTTTAAATTTTGTACTTCACATAATATACACACATTTAACTAATACCTTCATAAAAGACTATGCAAATCACTTTATATTATAAGGAGAGAGAACATGTGTTATAACCTTGTGAAGATCAAACCTATCAAGGATTTTTGCAAAAAATATAGGACAGAGAAGCATGATTGGCCCCTCCCGTATCCATCTCATAGGCATTAACATGTTCTTACTCATGAGTGTTCTATCGTCATTGGTCATTGCTCAAACTAAATTTGTGTTTAGAGTTTTGATACCCTCTTCTCTTGACAATTTCCATAACCTCTACCAAAGCTCTTCCCTTGCCCCTCCCCCCCTTCATTTTCCTTATAGTTGAAGAGGAGGGCTATATATCTTTCAACACCGCCCTTTTAGTTAAAATAAACATATATTATCCTCCATAAGGTATTTTGATAAGGGGGTTACTTGGATGTGCAAAGATGGCACATACAAAAAAGTTAAAAGTGTGTGTGATTTGGCATAAAATTCATTGTTTTTATGCCATATAATGTGTATTTGATTTGATATGAAATTAATGGTTTGTATCTCCCTTATCCATATACCCACCCAATTAGGGGGACCTTCCTAAAACGAATGAATTTCTTACCTCCTATTCTTTGCTGAGTAAACCGCTCATTGTGACTCTCATTGTTATTTTCTGTGGTAATAAATCATCTTGCACAAGTATTTAGGAGGAAGAAAAACGTGACAACCATGTGTTCTTCTTCTAGGATGCCTTTCATATAGGATATAATTAATGTAACCTTAGTGAGTACCATTAATGATTAACATATTCTTATTCAATATCATCATTTTATCTTTGTTGTATATTATTTCTACTACTAGAATATCTTGAACCTCACTATGGTTTAATGTGTGTTATATCAAATAGCATAGTTCAATTGTTTTGGCCACTTCACATAGAATACACATATTTCACTAATATACATAATATCGTATAAAAAAATATGCAATTCACTCCTTAATGGAAAGAGAGAGAAGGGGGAAAATTACACATGCCCTACAACTTTATTAATATAAAAGCTATATGGGGTTTCTTCATAATAAACATGAGAGAGAAGCATGGTTAGCTTCTCCCCTCTCCCTCAACTAGGAATTGGAATGTTGTTGCTTATAAGGGGTTTCTTCAAAACATACATGATAGAGAATCATGGTTGGCTCTTCCTCTCTCCCTCGCATGGACATTGGCATGAGTGTGCTATCATCATTGGCTAGGTCACTAAAATGTGGGTTTAAAGACTTAAAGTAATGATATTTTAAAAGCCTCAAAGGATAAGAAGATTAAGGCTTAAGAAAGATCTTATTTAATAAGCTTAATGCAAAGGCTTATTTTGTGATAAAAGTCACTGAAAAATGTTTGGAGGAAGCGATGTTCACTATCAGCCATTAAAACTAAGAAATTCTCGCCTTGAAGGTTTCAATGCTTATGAGAGTCGAAGAAGGGGTTTTGGACCATGGCAAATGCATCAATTGTGTCTGATCTTGAAGACATGGTCACCTTCTCATTCCTATTTGGTCATAAGCACGTTAGTTTTTGGAGTCTTGGCACATTTTGCAAATAGAGTTTTATGTTATATATACTAGTATTGGACCCGCGCGTTGCTGTGCGGCAGGTAGAGCTCCAGAAAAAATAGGCTCAGTTTCTCCAATTTAGGTCATGTTTTAAGTAAACATAATACATTATTTCAAGTGACTTCATATATACATATCTCAAAATAACATCCATGTCTCGTAGATTTATAGCAAAAACAAAAATATCATAGTAATGTAGCATACGAAGATGCAAAAAAGGACCAATATTACATATTCTCAAAATGCACCACAAAATACGTATTCTCAATCAGTAATGTCAGAATCAACAAATTGAATTCTTCTCTTGTGAGAAGGATCATTCATTTGTCTCCTCACAATACGCTCTCTATTGTAAAGTGGTGATCCATCCCGCACATTCTCTACTATCGATGAATGCAAAGGACTTGCATAAACGAAACAACGATAAATCAAATCTCAAAAGGACCTGCACATAATGACACATCGATAAATAAAATCTCAAAAGGACCTGCACATAACGACACATCGATAAATAAAATCTCAAAGAAATCTTATAATAGAAAAACATAATCAAAATTACCTCGTACAATAGAACATCGAGTGGATGGTACATGAGGAGCTCTAGTATAAAACCCATAACGAATACCAATGGTCATGAAGGATGTAAGAAACAACCAGTCATCGGGTACTGAATATCCCTCAAATGATGCAAAGCATCTATCCATCTCTCTCCAAAACAAATAAACACCCCACTCATCAGGAACACCGATCCCGTACATCTCGATGCCTTCGTCTCGACAACTCTTACCATAAACGTATCAATGTCATGCAATATCCTAAAATCAAAGCATAACAAATACGTTATACAATTATTTATATATAGGTTCAAAAAATATTTATACAATGCCTAACAATTATACTTATATTTACCCATCCCTATAAGCATCAATCATAATCCCTGCTACGTGACGTGCAGTAATAGGAGCTGACCATAGCGGTGGCTCTGTACAAATAGACATCAGTATAGAATGTCATGTTCCATACTTTGTAATCAACAAAAGTTATGCAAATATAGAGAATAACTCACCTACTATCCTCGACAAAGGCATGTCTAATGTAAAGGTAATCTTAGACACGTCTGTCAAAACATAAACAACAAAAATAGATACTTTTACATGGACAAATATGTATAAAAAAATAAATCACAACAAAATTAATCAAATTGCAGAACTTAAATAAGAAACCTGACTTGTCACTCTGAAGTCATCAAGATCTCCTTATAAACAATATTGTTTGTTGTAGGTGTATAACTTTGAAGATCATTAAATGAACACTCCACATTAGCATTATCCTCAAGTAACACCTTCACAGCATGAGGAGACCGTGCTCGTGACAACGCGACATACAATTGCCCATGAGTAAACACTGGAGTCACCAAATACAACCCCAAGACATTTAGGGTTTGGCCTTGTGATTTGTTTATTGACATGCCAAATGCCAGCTGCATGGGAAACTGTCTCCGCCTCATGGTGAATGGTAGTTGGGACTCGCTGCATTTAAAGGTAATCCGTGGAAGAAATACTCTTTCACCAACTTTAGTACCAGTGATGATGATTTCAGTCTCCAAGACTTTAGAGTGAAAGGCCTTACATATCATCCATGTACCATTACAGAGTCCACATCTTGGATCCAAGTTACGAAGCAAAATAACAGGAGCTTCTAACTTTAAAACCAAGCAATGAGGTGGATATCCACCCCGAAGGTCGATTGTGTTCAAAAATTCTATGGAATATAGGAATGAATTTTTATCATTTTCAAGAATTGAATCTGCACTGAAATAATGCTTAGGCTCACTAGGCATTGCATCCAAAGCTGTCTTATTCACAATATCCACTTAACTGTTTATTGGAACAAGAATAGCATGCTCACTAAAGTATGAAGCATATGTCGTAGTGATAATAGCCAATTCAGAGTATACCCAATGTACCAAGTCTTTAAGAGTCGATCTTTGCAAGACCATATTACTTGGTAGTGTCACCATCGTATTATCATCGCTACAATCCACTCCATTCCCAATATTCATGACCCACTGTTTAAACTCATTGCATCCATTAGTATTGCTTGATTGAATACGCATATTTCTAGTTAACTTTAGAACTTTGATAGAGTTCCATAGAAAGGAACGACACAATGCTGCATTAACAATATCCTCACATCTTCCCTTCATAACAATAGGCAAGATTTGTCTAAAATCTTTCCTTTCCACCAAATGGCTTATCTGAGAATAATACATCTTGTAAGCTCCTATCCAATGCTTCAAAAGCATAACGATGAATCATTGGAGCCTCATCCCAAATAATGAGCTTACAAACTCTCAAAACCTCAACAAGTTGTCCATGTACAGGGATTTTGCAAGTTGAAGAATTGTTTAGCTCCAGAGGTATCTTAAATCTAGAATGTGCAATACGTCCATTCGCCAAGAGTAGAGAAGCAATACCTGACGATGCAGTGGCCAAAGCAACATACCCTTGTCCACGTACTCGCGCAAGCAAGCAATTATACAAATAGGTCTTGCCCGATCCCCCCGGACCATCTAGGAAAAAAATGTCACCTGCATGTGTCGCAATTGCATGCATTACAGCATCGAAAGCAACACGCTAGCTATCTGTTAATGTTGACTCCATAGCACTTGACAGGTTAGATTGTTCGACAGTATCAAAAGATCTCTCTTCCAAAAGCAATCTATTTTCACCCGAGACTTCCAAATCAGTTCTGTTTAGTTCAGGCATTCCTTCAAAATCTGCCCATGTCCGTCTCTGAGCACGAAGAATTTCTTCTAAATGTAGTAGTGCATGAGTTTCAGCTAATTGTTCAATACCAATAAATTGACCCCTGCTTCTCGATAACTGGTATAGAAAATCTTCTATCATTTCTTCTCAAAATCTCTTCCACAATATTCCTGGACAGGAAGGCTCACAAAATAGCAATATAGTACCAAAAAGACATCTCAACTGCAAGGCATTTTGCATGGATGATGCTTCCAGTATCAAACACATACAACTGTGGAAACTGTGGCTTAGGATTGTACATATTATTAGGGACCAAGGATCCCAATCCGATGATAAACAGTCCCATGCACCTTGAAAGTATAGACACTACTATTATGAAAGAGAGAGTCATCTATTTGTGCACCCAATGATGAAAAAGCCAACACACTATTATAAGCCCTAATGTTTTCTTGAAATTTTTTACTTGTAGTGTCACTACCAATCAAAATGGCTTAGGTGTTTCAGCAAGTGAAGGAACAGACACACGCCCATGTTTCCAACAATATTTGCCAAGAACCTGTCCACAACTCATCTTCTTTTCACTTGCCCATAACTGTGCTCCACAAAACCAACACTCATGTGTCATCCCTCCTACTGAGTGACTTAAAGTGCATGAATATACGAAAGGCCAAGTAGCGCATGTGTACCTTGTACGGGCGGGCGTTCATGGAGGATAGACAAAATTCCTCCCTTTCTTTTTTCAAATACATAAGAGGAAATTTCTCCGATATTCTCCCTTCTTATTATATTAGCAAATGGCACTTCTCTCTCTTCATAGGCAAAAAAGGAAGACATTGTAATTGCATTACCCTCATTTACTCTTCTAGCTGCATTATAAGAGGTCCTATTTCTAGCGATGAAGCGACGGTACCTTCTTGTAAGTCTCAAACTTTGAACCAGTGATATCCCTGAATAAACTCCACTTGCCATTTCCCTTGTTATTTCTTTCAAAAGAGTCCTATTCCTAGCAATTTCACGGTGAACACTTCTAGCACTCTTGTTAGATATCCTTTTATCTCCACCCAGGGCAATTAGAGACCTCTTAGTGCTAGATTGAGGTAAATACATCAAAGTTTCTTTTGCTACTTGCTTTTGTGCACAAAAGGTATCGTTTTCTTCAAGAATCCTATGAGTCTCTTGCATCAATACATCACCAGTATTACAAGTAACATTATGCATCCTTGCATCACAACAATGAGGTTCACTATCCCTTGACTCTGTGCACATTTTATTTTTTCAATTCTTCTTCTTTTCCTTGGAGCATTTAAGGAAATGGTCTTAAGAGGACACCTCAAACTACGTGTCTCTACCATTCTTGCTAGAAACCTAATTCCATCAAGTATTCAATTAGAAGGAGTGGCACATTAAGTATAAAGTCATTTTCTTTATTATAAAATAGTAAACATTGAATAGAAATAACAATATTTTTTCTATAATATTTGTGTATACACATAATATACAATCCCTCATGAGATTTTCTCCAATCTTCACATACATACTAAAAGATTATAAAGCTCTCTCTCTCTCTCTCTCTCTCTCTCTCTCTCTCTCTCTCTCTCTATGACATTTACCCACCTAGGTTCAAGTCTCCCCGTCGTTTGGGTAGAAATAACCCTCTAAGTCGACGTTAAGCGGTCTAGTCTCAAGTGGGTATATACACATGTATATGTACATGTATATACATGTGTATATATATATACACACACATATATATATATACATATATATATATATATATACATCTATATATACATGTGTATATACATGAATATATGCATGTATATACATGAGTATATATATATATATATGTATATATGTATGTATATATATATATACATATATATATACATATGTATATATATATATATATATATATATATATATATATATATATATAGGTATATATACACATATATATATACGTATATACATATATATATACATGTATATATATATATGCATACATATATACATATATATATATATGTATATACATATATATATACATATATATATATATATGTATGTATATGTATATGTATATACATATACATATACATATACATATACATACATGTATATACATTTATATACATATATATATCTATATATATATCCATCCCTCTGACTCAAGCTAGATTGTGCTTATATGTAGGTAAGTAAATGTCATAAACTTATTTGATCTTTGCCAAGTTTCATCTTTTCTCATGAGCATTAAAATCCTTATGCTCTTATCAAACTATATCGAGCTATTGGTATTTAAAAATCATAAATTCTAAAAATAAACATACAATTAAGAAGAAAAATAAAAATAAAGCAAAGTTTTGGTAGCTTACCTCAAAAGACTAAGGAAGACCCAAACTATATGACAAATCAACAATATGGCAGCCCTATGAAAAGCTAATGTACCTACATTGATCCACAAAGTAGAATAGATGAGATCTCTTTCCATCCCCTTAACTTCTTTTCACATTTTTCCTTAAAACTTACATATATAAAAATAACAGACAAAATCTATAATCCTAAAACATTACATATATACTTATAAAAAGATAATAACAATGTCACAAATATTACAAAAACATTATAAAATCAACATCCAATGTCTTCCAATGACCAAACCAAGCTTAGAAATCTCTCTCTCTCTCTCTCTCTCTCTCTCTCTCTCTCTCTCTCTCTCTTCCCCCCATGTACATATAGGAGACAAAAAGCCATAAAAAGAGAATTTTCTATAAAAAACCATTAAAAGAGACATTCTCTATAATGTCCATATAGATACTAAGAGATTATATCCACATATATAAATCAATCTCTCTCTCTCTCTCTCTCTCTCTCTCTCTCTCTCTCTCTCTCGCAATGATATCTGAGAGACAAAAAGGACCATCATTATCATTTGAGTACTTAGAGCCCAAAGTTACAAAAAGATAATACTGTCATAAGCATTACAAAAGGATCATAACATCAACTCCTAATCGGTGAACCAAATGAATAATTACATTCCACGTGTTTGCAATCTATAACTCATTTTGGTAAGTAAAGGACCATCATTATCATTAGAGTACTTAGAGCCCAAAGCTAAGAAAAGATAATAGTATCATAAGCATTACAAAAGGATCATAAGATCAACTCTTAATTGGTGAACCAAATGAGTAATTACATTCCACGTGTTTGCAATCTACGACTCATTTTGGTAAGTAAAGCCCCAAACCTATTCAATGTTACTTTAAGGCTTGATACTTCCATTCCAAGCCTATCAACATGGGCACTTAACTTGTCTTGTTGCTCTTTTATAGCATCAATTGTCTTTTGACAACCAATATCACAAAGGTGTGCTCCTCCGAAAGCACCACATGTATCCATTATGCGGAGGTAGGTAGCTTCGACAATATCCTTGATCTCGTGATTGCCACTTATAATGGCAGAAACTGATTCCTGAGTTGAACTGCTCTCCCCACTTCCATCATTTCTTATGCACTAACCAAGACCAGCAATCAAACTCTCCATATTTAACACATGGGAGTTTGTGTCGCTGACCAAATGGAGTATATTCTCTGATGTTACATTTATTATCTTCTTTCCATTTCGAGTCTTCTTACCACGGTTATGTCGCATCCACTTAGTAGAGGTTTTTAGTTTCCTCTGGCATTGCTTAAAAGCATGCATTAATCGTTGAGTCTTCTCATTATCTTCTCTTACCTCAAATTGTTGAGGTCTTGAATACTCTGCATGATGGCTTCTATCCTCAACGTCCATGGAACACCTCACAATTTCACCCTCGTTATCCATACTGTATATCATAAAGAAATATATTAGTGAAATATTATTTAAATTTTATTTAATCTAGAAGAAATTATGGATTATGAAAATAATCCAAATGGTGAATCACAAACTAAATCACACGTATGTAGAATAGATTAAGACCCAACTACGTTCAAGTGAATGAATGGTAAAAAGGTATCCACATGAATATATATATATATATATATATATATGTATGTATGTATGTATATGTATATGTATATGTATATGTATATGCATATGCATATGCATATACATACATATATGTATGTATACGTATTTGTATATGTATATGTATATGTATATGCATATACATACATATATATATGTATATGTATTTGTATATATATCTATATATATCTGAAGGCGGTTCACCTAATTTTAGCTTTTAGGAAACTCATTTAAAAAGATGGATGAGAGTGCGGGCTCAAGGGATTCACCTAGGAATATGTAAAATATCATGTGAGTTAAACAAAAGGAGGTTATAATTTCATCGACTTACATAAAGTTTTACATACATCCTCAATTTTTTAAATACAAAGAATAAAAAAAGTTGTAAGTTTAACCGTAGTTTATTACCTTGAAGTTAACAAAATGGGTATATTTAAAATATCAAGCTTCATAGATCAAAGAGTTTTAAACTACTCTTGTAGTGAACTCCCT
Organism: Cibotium barometz; assembly: GCF_041138505.1. Lineage (NCBI taxonomy): Eukaryota > Viridiplantae > Streptophyta > Polypodiopsida > Cyatheales > Cibotiaceae > Cibotium > Cibotium barometz. The sequence continues at coordinate 23,373,275 of NC_141085.1, forward strand.
TACACTTCATGAGAACCACTCTCTTTGTCTCAACAACATGCATGTTCCCCATGTAGAGGACACATATTGTTTGAACAACATGCATGTTCCCGATGTAGAGCCTCCACTCCCATCCATGAATGCATCGAGTTCAAGGTAACAGTGCAGTATGAGTTCTGGTTTGCAGTGCATTTTTGTGTGTGTTTTAAAACCTTCTTCTGCCTCCTACTGTCAAATTACACCTCCTTTTGCATGCTTGCCTTCAAAGCTGGCAAGCTCGATGCACACTTTGCAGAGGCTATCCCAGTTCTGGGCTTGGTTTGCAACGCAGACGGGGGGTGAGGCCTTAAGTCAATTAACACAGTTACACAGCTGAGCGATGGGAAATGCCAAACAACAGACGCACACCGATGATGTGTCACGTGGCTGGACGACTGTGCCCTCATATTAGCATCACCATTATACGGGTACGGACTGTAGAATGTGGACATGGACTGGAGTAGGTGAACATGGAGGTGGACCGGAGGCGTGAAGTGCAAGCGTGATCACACTTTTGGCTGGAGCGCATATTTTCAAAAACAAAGCACCTCCGTATTTTGCACTAATTAACCCTCCTTTTGAATTAACCTCGCTTTTGGCTGGCCACGTGGATGGAGGGGGAGTTGTGTTTAATCTTGTATAGATATATATAATACATTTTGTTTGAAATCAGCTCGTGCCCAGAGCTCGTGGGTGTGGTGGGTATCCACCATCGTGGGGGGCTCTCCCCAGAGCTGCACGGCTAGAGTCCTATTCGCATGGTATCCATTGTGGGGGGCTCTCCATTGTGGGGGGCTCTCCAAGAACAATCCAAATCTTTTTTATTTAAATCTTATACACACACACACACACACACACACACATACACACACACACACATATATATATATAACAAAATAAATCACTTTTTATTTTAAAAATCCAAAATCATTTTACTCTCTCTCTCTCTCTCTCTCTCTATATATATATATATATATATATATATATATATATATATATATACACATACGGCTCCTTCTTCCATCTCATCAAGGGCATGAAGAACTCGCCCAAGGGGGACATCTGGTTCCCCCACCTTGATCGCCCCCACAGTTCTCCAAGAGATGGATCGAACCCAGTGTGATGAGCAGCACGTGAGGCCGGAGATAAGGGGGTTTTTTTTTTGGATAGAGGGTGGTGGTAGACATTTAGAAACATGCAAATGGATGCCATGCATGCATCATCTCCCTCCCTCACTCCCCCCCTTCTCTCTCTCTCTCTCTCTCTCTCTCTCTCTCTCTCTCTCTCTCTCTCTCTCTCTCTCTCTCTCTCTCTCTCTCTTCTCTCTCTCTCTCTCTGTCGCCTCTACGTCAAGGCGTGGTGGCGGACATTTAGAAACATGCAAATGGATGAGGGGGGATGCCATGCATGCATCATCTCCCTCCCTCCCTCCCTCCCTCTCTCTCCCTCTCTCTCTCTCTCCCTCCCTCCCTCCCTCCCTCCCTCCCTCTCTCTCACTCTGCCACCTCTACATCGAGGCTTGGAGTCGGCTTGCAAGTAAACGCAAAGAGCTTCTCAGTGTTTCTGGGTGCAGTGGTGGACATTTAGAAACATGCAAATGGATGAGGGGGGATGCCATGCATGCATCATCTCCCTCCCTCCCTCCCTCCCTCTCTCTCTCTCTCTCTCTCTCTCTCTCTCTCTCTCTCTCTCTCTCTCTCTCTCTCTCTCTCTCTCTCTCTCTCTCTCTCTCTCTCTCTCTCTCTTTGCCGCCTCTATGTCGAGGCTTGGAGTCGGCTTGCAAGTAAACGCAAAGAGCTTCTCAGTGTTTCTGGGGCAGAGCTCTCAGCATTTCAGGGCAAGAATCTACGTCGAGGCTTGGAGTCAGCTTGCAAGTAAACGCAGAGAGCTTCTCAGTGTTTCTGGGCACGGTGACATTTAGAAACATGCAAATGGATGAGGGGGGATGCCATGCATGCATCATCTCCCTCCCTCCCTCCCTCTCTCTCTCTCTCTCTCTCTCTCTCTCTCTCGCTCTCTCTCTCTCTCTCTCTGCCGCCTCTACGTTGAGGCTTGGAGTCGGCTTGCAAGTAAACGCAGAGAGCTTCTCAGTGTTGCTCGGCAGAGCTCTCAGCATTTCAGGGCGAGAATCAGCTAAGATCTGTAGGTTATTCTATATCTCTGCATTGTTGTAAAATCTTTCCTCCCATCTTCGCCTCCGTCTCCGCCTCCGCCTTCTGTACATCCTCGTGTTCTTCTCCTTCTGCCTTCACCCTCTTATCATCATCTTTTAAGCTCTCCTTTTCACCCTGTCGCCTCCCCTCTTCCACCTTTTTCTCTTCTCTCCTCCATAGCAGCGCCCCTCCCTGCCTCCCTACTTCCTCCCTTCGTGCCTTTCCTTTGCATGCAAAGTACTTACGTGCCTAGCACTCCCCACTCTCATGTAAGCAGCAAATCATAGCCCCCAAAACACACCACCCCTTTCCCGTGCCATTGGACGTCGTGTTTGCTGACATCACGGACATCTAGATGCCACCACCTTCACAATCTGTTTGCATGGAGTTGCTGACATCACGGACATCTGGTTGCCACCACCTTCACAATCTATTTGCATGCAACACAGAGGAGCTGTTGTTACATGCAAACAGAGGAGTTGTTGTTGTTGTTGGAAGAGGGCATGGGGGCTGTGGGCGGCTCCGTCTTCCATCTTATCAAGGGCATGAAGAACTCGCCCAAGGGGGAGCGCCTCCTGGGTGTGGCAGCCAGGCAGTACGTAGCTTGGGTGGCAGCTTCGCCATGTGGGGGGGACTTTTTTCTGTGTTTGATTATTCCATGGTCTACCTGGAACTCTATCTTTGCATGAGCCGCCAACGGGCGGCTTTCTGCAGATGCACCATGGGGCGAGGGCCACCTCTCGCTCTGCCATGTTTGGATGTGGACACGTGCTACAACCCGACAGAACGGCCATTGTCACAGGTTCGTTTCATTTGGTTGTATAATTAGCGAGTGATTCATTGAATCACTGCTTCATGTTTTACGTGCTTATTATATGGCGCAGGTGCATCTAGCGGGATCGGAGTGGAGACGGTACGGGTATTGGCACTACGAGGCGCCCGGGTGGTGCTGGCCGTGAGAGGAATGTCAGCGCGGGAGAACAGGTGAAGCACGGCATCCTGCAGGAGATTCCACACGCTCGGCTGCACGTGCTGCAACTCGATCTCAGTTCTTTAGCCTTTGTCCGCTCCTTCTGCGAAAGTTTCAAGGCCCTAAAGCTGTCCCTCAACATCCTAATGTGATGCTATTAAATCATATAATTAATGCATGATTAACTCTATGATTAGTAATGGCTCCTTTTACCGATGTTGAGTACTCACAATTAACGATCATGCACAAACAGCAAACTTCATAGTTGATAAGTGATACCTGTGGAGGTAGAGCTAGAGGCGACCTGGAGGTGATGACGACTCGAATGGCAGGCGAGGTGAAGTGCCGCACGCTACCCTGAGGTGATGACGATGAGGACTAGAACAGTAGGCGACCCTGAGGTGATGACGATGAGGACTAGAACAGTAGGTGACCCAGAGGTGATGAAACAACTGGAACAGCAAAATGACTAGAATAGCAGGCGAGCATGAAGTCACGTCACGAGAGGAGCGTTTTTGAAATGCAAGCGTGAAGTTCACGTTTGCTGTAGGATGGTTATTTTGAAATAGCCCCACCTCCTTTGCCCACGTGGAGGGAGGTGGGGTTGTCCTTAATCCTATATATATATATATATATATATATATATATATATATATATATAGCTTTTACAAGCTTTGTTTACACTTTGGAGACTCCACCCATTAAGCCTTTTCCCAAGAGTCTCAAGAAATTTATCTCTTTTTTCCATGAAAGAGACAAATCGTGTTCTACTTTTGTCTTGAGTTTTATAAACCTTGGCAATTTTTTTTATAAAAATAAGCTTTAAGTCAAATATTTTTATATGCTTCTTTTCTCGATAAAATCTTCACACACATTATGCATGAGCCTTATGTATGAGGCTTATACATTAGCCTTATACATGAGGCTTGTGCATTAGCCTTATGCATGAGACTTGTGCAGTAGCTTTATGTATAAAGGTTATGCATTAGCCTCTTGCATAAGTTGTATGCATAAAGGTTATGCATTAGCCTCTTGCATAAGTTGTATGCATAAAAGTTATGCATTAGCCTCATGCATAAGATGTATGCATAAGCCTCATGTTTAAGCTACATGGATAAAGATTATGCATGAGACTAATGCATTAGCCATATACATAAGCCTCATGTGTAAATTGTATGCATAAACTATATGCATTAGCCATATACATAAGCCTCATGTGTAAGTTGTATGCATAAACTATATGCATGAGGCATGAGGCTAATGCATAAAGCCTCATGCATTAGCCTTATTATGCATAACTCTTATGCATGAGGAAAATGCATTAGCCATATGCATAAGGTTATGCATTAGTCTCATTCATAAGCTATATGAATGAGACATGAGGCTAATGCATGAAGTCTCATACATAAGGCTTATGTATGAGGCTAATTCTTTAGCCATATGCATAAGCCTCATGGTTAGGTAGCACACCCACTGGGAGCTCTCAATGCATGCCAGGTGCTACCGCGGCGGTCAGCTCAGCATACAACAACAATAGCTCTCTATGTATGCCAATAGTTACCTAATCATGCTAATACCTATTTCCATGCATTGATAGCTCCCAATATATGCCAGTGCTACCAGTATGCATTGAGAGCTTTCGGTGTATGATGCCAAGTAGCTATCTAAGTATGCTAGTAGCTATCAGAGCTATCAGCATGCACCAGTAGGCTCTCAATGCATGCCGATAGCTATTTAAGTATGTCGATAGAGCTACTAGCATGCTTAGGTACTCAGGATGCACCTAAGCATGCCGGTACCTATTTCCATACACCCAGAGCTCCCAATATATGATGTCAATAGCTATACGAGTAGGTACTAGCATGCATCAAGAACTCCCAATGCATGCCGATAGCTATACGAGCATGCTTAGGTAGCTTCCAATGCATGTCGAGATATTTTTGCATAAGACTTATGCATTAGTCTCTAGGAGCTCTCCCTTTTTTTGAAATATTATGCATAAGGGACATGCATAAGTCCTTATTCATAAATCTATATATATATAACATCTTGTGCATAAGTCTTATGCATAAACCTTATGTGTTTGTCCAATAGCCTTATCCACTCATAGTTTACACCATTATTTGATGTTGCTGACATGCCCATATGATGTTGCCGATGGAATGCTACTATGTTTGGCCAATAGCCTTATCCACTCTTACTTTCCACCATTATTTCATGTTGCTGACATGCCCATATGATGTTCTCGAGAGGATGCTACATGTCCTAAATGCACGTAAAGCTGCCGAATAAGTGATTTCGATCTAGGATTAACCATAGCACTGCCTTGTGCACATGACATCCTTCCTGATGAAGGAGGCTTAAGGAAGGCTTGGGACTACATAAGCTTAGTGAAATAAGGATGATAGTGGAAAGGGAAGTCAAAGGTTACCCAATGTGCTACTAAACCAAGTAAAATCAAGGTGGATCTATCACTGTGCAAATCAACTTTAGTTCTCAAGCCATGAAATAGACTGACATTCTCATGCCATGAGAATATGGACCATAAAAAAGATATCAATAAATAATCTACACTTTCTAACTCTGATAAGAGATTCTTGTTTGTCACTAACTTAAGGGTTAGGTCAAGACAAGTATACCAACCTCTGTCTTAGAGTACCCCTAAGATTCCCAATTACCCTTTCTCTTGGAAACTAGCTATAAGGCCCTTCTCTTACTAGCCTACTAAAAATCAAGCTCATTATTATTGCTTTATTTTTATAAGAGAATGGCACTACCAAAGAAAAAGTAATTTTTCGAATCAAAATAAACCGAACTTGACCCTTTGACTTTGGAAGAAGAAGAGTTCACCCCAAAAAAATCCTATGCAGAGAAGCACTTAAAGGAGCAAGAAAGAGATATTACAGAGTCTCATAAATGAAGTATTGTTTGGGAAATTACATGGACTAGGTGGAAGGACACATAGTCCTCAATGAGGTCAACGCATAGACAAAGGCCCAATGAGTTTCCAATACCACTCTCTAGAAATCTTTATCTTCTTGCAAGATAAAGATTTGGATGTGTAGATAAGCTAGAAATCATGGGTTTCAAAGGGATATGTGTAGTGAATGATAAATTGTGTGTGTAGAATTCCTAAGAGCTATGACATGTGTAGTGAATGACAAATCGTGTGTGTATAATTTGTAAGACCTATAATATAGGCACTAAGATTGGTAAAGTTACCAAGTTGAATGGAACTAAAGTGCAACACATTAACAAAAATAGATTATACATTAATTTTGTCACTTAAGAGAAAATACCCTAAACCATACTTCAATAAGAGAGCCACTTACATGCATCGTGGTCACTCGATCTAACCGCAACTAGCTCTCTCGAATGGTAAAGGGTACCTCCATTTTACCTAATGATTGGCCTCCTCTACATAGATTTGATGAAGTCTCTAATATAATCTAGCAAAATCCATGGAGATCATGGCATCCTCCAAAACACCCTCAAAGAAATCTGCATCTACTAAGATCTGCCTAAGCAAGATCAGAAGTAGGATCCATGACTAGGGGTGTCGGCAATGTCAAGTGTAGCTAGGCAACAAAGCAAGCTGCCTAGGGTGTGCAAAAAAGCTGCTATACAGAGATCTAAGAGAGCAATGCACAAGTGAAAATTATGAAGTACAGTTGCTATTGTATACTCTATTATTAAATGGGAATCTTGTCGCTAGTGTTGGAGCTATATATATCACACCCTAACTTGACCTAGATCTCACCTATATATACAAACTCATAATCAATATGAACTAGTCTTTTGGGAGTGTATATGGTGTAACTCTCTTCCTCCTTCTCTCTCTCTCAGTCACTATGTCCCTATCTCTTCGTGTTCGTGTATTTCCAACATGGTATTAGAGCATCATCGATCTTGCTATCGTGAGGAGAAGAGAAAGGAGGAATCAATTGTGTTAATTCCATTCATGTGCATGTTCTATGTTTCATTCAATCTCTTATTCATGTTTTGTAGAATTCCAGTGATTAACCATTGTTAGCAAGTTTATGTAGGTCCTTGGACTGTTGATCTGGACCACCCTATCTTATCCTAATTGCAATTGTATTATAGAAACACAATTGGTACCAAAAGGTTTCCTTATTCTTGGTGTGTGCACAGTGTCGCACAAGCTTTTTGTAGAGTCAATTGGTTTGTCAATTTGAAATTCCTATCAAAAGTTATGTCATTTCAAATAAACAACACTTAAAATAGGAAAACGGGCAACGTGCAGCTCATGCGGTAAATTTTGAGTATTTGCTCGGCTTCATCGGAGTTCGGAGTTAAAATTTATGGTGTAAGTAATCGCCTACCACAATATCTACAATCTGGTAGAACCTTCGAATAGCTCAGATAGTCAACATGCTTTGGATGATGAGTCAAAGAAGCTGGAGGCTTCTACATACTCAAATAAGACTGTGCTAGATCCTATAAGTGTAAATGGGTGTGATCTGGTAGAACCTTTGAATGAATTTAATGAGGCATTAGAGGGTGGATAAGATGCAGAAGTTAAATCTAGTTTGGAAAAAGTGATATAGCGAATGGCGAGGAAAAAAGTGCACAACTGTTCAGCAAATTGGGTAACTCCAAAAAAGAAAGCGAAGTAAACATCAGGTCGAGGTATATCACCCAAATCTAAGCCCTGTTCACTGATGAAAATCGTCAAAGCTTATGCATGCAAGAAACTCTGACTCCATTCTTCGCCAATAGAGACAACTATTTTCCCCAAGATAGCCTTGTAGTTTATGTGTTCTATCTGTTTTCTTCATGCACCAACTATTCTGCGATGCCCTAGTTCACATTACCCATGGTGGTGTAACTCTTTTTGTAGTCTTGGAATGTACTTGCTTTTATGTAATCGTTGTTTGTAATGCACGATATTTAAGGCAATTGACTGATTACATAATGGTCTATTATAGTTTTGTGTCCATAAAGGGTTGAAAGTCCACATGTCCACAAAGTGCTTAAGCTTGGAATGTTCCTATGTTGTAATATCACTTGTTATAATTTCAGTGCAAGATATTCTTTGTTTCATTAATTTTGGGTGGTGCCTAAGAGATGTTAAACCCATGACTGCAGGATATTTAAAGCTTGATTGTACATTAGTTATATGGCAGCCCCTGTGTCTTTGTATTGTAGTTGACTAGTCAAGGGGTTTAATGCACATAGATTGTTGGTTAAGGGGGTTAATGCACATATTTCACGGTCCTATAACGGGGTGCTTGTACAAGATTCCCGAACATCCTCTCATGCCAAGAAAAATGCCTCTACTAAACCTAGAGGAAGTAGTCATAAGTTTGTGATGAGCACACCCGCAAGGCTTTACTTTCTACATTGGAGGTCAAGAAATGTCCCGTGACTGCAAAAAGTGTGGAGAAAATTGTAGAGGTAAAGTAGTGTCCCATAACTGAAAGAAGGGGTGAGGCTCCTACATAGACATCTACAGACAAAGTTATAGACATCTGCAGACAAAGTTATAGAGAAAATAGAGAGAGAGCTTCCTTCCACTAGCTACTCCCCTCCTAATTTGACGAGGAATCTGGATCCATAGGTGGAAGATCAAAGAGAACTAATCCTTGATCTAAATGGTATCTTGATTAGCTCTTTCAAGCGTGGTGAATCAATTCCATGCTATATGACACTTGTGGAGTATGGTGGTTGGAAAAGAGCAAGTTTGGGTAAGAAATGATGCAAGATGTTTTCTAAAATGGGCCATTGAAAATTTTATTGTGTTCATATGGAGTTGTGCATGGGAAAAGCAAGTCAGTGATCTGCTAAATGCTTCATTTCTAGTTCAAGCACAACAATTGAGTGACCACCTTCTCAGCCACTCAAATTGTACACCATATGAGGAATTTGAGTGTGTTCTAGGGGAAAAAAGCCGATTTTATTCAAGCAGATGTCTAATTTTTGGGACAAGTATACAATATTTGACACAAGGAACACGTTGATAATGGATGATTCAGCATATAAATGTTTCAAAAATCCTCGTCACTACTGCATTATTATTCCCAAGTTGCATGATCTTCAACTATAGGAGGTGAAAAATTATCTTGTAGTAGACAAGATGGTCCAATGGTTGTGGATGTGGCTATTGGCACAATGCCGACCTACCTATGCACTTGAGAATGGAATTAACACAGTGCGAGAACATAAGAGCCTCACTATTTACCATTTTTGTGTTGTGGACTCTTAACATGTTATTGTAATTTAGAAATAGGGATTATAGACTATTGTCTAGCATCTCTGTATCTTTTTCTTTGCCCTGGTGCCCTCTTAGAGCTCGTTAGCCCATGCATTCTCGTGGATGCTCTTATGTGGCTATTCCGATGTTTGTGGTTCTAGAAAACTGTTGGTATTTGGCTTCTAGGCCTACTTTCATGGACAGTTAGGGCTTTTAAGTGCTGTTCCTTTTGTAAGTTTACAGTTGGTACTTGGAGTTCTAAGCCTCGTTCTTTTTGTGACCGATTAAGTGCCAGCATATTGGTGTAGATGGGCTCAGCCCAGGATGTTTCCCCTGCGTGTTGCAAATATTTACCTTTAATATAAATCTCTCATTTTGCATTTAAAAAAAAGATTGTCTTGTTCAAAAAAAGGTTCTTGGTTATATAGATTCTTGTGTGCAGAGTGGTATAGTTACATATAATTGTCGAAATGTTACATCCATGGGTCTTATAGTTTCAGGATCACATAATGGTGACTCATTGAAATGGGAATTTACATAGTGTTGTATCTATGGTTTACTCAGGCTATATATTGTGCATATTTATTTAGTAAAGTTGTACTATAAACTGATGTTCACAAAGTGTTGGCTAGGGATGGTATAGAAAGTACTTACAAATGACAACACAAAATAGACATAAAAACCCCAAAATTTGACATCTCTAAAATCACACAATTTGTCACCAAAAATGATCTTTTATGCCCTCCAAGTATTTACAAATTTTAAACATTTAATATAGATGATAAAAATCACCAAGTCAACTGGACCCAAAAATAAGTACATATGAGTACGTTACAACAAACATGACATGGATGCTGACATGATGAAAGATGAGACAAACAAAAAAGTATGCCATTATTTATAATTCCCTTTGACCTATTACCAATGCACCTTACAACTAACAATTTCATGCCCCATGTAACAAGCCATGCCACTATGGCCCCCCTGCCCTCGTGACATCACCCTCTCTACACTTTTTCAACTCTTACAATGGCCTCTTACATTCACCCACCCACTAAAATAACAAATATTATCTTTGCATAGATTTCATTTAGATCTTACACATTTTTATCTAAATCAAAGATTATTTTCCTTCTTAATTATACCCTCTCAGTCGCTCAATATGCCTAACCATGCCAGTAATTTTATTAGTAGGAAGGGTGTTGAACTTGCAAATCATGTCGTATAGGTATCAATGGTTGAAGAGGAGATCTATATCACTTTCAACACCTCCCTTTTAGTCAAAGTAAACATAGATTATCCTCCATAAGGTATTTTGATATGGGGGGTCGCTTGGATGTGCAAAGATGACATGAATGAAAAAGTTGAAAGTGTGTAATTTGACATAAAATTCATTATTTATATCCCATATAACCACCCCATAAGGGGAACCTGATGGAGTGGATATATTAGCATAATGTGTGTACTCTGTGTGCATGAATTGTGTTAACCCTCATCTGACACCTCTCTAACATCATTGTATATTTTACGTGTGCAATCACCGCTTGTCTATGGGATTAATATTGAAGACTATATTCTTAGATTAGGGTTTTGCATAAGCCTAGGTGGCCGTGTGGTTAGCCATGGACCTATTTTTTAAGTATGGCCACCCAAGGTGTGAAGGCTATGGACCAAGATAATGGTCATTGTCTATAGTGACCATTCATTCTTTTATGCTATTCAAGACAGTTCTCTTACTCTCTATACTCTTAAATGTTATTGTGAAGACTATGGACCAAGATAAGGGTCATTGTGTATAGTGACCAATTATTCTTTTATGCTATTGAAGAGAGTGCTCTTCTTCTTTATACTCTTATGCTATTGTGAAGGCTACGGACCAAGATAAGGGTCATTGTGTATAGTCACCATTCATTCTTTTATGCTATTCAAGAGAGTGTTGTTCTTCTCTATACTCTTATTCTATTTCTTTCTTGCTTGCCTATTGCATGTTTGACCTATTGTGTACTTGCGTGCATGTGATTGAGAGAGTGAGTGTGTGATTGAGTGAGAGAGGAGGGTCAAGCTTCCATTGGAATGTGGCGGGCGGAGTTGGAGCAGAGCGTGAAGTGTGGTTGTGTGACAACAAGCTCTCCTATGAGAATCCAAGCACAAGTAATCAACGAGGTGAGTGACACATCCCGTTTATGCAATGGTAGGCTAAGTTATGGTAGATTAACCTCTTGGTTTGAGTTGTTTATACTCCCGAATGTGGTGATACAAGGCCCCATGACATTGTCTAGTTCTTGCATTGTTTCTTTGATATAAGGGCTTCCCATAAATGACACCGCTGCCAAGAAATATCGCATAGCCACAATGCTTTTGGAATGCGTGTGTGTATATCTTTGGATTCTGTTTTATTTATGTTTTTTGTTTTTGCATGAAGGGTAAAAATTAATAGATAGAAATGTGTCCATTTTGTGGTAGTGTTTCACGATAAAACACTCATGTGAGTAAGAACATGTTAATGCCTATGAGATGGATACGGGAGGGGCCAATCATGCTTCTCTGTCCTATATTTTTTGCAGAAACCCTTGATAGGTTTGATCTTCATAAGGTTATAACACATGTTCTCTCTCCTTATATTATAAAGTGATTTGCATAGTCTTTTATGAAGGTATTAGTTAAATGTGTGTATATTATGTGAAGTACACAATTTAAACCATGGTAGAAAAGGATATTTGATAACACACACACCAAAACATAATGCAATTCAAGATATTATAGTTAACATAGAAATAATATACAAACAAAGATAAAATAATGGTACTCATTAAGAATACGTTATTAATAGTACTCACTAAGGATACAATATTATATCCTATACGAAAGGCATCCTAGGAGAAGAGAACATGTTTGTCACATTTGTCTTCCTCAAGAATAAGGGAGGATGATTTATTACCATAAAAAATGAAAATCAAAGTCAAGATGAACAGTTTACTTACCAAGAATAGGAGGTAAGAAATTTGTTAGCGAGAAGGTCCACCTAATGGGGTGGGTATATGGATAAGGGAGATACAAACATGTTTATTTTATAGAAAGACACACGCTATATGAATATAGCGACCCCATAAGGTGGACCTTATGGGGTGGCTATATGGATACAAAAATGAATTTTATATCAAATCACACAATTTTAATATTTCTGTTCATGCCGTCTTTGCATACCCAAGGAACCCCCTTACCAAAATACCTTGTAGAGGAGAATATATGTTCAATTTGACTAAAATGGAGGTGTTGAAAGTGATATAGCTCTCCTATTCAACCATTGCTACCTACCACATGATTTTTAAAAGTTCAACCCTATGGTAAAGATGAGGCGAGAGTATCCAAAATGTTAACACAAAGGTGATTTGACAGATAGCCATTGATGGTCGCACATTCATGAGCAACAACATGTCAATGCCTATGCGAGGGAGAGGGGAGGAGCCAACCATTCGTCTCTCACATTTCTGTTTTGAAGAAACCCCTTATAGATTTTATCTTTATGAGGCTGTAGGGCACGTGTGCTTTTTCTTCTTTTGGCTCCTTACAATATAGAGTGAATTGCATAGTTTTTTAAAGGTATTATGTATATTAGTGAATATGCGTATTGTATGTGAAGTGGTACAAATTTTCAACAATGCTAGCAATCATATTTGATATAACACACACCAAAACATAATGAGGTTCAAGATATTCTAGTAGTAGAAATAATATACAACAAATATAAAAATGATGATACTCAATTAAAATACATTAATCATTCATGGTACGTACTAAGGATATATTATTATATCCTATATAAAAGGCATCCTAGAAGATAAGAACATTTTTATCACGTTTATCTTCCTCGAGCATCGGGGAGGATGAAAATGACAGTCAAGAGATGAGCGGTTTACTCAAATAACAATACGAGGTAAGAAATTCATCCGTGGGAAGGCGCTAACGGGGTGGTTATATGGATAAGGGAGATACAAACGATGGATTTTATATGAACTCAAATACATGTTATATGAATATAGCCACCCTATAAGGTGCACCTTATGGGGTGGCTATATAGGATACAAACAATGAATTTTAATACAAATCACACACACTTTTATCTTTACTATTCATGTCATGCTTGCACATCCAAATAACCCCCTTATCAAAATACCTTAAGGAGTATAATCTATGTTTAGTTTAACTAAAAGTTAGGTGTTGGAAGATATATGGTCCTCCTCTTAAACCATTGCTACCTATCATATGATTTGCAAGTTCAACCCTATGGCAAAGATGAAGTGAGAGGGTGGAAAAAAACGATTGCTAATCCTATGGCATTAATGGTTTTCAATCTAGCTCCTCAATCACTTTTGACTCTTATTTGGGGATGTCGGTTGCAATAAACAACAAAGATTGTCCCCCCTCCAATGTTTCTTTGCACCCTCTCACCTCATCTTCACTAATCCAATGGAATTAATATTATTCAGTCTAGGTCCTCAAACATTGTCAACTCTTCTTTAGGGATGTTGGTTTCCATAAATCACAAAGATGGTCCCTCGATTAATACACATGCCCCTAATCAAATTTTGTAGGGACTTCACTCTAGCTTTCTCGAGTTTATCCCATTGGTTTTGCATCAAGGAACATGTCCCTTATAACATCGTGTATGGTCTTTACTCTCAACTTCTCCAACTTATTCCATAGCTTCTCCATTGCTAACAAAAGTGGAAAATTTAGAGGGTAGTTCCACCATGATTTGGTAGTTGGTACTTGTGTATGCATACAAATAAGTGAAAAGTGAGAGCATATATTTAAGGCATCAAGTCTTATATTTTAAAAAACCTAGAAAATGGATTTGAAAAAATCCACTAATAACTCACTCTCTCTCTCTCTCTCTCTCTCTCTCTCTCTCTTTATATATATATATATATAGTTTCATTTTATTTTATTCTTACGATTAGATTTTGACACTCTAGGATTAAGTTTTTTAAGCTATAATAAAACCAAGTATTACATGACACACTAAAAGAAAGAAAATAATCAGTTGCCCACAAAAAGGGGTGATCCAAAAAAAAATCAAAGCTTAATTTTTTGTTATGGATATGCATATCTTATTTACATCATGGAGAAACTTTATTGGGAAAATGGGAAGGGAGGGGGGGACAGAATAGATTTAGGGGAGGTTCAAAGTCTTTCAAGAGTAGAGGGTATCAAAACTGTAAACACAAATGTAATCTGAGCGATAGAGCCAATGACTGTAGCACACTCATGAGCTCCTCATGAGTAACAACATGCCAATGCCTATTGAGGGTGAGGGGAGGAGCCAACAATGCTCATCTATCTTATATGTTTTGAGGAAACCCCTTATAGCTTTAAATTTCATAAGGTTATAGGGCATGTGCGATTCCCCCCTACAATATAAAGGGAAATGCGTAGTTTTTTTAGAAGATATGATGTGTATTAGTTAAATGTGTGTATATTATGTGAAGTGGTATAAAATTTAAACTATGGTAGAAAATTAAGGATATTTTATATAACACACACCAAAGCATAATGCAGTTCAAGATATTCTACTTTTAGAAATAATATGTAAACAAAGATAAAATAATGGTACTCATATTAAGAATACATCAATAATGGTACTCACTAAGAATACAATATTATATCCTATACGAAAGGCATCCTACAAGAAGAGAACTTTTTTGTCACATTTGTCTTCCGCAAGAACTAGGGAGGATGATTTAATACCATAAAAAAATGAAAATCAAAGTCAAGATGAGCATTGTATTACCAAGAATAGGAGGTAAGAAATTCGTTAGGGAGAAGGTCAACCTAATGGAGTGGGTATATGGATAAGGGAGATACAAACAATGAATTTTATATCAACTAAGACAAACTTTATATGAATAAAGCCACCCCCCCATAAGGTGCACCTTATTGGGTGGGTATATGGGACACAAACAATGAATTTTATGTCAAGTCAGAAACTTTTAACATTTTTGTTCGTGTCAACTTTGCACATCCAAGGAACCCCCTTATCATAATACCTTATGGAGGATAATCTATGTTTAATTTTACTAAAAGGGAGATGTTTAGTGTGATATAGCTTTCCTCTTCAACCATTTCTACCTACCACATGATTTTTGCAAGTTAAACCCTATGGCAAAGATGAGGTGAGAGGGTGCAATCAAAGTATTTCTAATCTTAGGGAATAAATGGTGTTCAATCTGTCTCCTCAAACATTGTCAACTCTTCTTTAGGGATGCTGGTTACCATAAATAAGAAAGATCATCCCTCTATTAATACAGATGTCCCTAATCACATTGTGTAGGGTCTTCGCTCTAATTTTCTTGGGTTTATCCTATTGCTTTCGTATTAAGGCACATGTCCCTAATAGCATGCCATAACACGAGGAACATGACAGTGCCTATGCATGTTTCAAATTAAATGAAAAAACTCCATAAACCACCACGACTGCGGATTCACGTCCCTATAGTCTCACGTCCTGCTCTTTCATGTCTTCATTATTCATGTCTTCATTACTCATGTCTGGGAAATTAATATGGTGGGGGGATGCCAATTACATGCCAAAACCACATAAGTTTATGGAGTCTTGAAGAAAGTTTAAACCCAAGACCTCTCGAAGCAAACATAAGCTTAGGGAGTCCTCAATAAAGTCTAAACCCAAGACCTCTCCAAATGGCAAACCCAACCCACATAAGGTTAGGGAGTCCCCAAGAGCATTTGAACCCAACCTACGTAAGCTTATACAATCCCCAAGAAGATTTGAACCCAAGACCTCTCAAAAGAGAAAACTGGATCTATCCTTTTTTCCCCTTTGTTTTTTAGATGACTAGAATTGAACACCACACTACCTACCACTATGTGCCTCACAATGTGCCTTTATGGAAAAATAATTGGATAAACCTTGGCAAATTAGTGTGAAGACCCTACACAATGTGATGAGGGGACACGTGTATTAATGGGGGGGACAATCTTTGTTATTTATGGAAACCAACATCCCTAAAGAAGAGTTGACAATGTTTGGGGAGCTAGATTGAACATGATTAATTTGATAGGATTAGCAAAGATGAGGTGAGAGGGTACAAAAAAAAAGTTCAACGGATGATCTTTGTTGTTTATGGCAACACAACATCCCTAAAGAAGAGTCGACAATGTTTAAGGAGCTCGATTGAATACCATTAATTCTATAGGATTAGCAAAGATGAGGTGTGAGGGTGCAAACAAATATTCAAGGGCAGGATCTTTGTTATTTAAGTGCAACCAACATCCCTAAAGAAGAGTTGACAACGTTTGAGGAGCTAGATGAAGTGTGTCACAATCGAGTAATGACCATTGATGCCCTTGGTAACAAACATTTGTAAACCTTGATGTAGCCTGACTAGCTAGATTTAAAATCATGTTAAGTGATGATCGATGTTGTTTATGTACTCACAAGATTGCTGGAGTTTGAGAGTATGGACACGATTGATGTTATTGGATTATCAAAGATGAGGTGGAAGCATGCGAAGAAAGTATTTATGGAAATTGATGTGGTGTGGGGATGGCAACGTCCATGCCAAACCACATAAGGTTACGAAGTCCTCAAGAGAGTTTGAACCCAAGACCTCTACAATAAAACGTAAGGTTAGGGAGTCCTCAAGAGAGTTTAAACCCAAGGCCTCTCGGAACGGCAAACCTAACGCACATAGGGTTAGGGGGTCCCCAAGATTGTTCCAACCCAACTTACAGAAGGTTGGGTTCAAACGGAAAATCTAAACCTCATAAGGTTAGGGAGTTTCCAAGAGTGTTTGAACCCAAACTACATAAGGTTATGCAATCCCCACATAAGGTTAGGGAGTCCCCAAGAGCGTTTGAAGCCAAGACCTCCTCCTTGTAGAGTTTGATTTTGACACCATGTGTCGCCAACAATCCAGTTGGCAATGTTTGAGGAGCTAGATCTAATGTTTAAGGAGCAAGATTGATTGGAATGAACTCCTCCCTCTAGTGTTTGATTGACACCATGTGTCACCAACAATTGAGTTATAATCAATAATTCCCTTGGTAACCAACATCCTTACACAAGACTTGATGTAGCTTCTTGAGTAGCAAGATTCAAAACAGTGTTCAGTGATTATCGATGTTGTTTATGTTCTCACACACTTGACGGAGATTGAGGGTATGGACACACTTGACAGAGATTGAGGGTATGGACACTACTTCTATTATTGGATCATCAAAGATGAGGTGGTGGAAGCATGTGAACAGAGCATTGATGGAAATTAATGTGGTGGGGGGGTGGCGATTGCATGCCAAACCACATAAATTTACAAAGTCCTTAAGAAAGTTTGAACCCAAGACCTCTCAAAATAAACATATAAGGTTAGGGAGTCCTCAAGAAAGTTTGAACCCAAGACCTCTCCAAATTGGAAACCCAACCCACATAAGGTCAGGGAGTCCCCAAGAGCAGTCCCCACGAAGAGCATTTGAACCCCAACCTCTCCAAAGAGCAAAGTGGGTCTATGTGCCTGTCCGTGTACGGGGGATGTGTGTTTGATATAATATCAATATACTTAATAAAAGGGAAAATAGGGCGGTGGGTGACGAGACATGCTCAATCGCCCTTAATATGAAAAAAAAGGTATATGCTAACAAGCATTGTCATATTCTAATTAGCACAGTTGTGTGCTAATTACTATATGATAAAAAAGGATTGTTAATTAATAGCTTAACGATGGTAAAAAACATATCACAAAAATAACATATGTTGATTAGCAAGTAACTAACATAAAGGATGCTAATTAACATAGTAATAATAGATAGTTGATGAATTATGCTAGCCAATCATCATAGTTTGCTAGATAGACAAGGCACATATGTACTACTAAACATAAACCATGAGTTAATGTCACTCAAAAAAGTACAAGGGGGTCACCTGCTGATATATCCAAACAACATTTATAGCACTTTGGAGAATCACAAAATAGCACTTTGGAGAATCCCAAAATCACAGTTTTCTTCTCTACATTGTGCACCTTATGAGGTACACACATTTGCAAAACACATGGCATGGTATACATGGTTGCACGATAGTGAAACTAGCGTGAAAGTTTTACAGCATCAAAAATACACCACAACCTGCACGACCAGCGTGAAAGTTTTACAACATAAAAAAATACACCACAACCTACACAATAACCTAGGAGAGTAAGGTTTTCCACACTCTTACTTCCCTGGGATGGCGCATTAGGATACAAGCAGCCCCTATGTTTCCTGCGTGAACTTTGTCTACCATGTCTTGAAGCACGGCACACTGCCCTGTTATTTTCTTCTTGACTTCATTATGCACCTCCAATTGAGTCTGCAAAGGTAGCTATGTGAGCAATGTACCAGTGTAAATCTATAGACAAGTGAATCATGTACAAAAAAAAATATAAGACTATTTACCTTTCTCACAGAGATGTTCTCCAGTTCATCTAAACCCCCTCCAAGAATCTCCAAAGTGCCTCATTGTGTGTATGTTTTCACTGCAAGGTTCGATTTCTTAATCGAATCTTCCAAAGGAAATCTCAATGCTGAAAGGAAAGTACCTACTCTCCCTACACTCATCTGCTTCAGCTTTGCATCTTCCAATTTTTGCTGAAAACCCAAATATTCCTCATTTGAAATATGCAGTCTTTCATTGATGCCTTCAATCAATGAATTAAGGTTCTTTGTGTTTTTCTATGCCAACATATAATCTTTATCTTAGAAAATGTCACACTGCTACTATGAACAGGCTGTGCTCTTGGCTGAGGGGTGGCCAACTTGTCCACATCCTGTCGAGCTCCTATCCAATGTCACCATGGATGTTACCAACTCCATTGGTCAAATTCCAACACATCAAGTGGGTGTCAAAATACCCCCCTTTTTGTAAATCATTGTTGTGCTCCTCAGTGTGAAGATGGCCCACACAAAGTGCATGGCATTCCCCACGTCAATAGCATGAGGGATGAACTAAAGCACATAAGCCCAAGCAAATTCTAGAGTGACTTCCTCCTTGGTTAGCCGCCTCTGATACACTTTGTTGTAGAACAACATCATGTCTTCAAACCTTTCAGGATAGATGCTACTATACTTCACATGGTAGGACACCCTTTCCTTGGTGTGGCTGAAAATAGACAACCAAGAAGCATCCGAAACATCTTACTCTTTTAAGTTCCTTAGATCATCAACATCAATATCCAAGCCATGGTTGACATGGAAGTCCGCCTTGGTCAAACAAAACACCTTCTGAGGTGGATAGGCCACCTTCGGTGCTTTCCACTGCATTGCAAAAAACATAAAAAATATGAAACATGTGCTGAAAAAGACAAGCACACATAGCAGGTCAGGCACATTACCTGCATTGTCCCTCAACTTATTTCATTTCACATGGACCTTCATGGCTAACATAGCTTCATTTTTCACTGGTGATACACATGCTTCTTCCTTGTTTGACACCTTTACCTGTTGGTAACGTTGTTCTTCTTCCACCTTTGTCTTTTGCCTTGCTTGTCTTCTAGCCACAAGCGATTACCTGCTTCGCTTCTTTTCTAGCCTAGAGTCACTCATGGGTTCGTCATCTGATTGGGTTGTCTAACTGTGTCTCCTGGTGGGTGGAGGCGATGGCTTCCCGTTCGTAGACAACTTGAATGGTCTCTTCCTACTACCAAACAGAGCGCTCTGCTCTTACATTGCCTTTCTCGGCCATATCTCCCAAATAAACATTTGGAGAGGAAGGATCATAACTCATAGCAATGAGAATCCTTTCATTTCGTGCATGCAGCCACCCCCTCCAAGTTATCATTGTGCTATGTGGCTACTTTCGGTATTACATCTCTAATAAACATGTGCTAATTCAACCCCCAACTAAAAATATACTAACGAGCACAAAAGGTGTAACCTTGAATGTGCTTACACCCAACACCAACAATCGATCTTGGTAACCAACATTCTTGAACAAGACTTATGTAGCTTGGGTAGCAAGATTCAAAAAAGTGTGATTATTGATGTTGTTTATGTTCTCACACATTGACGAAGATTGATGGTATGGACACTACTTATATTATTGCATCATCAATGATGAGGTGGAAGCATGCCCATAGAGCATTGATGGAAATTAATATGGTGGGGGGATGGCAACTGCATGCCAAAACCACATAAGTTTATGGAGTCCTTAAGAAAGTTTAAACTCAAGACCTCTCGAAGCAAACATAAGCTTAGGGAGTCCTCAAGAAAGTCTAAACCCAAGACCTCTCCAATGCAAACCCAACCCACATAAGGTTAGGGAGTCCCCAAGAGCATTTGAACCCAACCTACATAAGCTTATGCAATCCCCAAGAACGTTTGACCCAAGACCTCTCAAAAGAGCAAAATAGAACTATCCTTTTTTTTCCCTTTTTTTTAAGATGACTGGAATTGAACACCAAACTACCTACCACTATGCGCCTCACAATGTGCCTTTATGGAAAAACTATTGGATAAACCTCAGCAAATTCGTGTGAAGACCCTATAGAATGTGATCAGGGGACACGTGTATTAATGGGGGGGACAATCTTTGTTATTTATGAAAACCAACATTCCTAAAGAAGAGTTGAAAATGTTTGGGGAGCTAGATTGAACATGATTAATTTGACTAGATTAGCAAAGATGAGGTGAGAGGGTGCAAAAAAAAAAATTGGACGGATGATCTTTGTTGTTTATGGCAACCAACATCCCTAAAGAAGAGTCGACAATGTTTGAGGAGCAAAGATGAGGTGTGAGGGTGCAAACAAATTTTCGAGGGGAGAACCTTTGTTATTTAAGTGCAACCAACATCCCTAAAGAAGAGTTGACAATGTTAAGTGCAACCAACTTCCCTAAAGAAGAGTTGACAATGTTCGAGGAGCCAGATTCAGTGTGTCACAATCGAGTGATGACCATTAATGCCCTTGGTAAAAACAAACATTCGTAAACCTTGATGTAGCCTGACTAGCTAGATTTAAAATCATGTTAAGTGATGATCGATGTTGTTTATGTCACAAAATTGCTGGAGATTGAGGGTATGGACACGATTGATGTTATCGGATTATCAAAGATGAGGTGGAAGCATGCGAAGAAAGCATTTATGGAAATTGATGTGGTGTGGGGATGGCGACGTCCATGCCAAACCACATAAAGTTACGAAGTCCTCAAGAGAGTTTGAACCCAAGACCTCTACAAGAACATGTAAGGTTAGGGAGTCCTCAAGAGAGTTTGAACCCAAGGCCTCTCTGAGAACGGCAAACCTAACCCACATAGGGTTAGGGAGTCCCCAAGATCATTTGAACCCAACTTACAGAAGGTTGGGTTCAAACGAAAAATCTAACCCTCATAAGGTTAGGGAGTCCCCAAGAGTGTTTGAACCCAAACTACAATGCAATCCCCAAGAGCATTTGAAGCCAAGACCTCCTCCTTGTAGAGTTTGATTTTGACACCATGTGTCGCCAACAATCCAGTTGGCAATGTTTGAGGAGCTAGATTGATTGGAATGAACTTCTCCCTCTAGAGTAATGAACTCCTCCCTCTAGAGTTTGATTTTGACACCATGTGTCGCCAACAATCTAGTTGGCAATGTTTGAGGAGCTAGATTTAATGTTTAAGGAGCAAGATTGATTGGAATGAACTCCTCCCTCTAGAGTAATGAACTCCTCCCTTTAGTGTTTGATTGACACCATGTGTCACCAACAATTGAGTTATAATCATTAATTCCCTTGGTAACCAACATCCTTAAACAAGACTTGATGTAGCTTCTTGAGTAGCAAGATTCAAAACAGTGTTCAGTGATTATCGATGTTGTTTATGTTCTCACACACTTGACAGAGAGATTGAGGGTATGGACACTACTTCTATTATGGATCATCAAAGATGAGGTGGTGGAAGCATGTGAACAGAGCATTGATGGAAATTAATGTGGTGGGGGGTGGCGATTGCATGCCAAACCACATAAATTTACAAAGTCCTTAAGAAAGTTTGAACCAGGTTAGGGAGTCCTCAAGAAAGTTTGAACCCAAGACCTCTCCAAATGGGAAACCCAACCCACAAAAGGTTAGGGAGTCCCCAAGAGCATTTGAACCCAACCTACATAAGCTTATGCAGTCCCCAAGAGCATTTGAACCCCAACCTCTCCAAAGAGCAAAGTCGGTCTACGTAAGGGGGACGTGTGTTTGATATAATATCAATATACTTAATAAAAGGGAAAATAGGGCGGTGGGTGACGTGCTCAATCGCCTTTCCATGGCGATGGCCCTCCCATCGAGAGCAGCCTCTCGAGACAGAAAGACAGACAGACAGAAAGACAGAAAGACAGACAGAGAGAGATAAGGAGAGGGGACAGATTTCTTAGCGCATCAGCTTTGTTAGAGCATCGTGGTGTCGCTAACGCAACACAGGGTGGTGTCGTTTTCTTCGTGTTTGGTGCAAGCAAACGCTACGTTTTCTGGTGATGAGCCAGCTAGTCGTACCTGCTGTCGTTAAGTTGGTGTTACAATTTCATTTGTTTTCTAAGCTTCTGTAATCAAGTTTTGATTTCCTCCGTGAGCAGGCCCCCATGGAAACACGACGAAAATCTGGTGTGCGCTCCGACGCCGCCGGCGTGCGCTGGAGAGGTGACCATGAGAGGTGGGAGGCCGAGATCACCATTCCTGACGCCCTGCTGAGGGCCATGCAGGCGCAGGAGGAGGCGAACCGGATGCCGCGGAGGAAAAGG
This sequence comes from Cibotium barometz, assembly GCF_041138505.1. Lineage (NCBI taxonomy): Eukaryota > Viridiplantae > Streptophyta > Polypodiopsida > Cyatheales > Cibotiaceae > Cibotium > Cibotium barometz. The sequence goes on from NC_141085.1 coordinate 23,396,377, forward strand.
CTCCTGACGCTGGGCAGTTTCCTAACTGAACGCCAAGCCGCCAGGGCTTTTGATGCGGCCGTGGCATGTCTCAATTTCAACTCCGCCATAGCGCCGGACGTTCCTCAACCTAACTGCAAGAGAAAGCGGGCCGCCAACTACGAGCCACCTGTAAGCCAGGCGGCTCAACCAGGTTCCCTCATCTCCCGAGAGCACATTATCTTGTTTTCTCGGGCCGTCGCTGAGGCACAGTTCCCCGCTTACGCACTGGAGAAGCCTCTCCCGACCCAGCAAAGGGCGGCAGAAGCGATGTATACTAACGATGAGCCACGTAATAATTAGCGCCATGAGGTCTGGATGAGATACCCTGCACTTGATGCATCTATTATTTTTCTTTTTGATTTGTCGTGGAGTCACTTTAAAGTGGCCTTTTGTCTTACTTCAAACCAACAACATTAGTATGAAAGCTATTAAGTTTTCAATCACGAGAAATGCCAAATATACGGCTACGAAAATCTATGGAGAAGTTGAAACTTGGGTGTAATTTAAGGGTAAGGTTTTGAACATGGAGAGTCAAAAGACTCCATATACTAAAAGGTCATGAATCTTAGGGTTTAACAAGATACCGATATTTGATGCAGTGCTGTAGTGTGATGGGTAATGGAGTGCTGTAGTGTGATGGGTAATGGAGCATTTAGTGCTTTCTCTCACATGCAAAATTATGTACGTTAAAAGATATCATGCACCATAACCTTGGATTGATGCGTGTAGTTAAAGAAGGTGCGATTTTTGTTGCTTGCCTTTGATGAGATACAATGGCCACCACTGACCTAAAGTACTCCTTCAGATGTACCATTGTGGGTAATGGAGCTTCGTATGCTTTCTCCCACTTCTTCTAGGCAAAATTGTGTGATCTTTGTGTACTTAAAAATCTATCATGCAACAAAATCAAAAATGGCTATGGATCAATGCATAGAATTAAATGTGTAAACTACCGCCGATTGTGTTTCTTGCCTTTAATAAGATATAATGGCCACCGATTCATGTTACTCCTTGAGATAAAAGGCCCTTGCTTTTTACTATATACAAAGAAAATAGGAAATGTGTATGATCTTCACTACTTTTGTTAAAGGTTCGCATAAGTTGTAAACTTGAGAATGACTTTGTTAGTAGAATGTGGCTAAAAGAATAAAAGGGGTTTTAACATTGCTACTCAGTATAACGTATTATGGCCTAAAGCGATACTCTATTTAGTGACATAAGTTAATAATGTTGCTATGCGACTCCAGTAGTAACATTATAAGTAAGGAGTATTCCCTCCAAAGTAATGTTTTGAAAGAAAGTTACGGTTGTCACTTAGCAACACAAATAAATTCGCTAGAATTGTAAGCGACACTACTAGGGACAAGATTCCCATTTAATAATAGGGTATATTGTGGTAGGTGATTACTTACACCATAAATTTCAACTCCGAACTCCGATGAAGCCGAGCAAATACTCAAAATTTACCGCACGTGTTGCACGTTGCCTATTTTCCTATTTTAAGTGTTGTTTATCTAAAATGACATACTTTTTGATAGGAATTTCAAATTGACAAACCAATTGACTCTACAGAAAGCTTGTGCGACACTATGCACAGACCAAGAATAAGGAAACGTTTTGGTACCAATTGTGTTTCTATAATACAATTGCAATTAGGATAAGATAGGGTGGTCCAGATCAATAGTCCAAGGACCTACATAAACTTGTTAATAATGGTTAATCACTAGAATTCTACAAAACATGAATAAGAGATTGAATGAAACATAGAACATGCACATGAATGGAATTAACACAATTGATTCCCCCTTTCTCTTCTCCTCACGATAGCAAGATCGATGATGCTCTAATACCATGTTGGAAATACACGAACACGAAGAGATAGGGACATAGTGCCTCAGAGAGAGAGAAGAAGGAAGAGAGTTACACCATATACACTCCCAAAAGACTAGTTCATATTGACTATGAGTTTGTATATATAGGTGAGATCTAGGTCAAGTTAGGGTGTGATATATATAGCTCCAACACTAGCGACAAGATTCCCATTTAATAATAGAGTATACAATAGCAACTGTACTTCATAATTTTCACTTGTGCATTGCACTCTTAGATCTCTAGCAGCTTTTTTGCACACCCTAGGCAGCTTGCTTTGTTGACTAGCTACACTTGACATTGCTGACACCCCTAGTCATGGATCCTACTTCTGATCTTGCTTAGGCAGATCTTAGTAGATGCAGATTTCTTTGGGGGTGTTTTGGAGGATGCCATGGTCTCCATGGATTTTGCTAGATTATATTAGAGGCTTCATCAAATCTATGCAGAGGAGGCCAATCACTAGGTAAAATGGAGGTATTCTTTACCATTCGAGAGAGCTAGTTGCAGTTAGATCGAGTGACCACGATGCATGTAAGTGGCTCTCTTATTGAAGTATGGTTTAGGGTATTTTCTCTTAAGTGACTAAATTAATGTATAATCTATTTTTGTTAATGTGTTGCACTTTAGTTCCATTCAACTTGGTAGCTTTACCAATCTTAGTGCCTATATTATAGGTCTTACAAATTATACACACACAATTTGTCATTCACTACACATGTCATAGCTCTTAGGAATTCTACACACACAATTTGTCATTCACTACACATATCCCTTTGAAACCCATGATTTCTAGCTTATCTACACATCCAAATCTTTATCTTGCAAGAAGATAAAGATTTCTAGAGAGTGGTATTGGAAACTCATTGGGCCTTTGTCTATGCGTTGACCTCATTGAGGACTATGTGTCCTTCCACCTAGTCCATGTAATTTCCCAAACAATACTTCATTTATGAGACTTTGTAAGATCTCTTTCTAGCTCCTTTAAGTGCTCCTTCGCATAGGATTTTTTTGGGGTGAACTCTTCTTCTTCCAAAGTCAAAGGGTCAAATTCGGTTTATTTTGAGTCGAAAAATTACTTTTTCTTTGGTAGTGCCATTCTCTTATAAAAATAAAGCAATAATAATGAGCTTGATTTTTAGTAGGCTAGTAAGAGAAGGGCCTTATAGCTAGTTTCCAAGAGAAAGGGTAATTGGGAATCTTAGGGGTATAGACAGAGGTTGGTATACTTGTCTTGACCTAACCCTTAAGTTAGTGTCAAACAAGAATCTCTTATCAGAGTTAGAAAGTGTAGGTTATTTATTGATATCTTGTTTATGGTCCATATTCTCATGGCATGAGAATGTTAGTGTATTTTCATGGCTTGAGAACTAAAGTTGATTCGCACAGTGATAGATCCACCTTGATTTTACTTGGTTTAGTAGCACGTTGGGTAACCTTTGACTTCCCTATCCACCACCTTCCTCATTTCACTAAGCTTATGTAGTCCCAAGCCTTCCTTAAGCCTCCTTCATTAGGAGAATGTCATGTGCACAAGGCAGTGCTATGGTTAATCCTAGATCGAAATCACTTATTAGGCAGCTTTAGGTGCATTTAGGACATGTAGCATCCTGTCGAGAACATCATATGGGCATGTCAGCAACATGAAATAATGGTGGAAAGTAAGAGTGGATAAGGCTATTGTCCAAACATAGTAGCATCCCATCGGCAACATCATATGGGCATGTCAGCAACATCAAATAATGGCGTAAACTATGAGTGGATAAGGCTATTGGACAAACAAATAAGGTTTATGCATAAGACTTATGCACAAGACGTTATATATATAGATTTATGAATAAGGACTTATGCATGTCCCTTATGCATAATATTTCAAAAAAAGGGAGAGCTCCTAGAGACTAATGCATGTCTTATGCAAAAATATATACCTAAGTATGCTGGGAGCTGACCGGTAGCACCTGGCATGCATTGAAAGCTCCCAGTGGGTGTGCTACCTAACCATGAGGCTTATGCATATGGCTAAAGAATTAGCCTCATACATAAGCCTTATGTATGAGACTTCATGCATTAGCCTCATGTCTCATTCATATAGCTTATGAATGAGACTAATGCATAACCTTATGCATATGGCTAATGCATTTTCCTCATGCATAAGCGTTATGCATAATAAGGCTAATGCATGAGGCTTTTTGCATTAGCCTCATGCCTCATGCATATAGTTTATGCATACAACTTACACATGAGGCTTATGTATATGGCTAATGCATTAGCCTCATACATAATATTTATGCATGCAGCTTAAACATGAGGCTTATGCTTACATCTTATGCAAGAGGCTAATGCATAACTTCTATGCATACAACTTATGCAAGAGGCTAATGCATAACCTTTATACATAAAGCTACTGCACAAGTCTCATGCATAAGGCTAATGCACAAGCCTCATGTATAAGGCTAATGTATAAGCCTCATACATAAGGCTCATGCATAATGTGTGTGAAGATTTTATCGAGAAAAGAAGCATATAAAAATATTTGACTTAAAGCTTATTTTCATAAAAGAAATTGCCAAGGTTTATAAAACTCAAGACAAAAGTACAACACGATTTGTCTCTTTCATGGACAAAAGAGATAAATTTCTTGAGACTCTTGGGAAAAGGCTTAATGGGTGGAGTCTCCAAAGTGTAAACAAAGCTTGTAAAAGCTATATATATATATATATATATATATCTATATAGGATTAAGGACAACCCCACCTCCCTCCACGTGGGCAAAGGAGGTGGGGCTATTTCAAAATAACCATCCTACAGCAAACGTGAACTTCACGCTTGCATTTCAAAAACGCTCCTCCCACGACGTGACCTCACGCTCGCCTCCTATTTCAGTCATTTTGCTGTTCCAGTCATTTCATCACCTCTGGGTCGCCTGCTGTTCCAGTCGTCATCGTAATCACCTCAGGGTAGCGTGCGACACTTCACCTCGCCTGCCATTCGAGTCGTCATCACCTCCAGGTCGCCTCTAGCTCTACCTCCACAGGTATCACTTATCAACTTCGAAGTTTGCTGTTTGTGCATGATCGTTAATTATGAGTACTCAGCATCGGTAAAAGGAGCCATTACTAATCACAGAGTTAATCACGCATTAATCATATGATTTAATAGCATCACATTAGGATGTTGAGGGGCAGCTTTAGGGCCTTGAAACTTTCGCAGAAGGAGCGGACGGAGGCCAAAGAACTGAGATCGAGTTACAGCACGTGCAGCCGAGCGTGTGGAATCTCCTACAGGATGCCGTGCTTCACCTGTTCTCCCGCACTGACATTCCTCACGGCCAGCACCACCCGGGTGCCTCGCAGTGCCAGTACCCGTACCGTCTCCACTCCGATCCCGCTGGATGCACCTGCACCATATAATAAGCACGTAAAGCATGAAGCAATGATTCAATGAATCACTCGCTAATTATACAACCAAACAAAACGAGCCTGTTACAATGGCCATTTTGTTGGGTTGCAGTACGTGTCCATAGCCAAACATGGCAGAGCGGGAGGTGGCCCTCACCCCATGGCGCATCTGTAAGAAAGCCGCCCGTGGTGGCCCCTGCAAAGATAGAGTTCCAGGTAGACCATGGAATAATCAAACACAGAAAAAAGTCCCCCCCACATGGCAAAGCTGCCACCCATGCTACGTACTGCCTGGCTGCCACACCTAGGAGGCACTCCCCTTGGGCGAGTTCTTCATGCCCTTGATGAGATGGAAAACGGAGCCGCCCATAGCCCCCATGCCCTCTTCCAACAACAACAACAACTCCTCTGTTTGCATGCAACAATAGCTCCTCTGTGTTGCATGCAAACAGATTGTGAAGGTGGTTGCAACCAGATGTCCATGATGTGAGCAACTCCATGCAAACAGATTGTGAAGGTGGTGGCAACCAGATGTCCGTGATGTCAGCAAATGCAATGTCCAATGGCGCAGGAGAGGGGTGGTGTGTTTCGGGGGCTATGATTTGCTGTTTACATGAGAGTGGGGAGTGCTAGGCACGTAAGTACTTTGCATGCAAAGGAAAGGCGCGAAGGGAGGCAGGGAGGGGCGCTACTATGGAGGAGAGAAGAGAAAAAGGTGGAAGAGGGGAGGCGGCAGGGTGAAAAGGAGAGCTCAAAAGATGATGATAAGAGGGTGAAGGCAGAAGGAGAAGAACGCGAGGACGGACAGAAGGCGGAGGTGGAGACGGAGGTGAAGATGGGAGGAAAGATTTTACAACAGTGCAGAGATATAGAATAACCTACAGATCTTAGCTGATTCTCGCCCTAAAATGCTAAGAGCTCTGCCCAACCAACAACACTGAGAAGTTCTCTGCGTTTACTTGCAAGCCGACTCCAAGCCTCGACGTAGAGGCAGCAGAGAGAGAGAGAGAGAGAGAGAGAGAGGGAGGGAGGGAGGGAGGGAGGGAGGGAGATGATGCATGCATGGCATCCCCCCTCATCCATTTGCATGTTTCTAAATGTCCACCACCGTGCCCAGAAACACTGAGAAGCTCTCTGCGTTTACTTGCAAGCCAACTCCAAGCCTGGACGTAGATTCTCGCCCTGAAATGCTGAGAGCTCTACCCAAAAACACTAAGAAGCTCTCTGCGTTTACTTGCAAGCCGACTCGAAGCCTCGACATAGAGGCGGCACAGAGAGAGAGAGAGAGAGAGAGAGAGAGAGAGGGAGGGAGGGAGGGAGGGAGGGAGATGATGCATGCATGGCATCCCCCCTCATCCATTTGCATGTTTCTAAATGTCCACCACGGCGCCCAGAAACACTGAGCAGCTCTCTGCGTTTACTTGCAAGCCGACTCCAAGCCTCAACGTAGAGGCAGCAGAGAGAGAGAGAGGGAGGGAGGGAGGGAGGGAGGGAGATGATGCATGTATGGCATCCCCCCTCATCCATTTGCATGTTTCTAAATGTCCACCACCACGCCTTGACGTAGAGGCGGCAGAGAGAGAGAGAGAGAGAGAGAGAGAGAGAGAGAGAGAGAGAGAGAGAGAGAGAGAAAGAGAGACAGAGAGAGACAGAGAGAGAGAGAGAGAGGGGGAGGGAGGGAGGGAGATGATGCATGCATGGCATCCATTTGCATGTTTCTAAATGTCCACCACCACCCTCTATCCAAAAAAAAAATCCCCTTATCTCCGGCCTCACGTGCTGCTGATCACACCGGGTTCGATCCATCTCTTGGAGAACTGTGGGGGCGATCGAGGTGGGGGAACCAAATGTCCCCCTTGGGTGAGTTCTTCATGCCCTTGATGAGATGGAAGAAGGAGCCATATGTATATATATATTATATTATATTATATTATATTATATATATATTATATATATATATATATAGAGAGAGAGAGAGAGTAAAATGATTTTGGATTTTTAAAATAAAAAGTGATTTATTTTGTTATATATGTGTGTGTGTGTGTGTGTGTGTAAGATTTAAATAAAAAAGATTTGGATTGTTCTTGGAGAGCCCCCCACGATGGATACCACACGAATAGGACTGTAGCCGTGCAGCTCCGGGGAGAGCCCCCCACGATGGTGGATACCCACCACACCCACGAGCTCTGGGCATGAGCTGATTTCAACCAAAATGTATTATATATATCTATACAAGATTAACCACAACTCCCCCTCCGTCCACGTGGCCAGCCAAAAGTGGGGTTAATTCAAAAGGAGGGTTAATTAGCGCAAAATACGGAGGTGCTTTGTTTTTGAAAATATGTGCTCCAGCCAAAAGTGTGCTCACGCTTGCACTTCACGCCTCCGATCCACCTCCATGTTCACCTACTCTAGTCCACGTCCACATTCTACAGTCCGTACCCATATAATGGTGATGCTAATATGAGTGCACAGTCATCCAGCCACGTGACATCATCGGTGTGTGTCTGCTGTGTCTGGCATCTCCCGTCGCTCAGCTGTGCAACTCTATTAACTGGCTAAAGGCCTCACCCCCCGTCTGCGTTGCAAACCAAGCCCAGAACTGGGATAGCCTCTGCAAAGTGTGCATCAAGGTGGCCAGCTTTGAAGGTAAGCACGCAAAAGGAGGTATAATTTGACAGTAGGAGGCAGAAGAAAATTTTAAAACACACACAAAAACGCACTACAAACCAGAACTCGTACTGCACTATTACCTTGAACTCGATGCATTCATGGATGAGAGTGGAGGCTCTACATGGGGAACATGCATGTTGTTCAAACAATATGTGTCCTCTACATGGGGAACATGCATGTTGTTGAGACAAAGAGAGTGGTTCTCACGATAAGTGTAAGGGAGTTCACTATAGGAGTAGTTTAAAACTCTTTGATCTATGAAGCTTGATGTTTTAAATATACCCATTTTGTTAACTTTAAGGTAATAAACTACGGTTAAACTTACAACTTTTTTCATTCTTTGTATTTAAAAAATCAAGGATGTATGTAAAACTTTATGTAAGTCGATGAAATTATAAGCTCCTTTTGTTTAACTCACATGATATTTTACATATTCCTAGGTGAATCCCTTGAGCCCGCACTCTCATCCATCTTTTTAAATGAGTTTCCTAAAAGCTAAAATTAGGTGAACTGCCTTCAGACATATATAGATATATATACAAATACATATACATATATATATGTATGTATATGCATATACATATACATATACATATACATATACGTATACATACATATATGTATGTATATGCATATGCATATACATATACATATACATACATACATACATACATACATACATACATACATACATACATATATATATATATATATATATATATATATATATATATATATATTCATGTGGATACCTTTTTACCATTCATTCACTTGAGCGTAGTTGGGTCTTTATCTATTCTACATACGTGTGATTTAGTTTGTGATTCACCGTTTGGATTATTTTCATAATCCATAATTTCTTCTAGATTAAATAAAATTTAAATAATATTTCATTAATATATTTCTTTATGATATATAGTATGGATAACGAGGGGAAAATTGTGAGGTGTTCCATGGACGTTGAGGATAGAAGTGCAGAGTATTCAAGACCTCAAAAATCTGAGGTAAGAGAAGATAATGAGAAGACTCAAGGAATAATGCATGCTTTTAAGCAATGCCAGAGGAAACTAAAAACCTCTACTAAGTGGGTGCGACGTAACCATGGTAAGAAGACTCGAAATGGAAAGAAGATAATAAATGTAACATCAGAGAATATACTCCGTTTGGTCAACGACACAAACTCCCATGTGTTACATGTGGACAGCTTGATTGCTGGTCTTGGTTAGTGCATAAGAAATCATGGAAGTGGGGAGAGCAGTTCAACTCGAGAATCAGTTTCTGCCATTATAAGTGGCAATCATGAGATCAAGGATATTGTCGAAGCTACCTACCTCCGCATAATGGATACATGTGGTGCTTTCGAAAAAAGCACACCTTTGTGATATTGGTTGTCGAAAGACAATTGATGCTATAAAAGAGCAACAAGACAAGTTAAGTGCCCATGTTGATAGGCTTGGAATGGAAGTATCAAGCCTTAAAGTAACATTGAATAGGTTTGGGGCTTTACTTACCAAAATGAGTCGTAGATTGCAAACACGTGGAATGTAATTACTCATTTGGTTCACCAATTAGGAGTTGATCTTATGATCCTTTTGTAATGCTTATGATACTATTATCTTTTTGTAACTTTGGGCTCTAAGTACTCTAATGATAATGATGGTCCTTTACTTACCAAAATGAGTTATAGATTGCAAACACGTGGAATGTAATTATTCATTTGGTTCACCAATTAGGAGTTGATGTTATGATCCTTTTGTAATGCTTATGACAGTATTATCTTTTTGTAATTTTGGGCTCTAAGTACTCGAATGATAATGATGGTCCTTTTTGTCTCTCAGATATCATTGCGAGAGAGAGGGAGAGAGGGAGAGAGAGAGAGAGAGAGAGAGAGAGAGATTGATTTATATATGTGGATATAATCTCTTAGTATCTATATGGAGATTATAGAGAATGTCTCTTTTAATGGTTTTTTATAGAAAATTCTCTTTTTATGTCTTTTTGTCTCTTATATGTACATGGGGGGAAGAGAGAGAGAGAGAGAGAGAGAGAGAGAGAGATTTCTAAGCTTGGTTTGGTCATTGGAAGACATTGGATGTTGATTTTATAATGTTTTTGTAATACTTGTGACATTGTTATTATCTTTTTATAAGTATATATGTAATGTTTTAGGATTATAGATTTTGTCTCTTATTTTTATATATATAAGTTTTAAAGAAAAATGTGAAATGAAGTTAAGGGGATGGAAAGAGCTCTCATCTATTCTACTTTGTGGATCAATGTAGGTACATTAGCTTTTCATAGGGCTGCCATATTGTTGATTTGTCATATAGTTTGGGTCTTCCTTAGTCTTTTGAGGTAAGCTACCAAAATTTTGCTTTATTTTTATTTTTCTTCTTAATTGTATGTTTATTTCTAGAATTTATGATTTTTAAATACCAATAGTTTGATATAGTTTGATAAGAGCATAAGGATTTTAATGCTCATGAGAAAAGATCAAACTTGGCAAAGATCAAATAAGTTTATGACATTTACTTACCTACATATAAGCACAATCTAGCTTGAGTCAGAGGGATAGATATATATATAGATATATATATGTATGTATATATATGTATATACATGTATGTATATGTATATGTATATACATATATATATATATATGTATATATATATGTATATACGTATATATATATGTATATATGTATGTATATATATATGTATATACGTATATATATATGTATATACTTATATATATGTGTGTATATATATATATATATACATATACATATATATATATACATGTATATATTCATGTATATATAGATGTATATATAGATGTATATACACATGTATATATAGATGTATATATAGATATATATATATATATATATATATATGTATATATATATATATACACATGTATATACATGTACATATACATGTGTATATACCCACTTGAGACTAGACCGCTTAACGTCGACTTAGAGGGTTATTTCTACCCAATCGACGGGGAGACTTGAACCCAGGTGGGTTAATGTCATCCCGAGAGAGAGAGAGAGAGAGAGAGAGAGAGAGAGAGAGAGAGAGAGAGAGAGAGAGAGAGAGAGAGAGAGAGAGCTTTATAATCTTTTAGTATGTATGTGAAGATTGGAGAAAATCTCATGAGGGATTGTATATTATGTGTATACACAAATATTATAGAAAAAATATTGTTATTTCTATTCAATGTTTTCTATTTTATAATAAAAAAAATGACTTTATACTCAATGTGCCACTCCTAATTGAATACTTGATGGAATCAGGTTTATAGCAAGAATGGTAGAGACACGTAGTTTGAGGTGTCCTCTTAAGACCATTTCCTTGAATGCTCCAAGGAAAAGAAGAAGAAATGAAAAAAAAAATGTGCACAGGAGTCAAGGGATAGTGAACCTCATTGTTGTGATGCAAGGATGCATAATGTTACCTGTGAGATACCGGTGATGTATTGATGCAAGAGACTCATAGGATTCTTGCAAAAAATGATACCTTTTGTGCACAAAAACAAGTAGCAAAAGAAACTTTGATGTATTTACCTCAATCTAGCACTAAGAGGTCTCTAATTGCCCTGGGTGGAGATAAAAGGATATCTAACAAGAGTGCTAGAAGTGTTCACCGTGAAATTGCTAGGAATAGGACTCTTTTGAAAGAAATAACAAGGGAAATGGCAAGTGGAGTTTATTCAGGGATATCACTGGTTCAAAGTTTGAGACTTACAAGAAGGTACTGTCGCTTCATCTCGCTAGAAATAGGACCTCTTATAATGTAGCTAGAAGAGTAAATGAGGGTAATGCAATTACAATGTCTTCCTTTTTTGCCTATGAAGAGAGAGAAGTGCCATTTGCTAATACAATAAGAAGGGAGAGTATCGGAGAAATTCCCTCTTATGTATTTGAAAAAAGAAAGGGAGGAATTTTGTCTATCCTCCATGAACTCCCGCCCGTACAAAATACACATGCAGCTACTTGGCCTTTGGTATATTCGTGCACTTTAAGTCACTCAGTAGGAGGGATGACACATGAGTGTCGGTTTTGTGGAGCACAGTTATGGGCAAGTGAAAAGAAGATGAGTTGTGGACAGGTTCTTGGCAAATATTGTTGGAAACATGGGCGTGTGTCTGTTCCTTCACTTGCTGAAACACCTGAGCCATTAAGGTCTCTTTTGATTGGTAGTGACACTACAAGTAAAAAATTTCAAGAAAACATTAGGGCTTATAATACTAGTGTTGGCTTTTTCATCATTGGGTGCACAAATAGATGACTCTCTCTTTCACAATAGTAGTGTCTATACTTTCAAGGTGCATGGGACTGTTCATCATCGGATTAGGTCCTTGGTCCCTAATAATATGTACAATCCTAAGCCACAGTTTCCACAGTTGTATGTGTTTGATACTGGAAGCATCATCCATGCAAAATACCTTGCAGTTGAGATGTCTTTTTGGTACTATATTGCTATTTTGTGAGCCTTCCTATCCAGGAATATTGTGGAAGAGATTTCGAGAAGAAATGATAGAAGATTTTCTATACCAGTTATCGAGAAGTAGGGGTCAATTTATTGGTATTGAACAATTAGCTGAAACTCATGCACTACTACATTTAGAAGAAATTCTTCGTGCTCAGAGACAGACATGGGCAGATTTTGAAGGAATGCCTGAACTAAACAGAACTGATTTGGAAGTCGGGTGAAAATAGATTGCTTTTGGAAGAGAGATCTTTTGATACTGTCGAACAATCTAACCTGTCAAGTGCTATGGAGTCAACATTAACAGATAGCCAGCATGTTGCTTTCGATGCTGTAATGCATGCAATTGCGACACATGCAGGTGACATTTTTTTCCTAGATGGTCCGGGGGGATCGAGCAAGACCTATTTGTATAATTGCTTGCTTGCGCGAGTATGTGGACAAGGGTATGTTGCTTTGGCCACTGCATCGTCAGGTATTGCTTCTCTACTCTTGGCGAATGGACGTATTGCACATTCTAGATTCAAGATACCTCTGGAGCTAAACAATTCTTCAACTTGCAAAATCCCTGTACTACATGGACAACTTGTTGAGGTTTTGAGAGTTTGTAAGCTCATTATTTGGGATGTGGCTCCAATGATTCATCGTTATGCTTTTGAAGCATTGGATAGGAGCTTACAAGATGCATTATTCTCAGATAAGCCATTTGGTGGAATAGTTGTATCAATGGGGGGAGATTTTAGACAAATCTTGCCTGTTATTATGAAGGGAAGGCATGAGGATATTGTTAATGCAGCATTGTGTCGTTCCTTTCTATGGAACTCTATCAAAGTTCTAAAGTTAACTGGAAATATGCGTATTCAATCAAGCAATACTAATGGATGCAATGAGTTTAAATAGTGGGTCATGAATATTGGGAATGGAGTGGATTGTAGCGATGATAATATGATGGTGACACTACCAAGTAATATGGTCTTGCAAAGATCGACTCTTAAAGACTTGGTACATTGGGTATACTCTGAATTGGCTATCACTACGACATATGCTTCATACTTTAGTGAGCGTGCTATTCTTGCTCCAATAAATAGTCAAGTGGATATTGTGAATAAGACACCTTTGGATGCAATGCCTAGTGAGCCTAAGCAATATTTCAGTGCAGATTCAATTCTTGAAAATGATAAAAATTCATTCCTATATTCCACAGAATTTTTGAACACAATCGACCTTCAGGGCGGATATCCACCTCATTGCTTGGTTTTAAAGTTAGAAGCTCCTGTTATTTTGCTTTGTAACTTGGATCCAAGACGTGGACTCTGTAATGGTACACGGATGATATGTAAGGCCTTTCACTCTAAAGTCTTGGAGACTGAAATCATCACTGGTACTAAAGTTGGTGAAAGAGTATTTCTTCCACGGATTACCTTTATATGCAGCGAGGCCCAACTACCATTCACCATGAGGCAGAGACAGTTTCCCGTGCAGCTTGCATTTGGCATGTCAATAAACAAATCACAAGGCCAAACCCTAAATGTCTTGGGGTTTTATTTGGTGACTCCAGTGTTTACTCATGGGCAATTGTATGTCGTGTTGTCACGAGCACGGTCTCCTCATGCTGTGAAGTGTTACTTGAGGATAACGCTAATGTGGAGTGTTCATTTGGTGATCTTCAAAGTTATACACCTACAACAAACAATATTGTTTATAAGGAGATCTTGATGACTTTAGAGTGACAAGTCAGGTTTCTTATTTAAGTTCTGCAATTTGATTAATTTTGTTGTGATTTCTTTTTTTATACATATTTGTCCATGGTAAAAGTACCTATTTTTGTTGTTTATGTTTTGACAGACATGTCTAAGATTACCTTTACATTAGACATGCCTTTGTCGAGGGTAGTAGGTGAGTTATTCTCTATATTTGCATAACTTTTCTTGATTACAAAGTATGGAACATGACATTCTATAGTGATGTCTATCTGTACAGAGCCACGGCTATGGTCAGCTCCTATTACTGCACGTCACGTAGCAGGGATTATGATTGATGCTTATAGGGATGGGTAAATATAAGTATAATTGTTAGGCATTGTATAAATATTTTTTGAACCTATATATAAATAATTATATAACCTATTTGTTATGCTTTGATTTTAGGATATTACATGACATTGATACGTTTATGGTAAGAGTTGTCGAGACGAAAGCATCGAGATGTACGGGATCAGTGTTCCTGATGACGAGTGGGGTGTCTATTTGTTTTGGAGAGAGATGGACAAATGCTTTGCATCATTTGAGGTACCCGATGACTGGTTGTTTCTTACATCCTTCATGACCATTGGTATTCGTTATGGGTTTTATACTAGAGCTCCTCATGTACCATCCATGCGATGTTCTATTGTACGAGGTAATTTTGATTATGTTTTTCTATTATAAGATTTTTTTGAGATTTTATTTATTGATGTGTCGTTATGTGCAGGTCCTTTTGAGATTTTATTTATCGATGTGTCGTTATGTGCAGGTCCTTTTGAGATTTGATTTATCGTTGTTTTGTTTGTGCAGGTCCTTTGCATTCATCGATAGTAGAGTATGTGCGGGATGGATCACCACTTTACAATAGAGAGCGTAGTGTGAGGAGACAAATGAATGATCCTTCTCACAAGAGAAGAATTCAATTTGTTGATTCTGACATTAAACTGACTGAGAATACATATTTTGTGGTGCATTTTGAGAATATGAAATATTGGTCCTTTTTTGCATCTTCGTATGCTACATTACTATGATATTTTTGTTTTCGCTATAAATCTACGAGACATGGATGTTATTTTGAGATATGTATATATGAAGTCACTTGAAATAATGTATTGTGTTTACTTAAAACATGACCTAAATTGGAGAAACTGAGCCTATTCTTTATGGAACTCTACTTGCCGCACAGCAACGCGCGGGTCCAATACTAGTATATATAACAAAAATCCTATTTGCAAAATGTGCCAAGCCTCCAAAAACTAACATGCTTATGACCAAATAGGAATCAGAAGGTGACCATGTCTTCAAGATCAGACACAATTGATGCATTTGCCATGGTCCAAAACCCCTTCTTTGACTCTCATAAGCATTGAAACCTTCAAGGCAAGAATTTGTTAGTTTTAACGGGCTGATAGTGAACATCACTTCCTCCAAACATTTTTAAGTGACTTTTATCACAAAATAAATCTTTGCATTAAGCTTATTAAATAAGATCTTTCTTAAGCCTTAATCGTCTTATCCTTTGAGGCTTTTAAAATATCATTACTTTAAGTCTTTAATCCCACATTTTAGTGACCTTTTCATACTTAGGGATATAGATAAGGGAACTTATCTACGCAAGAGTTTGATCATGAGGGAAAAATAAAATAAAATCTTTTGGTAAGCATCTTTCAAGCTTTTGACATATCTATGACCAAAAGCATGATGAAGCGGTCATAAATCCCTTCCATTCACAAGCCCTCAACAAAGTTAAAATAACAATACTCATTAAGAATACGTTAATGATGATACTCACTAAGGATACATTATTATACCTTATACAAAATGCATCCTAGAAGAAGAGCACATGTTTGTCACATTTTCCTTCCTCATGAACTAGGGAGGATTATTTATTACCACAAAAATTGAAAATCAGAGTCAAGATGAGCAGTTTCCTCAACAAGAATACGACTTAAGAAATTCGTTAGCAAGAAGGTCCACCTAATGGGATGGGTATATGGATGAAGGAGATAAAAAAATGATTTTTATATCAACTCAGACACACATTATATGAATATAGCTACCTCATAAGGTGCACTTTATTCGGTGGCTATATGGGACACAAATAATGAATCTTATGTTGAATCACACACTTTTAATATTCTTGTTCATGTCATCTTTGCACATTCAAGAAACCCCCTTATCAAAATAACTTATCACATGAATTTTGCAAGTTCAACCCTATGGCAAAGATGAGGTGAGAGGGTACACTCAAAGTATTGCTAATCCTATGGGATTAATGGTGTTAAATCTAGCTCCTCAAAATTTTAGTAAAAATAAGAGGGGGATGGGAAAAGGGAGGAGCCTTGAGAGATTTATGGCATCTTTTAAGAGGAGGGGGTATCAAAACTGTAAACACAAAGGTGATTTGAGTGATAGCCAATGATGATAGCACACTCATGCTGCCAATGTCCATGCGAGGGAGAGAGGAAGAGCCAACCATGATTCTCTATCATGTATGTTTTGAAGAAACCCCTTATAAGCAACAACATTCCAATTCCTATTCGAGGGAGAGGGGAGGAGCTAACCATGCTTCTCTCTCATGTTTATTATGAAGAAACCCCATATAGCTTTTATATTAATAAGGTTGTAGGGCATGTGTAATTTTCCCCCTTCTCTCTCTTTCCATTAAGGAGTGAATTGCATATTTTTTCTATACGATATTATGTATATTAGTGAAATATGTGTATTCTATGTGAAGTGGCCAAAACAATTGAACTATGCTATTTGATATAACACACATTAAACCATAGTGAGGTTCAAGATATTCTAGTGGCAACCAGCATTCTTAAACAAGACTTGATGTAGCTTGGGTAGTAGCAAGATTCCAAAAAGTGTGATTATCAATGTTGTTTATCTTCTCACACACTTGACGGAGATTGATGGTATGGACACCACTTATACTATCATCAAAGATGAGGTGGAAGCATGCCATGAGAGCATTGATGGAAAGTAATATGGTGGGGGGATGGCAACTGCATGCCAAAACCACATAAGTTTATGGAGTCCTTTTAAGAAAGTTTAAACCCAAGACCTCTCAAAGAAAACATAAGCTTAGGGAGTCCTCAAGAAAGTCTAAACCCAAGACCTCTCCAAATGGCAAACCCAACCCACATGGAGTCCTCAAGAAAGTTTATGGAGTCCTAAAGAAAGTCTAAACCCAAGACCTCTCCAAATGGCAAACCCAACCCACATAAGGTTAGGGAGTCCCCAAGAGCATTTCAACCCAACCTACATAAGCTTATGCAATCCCCAAGAATGTTTGAACCACCCAAGACTAATGATTATCACTCGATTGTTGGTGAGCACATTCAATGTTACACCTTTTGTTCTCGTTAGCATATTTTTAGTTGGGGGTTGAACTAGCACATGTTTATTCGAGATGTAATACCGAAAGTAGCCACGTAGCACAATGATAACTTGGAGGGGGTGGTTGCATGCACAAAATAAAAGGATGCTTATTGCTATGAGTTATAATCCTTCCTCTCTAATTGTTTATTTGGGAGATATGATCGAGAAAGGCAATGTAAGAGCAGAGCGCTCTGTTGGAAGGAAGAGACCATTTAGGTTGTGTCTGCAAATAGGGAGTCATTGCCTCCACCCAGCAGACACAGTTGGACGACCCAATCAGATGACAAACCCATGAGCAACTCTAGGCTAGAAAAGAAGCAAAGTAGGGGTAGTCGCTTGTGGCAAGAAGACAAGCAAGGCAAAAGACGAAGGTGGAAGAAGAACAACGTAACAAACAGGTAAAAGTGTCAAACAAGGAAGAAGCATGTGTATCACCAATGAAAAATGAAGCTATGTTAGCCATGAAGGTCCATGTGAAATCAAATAAGTTGAGGGACAATGCAAGTAATGTGCCTGACCTGCTATGTAACCATTTTGTGTGCCTGTCTTTTCAGCACATGTTTCATATTTTTTTTATGTTATTTGCAATGCAGTGGAAAGCACCGAAGGTGGCCTATCCACCTCAGAAGGTGTTTTGTTTGACCAAGGTGGACTTCCATGTCAACCATGGCTTGGATATTGATGTTGATGATCTAAGGAACTTAAAAGAGTTAGATGTTTCGGATGCTTCTTGGCTATTTGTTTTCAGCCACACCAAGGAAAGGGGATCATACCGTGTGAAGTATAGTAGAATCGATCCTGAAAGGTTTGAAGACATGATGTTGTTCTACAACAAAGTGTATCAGAGGTGGCCAACCAACATGGAAGTCACTCTAGCATTTGCTTGGGCTTATGTGCTTCAGTTCAGCCCTCATGCTATTGACATGGGGAATGCCATGTGTTAGGAGTTTTTCTGAAAGGCATTTTTGGCTTGTGTACATATGGGATGCATGGCAGGTGTGAAAGCTTTGCTATGGAATGCGTGTGAAGATGTACAGGGTGAATGGCTTTGCTGTGAGCATGTACAAGCTTGTCTGGAATGTGCTTTGCTGGAGATGGTATTAGCCATTTGGCAGCCCTGAATGTGTGCGCGTCTAAGAGATAATTGGGCACTGAAGGTTGCAATTTAAGAAGGCATGAGAGCATGGGCAGAAAAAGGTGAAAAGGGCCAAGGTTCCCTTGGACATGGTGTGAAAAGGGATGTTATGGTGGCCATCATTGAAGCTCTAGAAAAAAAAAATATAATATTAAGTGGCCAATAATTAGAATAGCCATGTGGAGGCCTTATGGGCTGCCAGCTCGAAGGTCTGGAAGCTGGCAAAGGCGTGAAGAAAGTGGGGTTGGCCGCTTCGAAGGAAGAGGGATCGGGTCGCCGAGTAGAGAGAGAGGGCCTTGCACAGGCGCAAGAGAGCTGCAGAGAGGCGAAAAAAACCAGGCGCTGCAGGGTGGCTGGTAGGCCTTGGGTTACAGTGGGCCGCCTGGTGCGAGGAGAATCTCGGGTGGAGCGTAGATGAGCCGGCAGCAGGTTGTGTGAGCTAAGGAGCCACCTTGTGAGAGACCTTGGTAGCTGGTGGATAGCGTGGCTGCAGAGAGGCGAGACGAGGTACGCCTGGAGGGAGAGTCACAGGTGCTGTAGAGGAGAGCGTGAAGGCAAGGTTGCCGTCGTGTGTACAAGGAAGTGGAGGCACTGCAGAGACAGATAAAGAAGGTAGCCGACCAGGTGTGAAGGGCTGATCACAGAGAGCTGGCTAGCAACAAAAGCTCTCAGGTGTAACTGCAGACAGGCGCAAGGGGAGGCTCTGAAGAGCGAGAGCCAAAGTGGACTGGCCGCCTGGTGAAATGCATATGGCTGGGCGCAGCTGTGACTGGCGTCAAGTTGAGAGCTGGGCTGTTTGTGAGACAGGTGGGCAGTGGCTTCGAAAGCAGAGGCGCTGACAAGCTTGGTGAAGCCGTGTGAAGGAGAGTCGCCTCGTAGAAGTGAAGGCTGGCTGAGGTTCTGCAGAGAGACACCTTTGGGTGTGTGTCCATCGGGTTGTTTTGGGGGTCGCCGGTGGTTAGCGACCAAGACAGTGGCCAGTTTTTTGTGGAGAAGCAGGGCTGGTGAGAGACCACGAACTTCTCGTGTGGTGAGCAGCCGTGGACACAATACAGAGGACCCGCCAAAGAGAGGATTGGCGACGACGAGCAAGTGAAGCAGTGGCTGGAGCAGCCGTATAGGTGATGATACAGAGGGAGCCGCCCTTGAAGAGGGGTGATAGCAGCGAAGGCACACGGGCTGGTGGTCTACAGGCACAGAGAGCAGGAGCTCTGGAATAATCGAGGAGAGCAGGAGTGAAGAGGTGGCTGGGAGATGCCAATTATGCAAGAAGCGTGGGCTGGTGTGGGCCAGAGACCTCTCGGGTGGCTGTGCAGAGCAAACCGAGAGGAGAGCCTAAGGGAACTAGCGAAACTCCTATTTGTCTTGCTTGATCTTGATAGTGGATTTCATTGGGAGTTCATACCTGGTGTTAACAAGCTTGTACCTTCTAGCCGGTATTGGGATCATGTGCCTTGTTGGTGTGGTGGAGTTTTGGTTTGAAGTTCTGATTGTACAACGTACTTAGTGGCTAAGGTATATCAAGTATGAATAGTTGCACAATGATTATGAGACCAAGTTGTTTGTTTATGTGAAGAATTGCCTACTTGTTGCCAATCGTGTGGTGAGCTGAGTGAGCTGAGAAGGTAAGGGAATCTAAGGGTTTTGGATTGAAGATGCTGGTGTATATTTTGGCTTGAATCCGTGTAGTGTTTTGAAAGATTTCTGTTTCCAGCATTGTGCTGGTGGTGTCCCTTGTGTTTATTCTTTCTTCCAAGGCTGCTGGGTAGGTAGCTATAGAGGCATTTCTTCTTTTCCGAGCCTCTCGACACCTTTCTGGTGCTCCCACTGAGGATCTTTCTTCAGGTTCCTTCAGTGTACAGGTTGCAACCATGGCATTTGCTTATCCTGAATTTCATGGTGATAAGAATGAGGATGTAGAGGATTTCTTGGAGCAAATGGACGTAGCATGTATTACCAACCATGTGGATAATCCGGATCAAATTTTAAGGCTCTTCTAGATCTTTTTGAAGGGCACAGCGGGTACATGGCTTCGAGGGTATGAAGCAAAAAGAATGATTGGTAGCCCATCTGGAATGACGATGGTGGAAAACCTGAGAGAAGCCCTTACAAAGGAGTTTCAGAGAAGAGAAGATCCCAATGACGTTTGGCAGGAGCTCCAGCAGCTGAAGCAAGGTGAAAGTCAGAGTGTGGCAAGTTATGTTACAATTTTCAGTGAGCTATGGACAAGATGGTGTTTAGCTCTTGAAACAGAAGTCCCCCCCATGTTTGTGAAGAAGATGCGATTCATAGCAGGTTTGAAGCAAAGTTTGTTGGTAAAAGTGGACTTGAAGCAACCTTCTACTTATGAAGAGGCGGTGAGGATTGCGGAAGAGAAAGAATGGAAGCTGAAGAAAATGGCGGATTATGGGATAATCAAGGAAGACGAAGTGGTCAAGAATGGTTGTCTTGATGTGAATATGGTCCAGGTTGATTTTATGCAGCAAACACCTACTGTGTATTAACAAATTGGCAGGGGAATGTACCAGGTAAATCCTAAGGCAGTTGCCAAAGATTTTGGGCAGTTTAATGAGAGCACTATGAAGTCTATAGTGGTGGATGTTATGCCATATTATGGTTATGAGAATTACTAGATTTCTGATAATGTTTCCACTAGTCAGGGTGTGTTAAGTGATGTTATTTATGCTTCTAAAGTTTAAGCAGAGAAAATTCTTGCAGAAAATAAGGTTTTACCAATCATAGGCAAAGATTTAGATGTTAACAGATGCTTCTCTTGGCTTAAAGAGCCAGTTCACGAACCTAAGGGGAGGAGGGGAGAGACAGAAGATGATCTACAAGAAGAGGATGGAGTGGAAGATCAGGTAGACGAAGAGATTGAAGGGGATGGACTGCAAATGGAGGATCTAGCAGGATTTGACACGAGGGGTGAGACAAGGAAAAATCTTGAGCCTGAAGAAGAACCAAAGGTGGTTGGCAATGAGGAAGTAGAGGACAAGATGATGCTTGAAGCACAATGAGTCTCTCTTCCGAAGAGAACAGTGGAAGTGGAAAGCTGGTCAAACGGATGATCCGGTGAATGAGAGCAATGTTTATGTGCTCGATTCTGGGAATTTTCTTATTGAACCGGTTGAAGAAGAACTAATGTTTGAGCAACCAGGCATGTGGGAGCCAGAGTCAGGTGAAATTGGGGTTATGAGGTCTGGGAATGCTATGCTGGAAAAAGACGGAAATTTTTCCACAAGAGTGAATGCTTATGAGCCAGGTAATTAGAGGCCTAAGGATTTTGGTTGCAAAATGTTAATGCATATGCTTTTGCGGTGGCTGTGAAGTGGGCAAGTGAGGCCCAAGTATGTTTGGGATTGACCCAAGGAGAAAAAGATGTGGATGAGGGTTATGTAGACCCAGTTTTTGGTGATGCTAAGAGTGTGCATGCAGAGGATAGTCAGAATGGTGAGATGCCATTAGTTTTGAATGAAAGGAACTCCCAATTGGTATATCACCTGGATGAACTAGATGGGCAAGCGTGTATAATGGGAAGAGACATGCAACAATGGCCATTTGACCCTGGAGGCTGACAGTTTATGGATACGAACTGCTAGGACATGAATGTCCTGCAGGCTAGGTGGTTGGCAAAGTATGTTAGGAGTTTTTCTGAAAGGCGTTTTTGGCTTGTGTACATATGGGATGCATGGCAGGCGTGAAAGCTTTGCTATGGAATGCGTGTGAAGATGTACAGGGTGAATGGTTTTGTTGTGAGCATGTACAGTCTTGTCTGGAATGTGCTTTGCTGGAGATGGTATTAGCCATTTGGCAGCCCTGAATGTGTGCGCGTCCAAGAGATAATTGGGCACTGAAGGTTGCAATTTAAGAAGGCATGAGAGCATGGGCAAAAAAAGGTGAAAAGGGCCAAGGTTGCCTTGGACATGGTGTGAAAAGGGATGTTATGGTGGCCATCATTGACGCTCTAGAAAAAAAATATAATATTACGTGGCCAATAATTAGAATAGCCATGTGGAGGCCTTATGGGCTGCCAGCTCGAAGGTCTAGAAGCTGGCGAAGGCGTGAAGAAAGTGGGGTTGGCCGCTTCGAAGGAAGAGGGATCGGGTCGCCGAGTAGAGAGAGAGGGCCTTGCACAGGCGCAAGAGAGCTGCCTCGGGGGGGGTCACTCACAAAAATGGTGAATATCACGTGCGTTCAACAGAAGCATAATTTTAATTTATGAAACTTACAGAAATATATTTACATAAGGGTATGATTTAAAATTTTTTCAAAAAAATTTACAGATTCATAAAGAAAAGGGGATATTATATAGATTAAAAAATTCACAAATAAGGGATTTAAAATATAGGGCTTGAACGCATGCGATAGGGATATTTTACATATAGTGACCCCCCCGAGAGAGCTGCAGAGAGGCGAAAAAAACCAGGCGCTGCAGGGTGGCTGGTAGGCCTTGGGTTAAAGTGGGCCGCCTGGTACGAGGAGAAGTCTCTCGGGTGGAGCGCAGATGAGCCGGCAGTAGGTTGTGTGGGCTAAGGAGCCGCCTTGTGAGGGACCTTGGTAGCTGGTGGATAGCGTGGCTGCAGAGAGGCGAGACGAGGTACGCCTGGAGGGAGAGTCACAGGTGCTGTAGAGGAGAGCGTGAAGGCAAGGTTGCCGTCGTGTGTACAAGGAAGTGGAGGTGCTGCAGAGACAGATAAAGAAGGTAGCCGACCAAGTGTGAAGGGCTGATCACAGAGAGTTGGCTGGCATCAAAAGCTCTCAGGCGTAACTGCAGACAGGCGCAAGGGGAGGCTCTGAAGAGCGAGAGCCAAAGTGGATTGGCCACCTAGTGAAATGTGTATAGCTGGGTGCAGCTCTGTGAGACTGGCGTCAAGGTGAGAGCTGGGCTGTTTGTGAGACAGGTGGGCAGTGGCTTCGAAATCAGAGGCGCTGACAAGCTTGGTGAAGCTGTGTGAAGGAGAGTCGCCTCGTAGAAGTGAAGGCCGGCTGAGGTTCTGCAGAGAGACACCTTTGGGTGTGTGTTCATCGGGTTGTTTTGGTGGTCGCCGGTGGTTAGCGAGGACCAAGACAATGGCCAGTTTTTTGTGGAGAAGCAGGGCTGGTGAGAGACCAGGGACTTCTTGTGTGGTGAGCAGTCATGGACACAATACAGAGGACCTGCCAAAGAGAGGATTGGCGACGAGCAAGTGAAGCAGTGGCTGGAGCAGCCGTAGGTGACGATATAGAGGGAGCCGCCCTTGAAGAGGGGTGATAGCAGCGAAGGCACACGGGCTAGTGGTCTGCAGGTGCAGAGAGCGGGAGCTCTGGAGGAATAATCGAGGAGAGCAGGAGTGAAGAGGTGGCTGGGAGACGCCAATTCTACAAGACGCATGGGTTGGTGTGGGCCAGAGACCTCTCGGGTGGCTGTGCAGAGCAGACCAAGGAGAGCCTAAGGGAATTGGCGAAACTCCTATTTGTCTTGCTTGATCTTGATAGTGGATTTCATTGGGAGTTCATACCTGGTGTTAACAAGCTTGTACCTTCTAGCCGGTATTGGGATCATGTGCCTTGTTGGTATGGTGGAGTTTTGGTTTGAAGTTCTGATTGTACAACGTACTTAGTGGCTAAGGTATATCAAGTATGAATAGTTGCACAATGATTATGAGACCAAGTTGTTTGTTTATGTGAAGAATTGCCTACTTGTTGCCAGTCGTGGTGAGCTGCTGAGTGAGCTGAGAAGGTAAGGGAATCTAAGGGTTTTGGATTGAAGATGTTGGTGTATATTCTGTCTTGAATCCGTGTAGTGTTTTGAAAGATTTCTGTTTCCAGCATTGTGCTGGTGGTGCCCCTTGTGTTTATTCTGTCTTCCAAGGCTGGTGGGTAGGTAGCTATAGAGGCATTTCTTCTTTTCCCAGCCTCCCGACACCATGCACTTTGCGTGGGGGGCCGTCTTCACTAAGGAGCACAACAATGATTTACACGAAGGGGGGTATTTTGACACCCACTTGATGGTTGAAATTTGACCAATGGAGTTGGTAACATCCATGCTGACATTGGATAGGAGCTCGACAGGATGTGGACAAGCTGGCCACCCCTCAGCCAAGAGCACAACCTGTTCATAGTAGCAATGTGACATTTTTTGATGAAGATTATATGTTGGCATAGAAAAACACAAAGAACCTTAATTCATTGATTAAAGGCATCAATGAAAGACTGCATATTTCAAATGAGGAATATTTGGGTTTTCAGCAAAAAATGGAGGATGCAAAGCTGAAGCAGATGAGTGTAGAGAGAGTAGGTACTTTCCTCTCAGCATTGAGATTTCCTCCGGACGATTCGATTAAGAAATCCAACCTTGTAGTGAAAACATACACGCAACGAGGCACTTTGGAGATTCTTGGAGGGGGTTCAGATGCACTGGAGAACATCTTTGTGAGAAAGGTAAATAGTCTTATATTTTTGTTTGTACATGATTCACTTGTCTATAGATCTACATTGGTACATTGCTCACATAGCTATCTTTGTAGACTCAGTTGGAGGTGCATAATGAAGTCAAGAAGAAAATAACAGGGCAGTGTGCCAGACATGGTAGACAAAGTTCACGGAGGAAACATAGGGGCTTCTTGTATCCTAATGCGCCATCCCAGGGAAGTAAGAGTGTGGAAAACCTTACTCTCCTAGGTTATTGTGTAGGTTGTGGTGTATTTTTTGATGTTGTAAAACTTTCACGCTGGTCGTGCAGGTTGTGGTGTATTTTTGATGCTGTAAAACTTTCACGCTGGTCTCACTATGGGACACAAACAATGAATTTTATGTCAAGTCAGACACTTTTAACATTTCTGTTCGTGTCAACTTTGCACATCCAAGGAACCCCCTTATCATAATACCTTATGGAGGATAATCTATGTTTAATTTTACTAAAAGGGAGATGTTTAGTGTGATATAGCTTTCCTCTTCAACCATTTCTACCTACCACATGATTTTTGCAAGTTAAACCCTATGGCAAAGATGAGGTGAGAGGGTGCAATCAAAGTATTTCTAATCTTAGGGAATAAATGGTGTTCAATCTGTCTCCTCAAACATTGTCAACTCTTCTTTAGGGATGCTGGTTACCATAAATAAGAAAGATCATCCCTCTATTAATACAGATGTCCCTAATCACATTGTGTAGGGTCCTCGCTCTAATTTTCTTGGGTTTATCCTATTGCTTTCGTATTAAGGCACATGTCCCTAATAGCATGCCATAACACGAGGAACAACATGCCAGTGCCTATGCATGTTTCAAATTAAATGAAAAAACTCCATAAACCATAACTGCGGATTCACGTCCCTATAGTCTCACGTCTGCTCTTTCATGTCTTCATTATTCATGTCTTCATTACTCATGTCTAGGAAATTAATATGGTGGGGGGATGGCAATTGCATGCCAAAACCACATAAGTTTATGGAGTCTTGAAGAAAGTTTAAACCCAAGACCTCTCAAAGCAAACATAAGCTTAGGGAGTCCTCAATAAAGTCTAAACCCAAGACCTCTCCAAATGGCAAACCCAACCCACATAAGGTTAGGGAGTCCCCAAGAGCATTTGAACCCAACCTACATAAGCTTATACAATCCCCAAGAACGTTTGAACCCAAGACCTCTCAAAAGAGAAAACTGGATCTATCCTTTTTTCCCCTTTGTTTCTTAGATGACTAGAATTGAACACCACACTACCTACCAATATGTGCCTCACAATGTGCCTTTATGGAAAAAGAATTGGATAAACCTTGGCAAATTAGTGTGAAGACCCTACACAATGTGATGAGGGGACACGTGTATTAATGGGGGGGACAATCTTTGTTATTTATGGAAACCAACATCCCTAAAGAGATTGAACATGATTAATTTGATAGGATTAGCAAAGATGAGGTGAGAGGGTACAAAAAAAAATTCAACGGATGATCTTTGTTGTTTATGGCAACACAGCATCCCTAAAGAAGAGTCGACAATGTTTGAGGAGCTCGGTTGAATACCATTAATTCTATAGGATTAGCAAAGATGAGGTGTGAGGGTGCAAACAAATATTCAAGGGCAGGATCTTTGTTATTTAAGTGCAACCAACATCCCTAAAGAAGAGTTGACAACGTTCGAGGAGCCTGATTAAGTGTGTCACAATCGAGTGATGACCATTGATGCCCTTGGTAACAAACATTTGTAAACCTTGATGTAGCCTGACTAGCTAGATTTAAAATCATGTTAAGTGATGATCGATGTTGTTTATGTACTCACAAGATTGCTGGAGTTTGAGAGTATGGACACGATTGATGTTATCGGATTATCAAAGATGAGGTGGAAGCATGCGAAGAAAGCATTTATGGAAATTGATATGGTGTGGGGATGGCAACGTCCATGCCAAACCACATAAGGTTACGAAGTCCTTAAGAGAGTTTGAACCCAAGACCTCTACAAGAAAACGTAAGGTTAGGGAGTCCTCAAGAGAGTTTAAACCCAAGGCCTCTCCAAACGGCAAACCTAACCCACATAGGGTTAGGGAGTCCCCAAGATTGTTCCAACCCAACTTACAGAAGGTTGGGTTCAAACGGAAAATCTAACCCTCATAAGTTTAGGGAGTCCCCAAGAGTGTTTGAACCCAAACTACATAAGGTTATGCAATCCCCACAAAAGGTTAGGGAGTCCCCAAGAGCGTTTGAAGCCAAGACCTCCTCCTTGTAGAGTTTGATTTTGACACCATGTGTCGCCAACAATCCAGTTGGCAATGTTTGAGGAGCTAGATTTTATGTTTAAGGAGCAAGATTGATTGGAATGAACTCCTCCCTCTAGAGTAATGAACTCCTCCCTCTAGTGTTTGATTGACACCATGTGTCACCAACAATTGAGTCATAATCAATAATTCCCTTGGTAACCAACATCCTTACACAAGACTTGATGTAGATTCTTGAGTAGCAAGATTCAAAACAGTGTTCAGTGATTATCGATGTTGTTTATGTTCTCACACACTTCACAGAGATTGAGGGTATGGACACACTTGACGGAGATTGAGGGTATGGACACTACTTCTATTATTGGATCATCAAAGATGAGGTGGTGGAAGCATGTGAACAGAGCATTGATGGAAATTAATGTGGTGGGGGGACGGCGATTGCATGCCAAACCACATAAATTTACAAAGTCCTTAAGAAAGTTTGAACCCAAGACCTCTCGAAATAAACATATAAGGTTAGGGAGTCCTCAAGAAAGTTTGAACCCAAGACCTCTCCAAATTGGAAACCCAACCCTCATAAGGTTAGGGAGTCCCCAAGAGCATTTGAACCCAACCTACATTTAAGCTTATGCAGTCCCTACGAAGAGCATTTGAACCCGAACCTCTCCAAAGAGCAAAGTGGGTCTATGTGCCTGTCCGTGTACGGGGGACGTGTGTTTGATATAATATCAATATACTTAATAAAAGGGAAAATAGGGCGGTGGGTGACGAGACGTGCTCAATCGCCTTTCATATGATAAAAAATGTATATGCTAACAAGCATTGTCATAATCTAATTAGCACAGTTGTGTGCTAATTACTATATGATAAAAAAGGATTGTTAATTCATAGCTTAACGATGGTAAAAAACATATCACCAAAATAACATATGTTGATTAACAAGTAACTAACATAAAGGATGCTAATTAACATAGTAATAATAGATAGTTGATGAATTATGCTAGCCAATCATCATAGTTTGCTAGATAGACAAGGCACATATGTACTACTAAACATAAACCATGAGTTAATGTCACTCAAAAAAGTACAAGGGGGTCACCTGATATATCCAAACGACATTTATAAAACAGCACTTTGCAGAATCACAAAATCACAATTTTCTTCTCTACATTGTGCACCTTATGAGGTACACACATTTGCAAAACACATGGCATGGTATACATGGTTGCACGATAGTGAGACCAGCATGAAAGTTTTATAGCATCAAAAATACACCACAACTTGCACGACCAGCGTGAAAGTCTTACAACATAAAAAAATACACCACAACCTACACAATAACCTAGGAGAGTAAGGTTTTCCACACTCTTACTTCCCTGTGATGGCGCATTAGGATACAAGCAGCCCCTATGTTTCCTGCGTGAACTTTGTCTACCATGTCTTGAAGCACGGCACACTGCCCTGTTATTTTCTTCTTGACTTCATTATGCACCTCCAACTGAGTCTGCAAAGATAGCTATGTGAGCAATGTACCAGTGTAGATCTATAGACAAGTGAATCATGTACAAACAAAAATATAAAACTATTTACCTTTCTCACAGAGATGTTCTCCAGTTCATCTAAACCCCCTCCAAGAATCTCCAAAGTGCCTCATTGTGTGTATGTTTTAACTGCAAGGTTGGATTTCTTAATCGAATCTTCCGGAGGAAATCTCAATGCTGAAAGGAAAGTACCTACTCTCTCTACACTCATCTGCTTCAGCTTTGCATCCTCCAATTTTTGCTGAAAACCCAAATATTCCTCATTTGAAATATGCAGTCTTTCATTGATGCCTTCAATCAATGAATTAAGGTTCTTTGTGTTTTTCTATGCCAACATATAATCTTTATCTCTCAGAAAATGTCACAGTGCTACTATGAACAGGCTGTGCTCTTGGCTGAGGGGTGGCCAACTTGTCCACATCCTGTCGAGCTCCTATCCAATGTCACCATGGACGTTACCAACTCCATTGGTCAAATTCCAATACATCAAGTGGGTGTCAAAATACCCCCCTTTTTGTAAATCATTGTTGTGCTCCTTAGTGTGAAGACGGCCCACACAAAGTGCATGGCATTCCCCACGTCAATAGCATGAGGGATGAACTAAAGCACATAAGCCCAAGCAAATGCTAGAGTGACTTCCTCCTTGGTTAGCCGCCTCTTATACACTTTGTTGTAGAACAACATCATGTCTTCAAACCTTTCAGGATAGATGCTACTATACTTCACACGGTATGACACCCTTTCCTTGGTGTGGCTGAAAACAGACTGCCAGGAAGCATCCGAAACATCTTTCCTTGGTGTGGCTGAAAACAGACAGCCAGGAAGCATCCAAAACATCTAACTCTTTTAAGTTCCTTAGATCATCAACATCAATATCCAAGCCATGGTTGACATGGAAGTCTGCCTTGGTTAAACAAAACACCTTTTGAGGTGGATAGGCCACCTTCGGTGCTTTCCACTGCATTGCAAAAAACATAAAAAATATGAAACATGTGTTGAAACAGACAAGCACACAAAATGGTTACATAGCAGGTCAGGCACATTACCTGCATTGTCCCTCAACTTATGTCATTTCACATGGACCTTCGTGGCTAACATAGCTTCATTTTCCACTGGTGATACACATGCTTCTTCCTTGTTTGACACTTCTACCTGTTGGTTACGTTGTTCTTCTTCCACCTTCGTCTTTTGCCTTGGTTGTCTTCTAGCCACAAGCGACTACCTGCTTCGCTTCTTTTCTGGCCTAGAGTCGCTCATGGGTTCGTTATCTGATTGGGTTGTCTAACTGTGTCTCATGGTGGGTGGAGGCGATGGCTCCCCGTTCGTAGAGTGACTTGAATGGTCTCTTCCTACCAAACAGAGCGCTTTGCTCTTACATTGCCTTTCTCGACCATATCTCCCAAATAAACATTTGGAGAGGAAGGATCATAACTCATAGCAATGAGAATCCTTTCATTTCGTGCATGCAGCCACCCCCTCCAAGTTATCATTGTGCTATGTGGCTACTTTCGGTATTACATCTCTAATAAACATGTGCTAGTTCAACGCCCAACTAAAATATGCTAACGAGCACAAAAGGTGTAACCTTGAATGTGCTTACACCCATCACCAACAATCGAGTGATAATCATTAGTGCCCTTGGTAACCAACATTCTTGAACAAGACTTATGTAGCTTGGGTAGCAAGATTCAAAAAAGTGTGATTATCGATGTTGTTTATGTTCTCACACACTTGACGAAGATTGATGGTATGGACACTACTTATATTATTGCATCATCAATGATGAGGTGGAAGCATGCCCATAGAGCATTGATGGAAATTAATATGGTGGGCGGATGGTACCTGCATGCCAAAACCACATAAGTTTATGCAGTCCTTAAGAAAGTTTAAACCCAAGACCTCTCGAAGCAAACATAAGCTTAGGGAGTCCTCAATAAAGTCTAAACCCAAGACCTCTCCAAATGGCAAACCCAACCCACATAAGGTTAGGGAGTCCCCAAAAGCATTTTAAGATGACTGGAATTGAACACCAAACTACCTACCACTATGCGCCTCACAATGTGCCTTTATAGAAAAACCATTGGATAAACCTTAGCAAATTCGTGTGAAGACCCTACAGAATGTGATCAGGGGACACGTGTATTAATGGGGGGGACAATCTTTGTTATTTATGGAAACCAACATTCCTAAAGAAGAGTTGAAAATGTTTGGGGAGCTAGATTGAACATGATTAATTTGACTGGATTAGCAAAGATGAGGTGAGAGGGTGCAAAAAAAAAAATGGACGGATGATCTTTGTTGTTTATGGCAACCAACATCCCTAAAGAAGAGTCGACAATGTTTGAGGAGCTCGATTGAATACCATTAATTCTATACCATTAGCAAAGATGAGGTGTGAGGGTGCAAACAAATTTTTGAGGGGAGGATCTTTGTTATTTAAGTGCAACCAACATCCCTAAAGAAGAGTTGACAATGTTAAGTGCAACCAACATCCCTAAAGAAGAGTTGACAATGTTCGAGGAGCCAGATTAAGTGTGTCACAGTCGAGTGATGACCATTAATGCCCTTGGTAAAAACAAACATTCGTAAACCTTGATATAGCTTGACTAGCTAGATTTAAAATCATGTTAAGCGATGATCGATGTTGTTTATGTCCTCACAAAATTGCTGGAGATTGAGGGTATGGACACGATTGATGTTATCGGATTATCAAAGATGAGGTGGAAGCATGCGAAGAAAGCATTTATGGAAATTGATGTGGTGTGGGGATGGCGACGTCCATGCCAAACCACATAAGGTTACGAAGTCCTCAAGAGAGTTTGAACCCAAGACCTCTATAAGAACATGTAAGGTTAGGGAGTCCTCAAGAGAGTTTGAACCCACCAAGGCCTCTCCGAGAATGGCAAACCTAACCCACATAGGGTTAGGGAGTCCCCAAGATCATTTGAACCCAACTTACAGAAGGTTAGGTTCAAACGAAAAATCTAACCCTCATAAGGTTAGGGAGTCCCCAAGAGTGTTTGAACCCAAACTACAATGCAATCCCCAAGAGCATTTGAAGCCAAGACCTCCTCCTTGTAGAGTTTGATTTTGACACCATGTGTCGCCAACAATCCAATTGGCAATGTTTGAGGAGCTAGATTGATTGGAATGAACTCCTCCCTCTAGAGTAATGAACTCCTCCCTCTAGAGTTTGATTTTGACACCATGTGTCGCCAACAATCCAGTTGGCAATGTTTGAGGAGCTAGATTTAATGTTTAAGGAGCAAGATTGATTGGAATGAACTCCTCCCTCTAGAGTAATGAACTCCTCCCTCTAGAGTCTGATTTTGACACCATGTGTCGCCAACAATCCAGTTGGCAATGTTTGAGGAGCTAGATTTAATGTTTAAGGAGCAAGATTGATTGGAATGAACTCCTCCCTCTAGAGTAATGAACTCCTCCCTTTAGTGTTTGATTGACACCATGTGTCACCAACAATTGAGTTATAATCATTAATTCCCTTGGTAACCAATATCCTTAAACAAGACTTGATGTAGCTTCTTGAGTAGCAAGATTCAAAACAGTGTTCAGTGATTATCGATGTTGTTTATGTTCTCACACACTTGACAGAGAGATTGAGGGTATGGACACTACTTCTATTATTGGATCATCAAAGATGAGGTGGTGGAAGCATGTGAACAGAGCATTGATAGAAATTAATGTGGTGGGGGGGTGGCGATTGCATGCCAAACCACATAAATTTACAAAGTCCTTAAGAAAGTTTGAACCAGGTTAGGGAGTCCTCAAGAAAGTTTGAACCCAAGACCTCTCCAAATGGGAAACCCAACCCACAAAAGGTTAGGGAGTCCCCAAGAGCATTTACCTACATTTAAGCTTATGCAGTCCCCAAGAGCATTTGAACCCCAACCTCTCCAAAGAGCAGAGTGGGTCTATGGACGTGTGTTTGATATAATATCAATAAACTTAATAAAAGGGAAAAAAGGGCGGTGGGTGACGTGCTCAATCGCCTTTCCATGGCGATGGCCCTCCCATCGAGAGCGCGCGCTAACGACGGCTATATAAGAAGCAGCCTCTCGAGACCTCCTTATACCGCACACAGAAAGACAGACAGAGAGAGAGAGAGAGATAAGGAGAGGGGACAGATTTCTAAGCGCATCAGGAAGTGAAGCAGCTTTGTTAGAGCAGCGTGGTGTCGCTAACGCACCACAGGGCGGTGTCGTTTTCTTCGTGTTTGGTGCAAGCGTGAGCGAGCAAACGCTACGTTTTCTGGTGATGAGCGAGCTAGTCGTACCTGCTGTCGTTAAGTTGGTGTTACAATTTCATTTGTTTTCTAAGCTTCTGTAATCAAGTTTTGATTTCCTCCGTGAGCAGGCCCCCATGGAAACACGACGAAAATCTGGTGTGCGCTCCGACGCCGCCGGCGTGCGCTGGAGAGGTGACCATGAGAGGTGGGAGGCCGAGATCACCATTCCTGACGCCCTGCTGAGGGCCATGCAGGCGCAGGAGGAGGCGAACCGGATGCCGCGGAGGAAAAGGCTCCTGACGCTGGGCAGTTTCCTAACTGAACGCCAAGCCGCCAGGGCTTTTGATGCGGCCGTGGCATGTCTCAATTTCAACTCCGCCAGAGCGCCGGACGTTCCTCAACCTAACTGCAAGAGAAAGCGGGCCGCCAACTACGAGCCACCTGTAATGGTGAGCGAAGAGGTGCTCAGAGCAAGCCAGGCGGCTCAACCAGGTTCCCTCATCTCCCGAGAGCACATTATCTTGTTTTCTCGGGCCGTCGCTGAGGCACAGTTCCCCGCTTACGCGCTGGAGAAGCCTCTCCCGACCCAGCAAAAGGCGGCAGAAGCGACGTATACTAACGATGAGCCACGTAATAATTAGCGCCATGAGGTCTGGATGAGATACCCTTCACTTGATGCATCTATTATTTTTCTTTTTGATTTGTCTTGGAGTCACTTTAAAGTGGCCTTTTGTCTTACTTCAAACCAACAACATTAGTATGAAAGCTATTAAGTTTTCAATCACGAGAAATGCCAAATATACGGCTACGAAAATCTATGGAGAAGTTGAAACTTGGGTGTAATTTTAGGGTAAGGTTTTGAACCTGGAGAGTCAAAAGACTCCATATACTAAAAGGTCATGAATCTTAGGGTTTAACAAGATACCGATATTTGATGCAGTGCTGTAGTGTGATGGGTAATGGAGCATTCACTACAAGACAATGCTGCCATACACGCGTTTCATACACGCGATAAATTACGAACGCGTGTATGGTCGCGCTTGTATTTGAATAGAATCGGGCGCGTGTATTTTAGCATTTAAGTTCACGTGTATATTTGCATTTATCAACGCGTGTATAAACGCGTTTATATACACGCAGTAATACACGCATAAATACACGATAATATTTACGGGGTAATACTCGCTATTATACACGGAAAAATACACGCTACTGTACACGGATTAATACACGCATGGCAGAGAAAAACTAAAAAAAAACTGAATTCCTTAACAAAATTAAAAACTATTTTCCTTAAACCATCTCATAGTACATTACAGTATACATCATTACACAATCCCACTACATGCATTTACAACAATGAAATATATTCAAAAATAAATCATGCATATGAGATGATAGAAATGTCATCAATTTAGAACATACAGTGACGGATTGGTTAGGGTTCGATCTCATCTTCAATAAGATCCATCCTTGTCAAACGATCAACATCAATATCCATTTGATCAATTGGTAAGGCTACGATTAAATTTATTCCACTATCGATATTCTGTACTCCATTGATAATGGTATCGATGTCCTGATCATCCTCATCAACATCACCATCATCCTCAATGGTAGGGTCATTCTCATGATCATGAGAAATGGCATGCTCATCCTCATTATCACGATCATCTCTTATTTCTTGATCATCGATCACAACATCTTCAATGGCATGTTCGACGTCATCTTCATTGCGGCTTGTTACATCCTCCATATGCTCCATATCAGTGAATGTATTATACATCACTTTGGAACGTGGTGCAATAGGGATGACGTACCACCATTTGATGTCATGCACCATTGGTAGATAGATAACCTACTCAAATACACACAGTACAGTAATTAATTAGCATATCAAAAGTCAAGGGGTACGCGAGCTTAGATATATATGTACATGAAACACATTAGTAAAAAAATGCATACCTGCTCACATTGTTGTGGCAATACGAGCCTATCTTTCTTTGTTTGCCAGAACTTTGTAGAGTCAATAGTTACATATCCACTTGCATGGCGTTTTATCGTTGCATCAGGCCCTTTTTCCACCACGTTCATTTGCCATTTGACATCCAAAACATACACAAAGAAGCGACGAAAGTCAAGCCTAAATATGTCTTGGATTATGCCACAATAATCATCCATTTTTCCATTAGCTCCCTCAAAGCTACTAATGACACCGCAATCTTGTGTATTTCTCTTTTCATCAATTCTTTGTGTTCGAAAATGCTTGCCTTCACACCATATAGCATTGAACATAGTGCACTGGACCAAAATAGAAGCAATATTTGTGTAAGCAATGTGAATAAATATTAAAAGCAAATCACTTACAACTAATGCAAAACATTAGTTCTATGTACCTTTGACATGCATCCTCGTGCATACTCCCATTCTTCCGCCGTGATATGCAGCCCCTCGTCACTCTCTGCTCTCTCCATTTCCTCATGCAACCAATCAACATGGATATCATTCGGAAGTGTTGCTAGATGCTTAGGGTACGCCTTCCGAGAGCCATGTTGCCTCCGAAAGAGAGCTCTTTCTGCTTGCCTTTTTGTCTTTGCATCCTCATATCTTGTAACCCATCTGCTCATCACATCACTATTAAGGATACAAGTGAAATTGAGATCATCAATCAATGTTCTGTCAATTACTTTACTCTGTCCTTTTCCTTGAGGCACAATAGAGGTCATCCTCAAGTCCTCTTCATTGCTCCATAGTCGTGGCAAAGAGCTGTCCACCTGACCAAGAAATTCTGAAATATATACAAGAGACTCTTGTATCAACTAACCCTCGGCCATGCTTCCTTCAGGCCTTGCACTTTGCCTCACAAAGTCTTTTAAGGTCTTCATGAAGCGCTCTAGGAAGAACATCCAACGTGCATGCACAGTACCACATAAAGCAATTTCGTCCACTAAATGCACAATGAGATGTAGTTGACTTGTGAGAATGGTTCGCGGAAAAGTCTCCTCTACCAAACAAACCACCTCCACTGCCATAACACGCGCATCATCCAACGTGGCTGGATCAATTGCTTTGGAACTAACATATCTGAAAAATAAATAAATAGTACGTTATACCTCATGCACGTTCATTTTGCAAGGTATAATGAAGGGTGATCTGAGCATGGGTTTTACATACCTCGCAAGCTCGCCCATCTTATAAATACATTTTTTTAAACTCTTATTCGCACAATGGTCGATGCTAGTAGGTAGTATGAACTGCGCACATAAGAGCACATTTATGGTTTATGGCATTACAAAATTTAATTTCAACGTACGTACAAGACTTGGAAAACACTTACTTGAAGCATCTTGTGCCAATCGTGGGACTTCAACCCATATAGTTGCTCAACGCCTCTTTTCTTAGTGGTTGTAAAGGCTCCCTTCAATGATCTCATGCATCCAGTGGGAGTACGCAAAGTGGTGATGGCCTGCTTTACCTGCTTCTCCTCTTTCTTTGATATAATCCATGGTGCAGGCGGAAGACGAACGTGCCCACCCACCTCTCGTGGCCAAGCTTGACGCATACGTCCTGCGACCCGCAAGTCCTCACGTACGCTAACATTGTCTCGTTTACCAGTAATATGTTCCCAAATACCAGATCCCACATTCTTGAAGATGTGCATGGGATCAAGAAGATGGTTGATCTTAAGATGGGTCCAATATGGCAGCCGAAAAAAAATGGAGTACCTGCACAAGGGATTGCTCTATGTGACCTTTAATCCAATTAGAGACTACACAAAACAAGATTGAAAAAACATCACTATACCTGTTCATGCCATCTGGAGGAAGAATAGTTGTAGACTCCCAAATACGCTTCCAATCTTTTGCACGAAGTGTTTGTGGAGGAATGTTACTCTTACTAGCAACATATTTAGGATGATCTGAGGGGAGAAATCGATGATGATTATCGAATATAGTCTTACACAAACCATCAGCATACTCATGTACTAACGAAGGGCCACAAACAGGACATGCATGTTTACCCGATGTTTTCAAACCTGTTAAAATATAAATAAAAGTTAGAATAATAAAGTCAAACCGTCTAATTAATATATATAGCCAATAGTAATAGAGTAGGGAGGTAATTAGAATTCTTACCAGAACAATCGCTGTATCCTGGAAAGTCATGCATTGTCCACATCAACACTGCTTTTAAGTCGAAGTGTCGAGAGGAGGGAGGCCTACTAATGTCCACCACCGCAACACCTCTCCATAGTTCCTCCAACTCATCAATCAGTGGTTCAAGATAAACATCCATATGCTTGACTTTATGTTTCCCTGGAACTAGAAGGGATAACATAAGATGTCCCTTCTTGATCGCCATTGATGGTGGAAGGTTATAATTCACCAGCACAACTGGCCACACGCTGTATGCGGTGCTTTTGAAACCAAATGGATTCACTCCATCCATACCCAGGCCAAGTCTCAAGTTTCTGGGCTCTGTTTTAAAGCTGGGCCACTCATCTTCAATATGCTTCCAAGCAGGAGTGTCTGCGGGAATTCTCCACATGCCATCATCCGATCGATGTGAGGAATGCCATGACATGAGCTCTGCTATGGATTTGCACTTGAACATGTGTTTGATGCGAGGAATTATAGGAAAGTGTCGCAAGACTTTACGAGGTACATCAAAACTCTTCATATCTGTTCTGTACCTTGCTTCACCACAAGTGGGACATGTCAGAGCCTCCTTATGCGTCCCACGAAAGAGAATGCAATCATTGATGCATGCATGTATTTTATCATAATCCAGTCCTCCAAGAGATGTCACATAGCGCCTCGCTATGTCTCTTGAGGTGGGCAGTCTATTTTCCTTTGGAAGCATGTTTGACAATAGCCTGCATCCAATATCATCAATTATAATTAGTCTTAAATCCTAAACCTTAAACCACTAATTCAAATTTATAAGTTAGAATGCTTACTTCAACAATGCGTCAAGACTTGCATTGCTCCATCCATAAACTGTTTGTATATTAAGTAGTTCAAGGGAAGCACGTAAAACTGAGAATGTGCACCCTTCAAACACCGGTGTCGATGAAGCTTTATAAAGATGCTCTTGTTCCATATCATCGTCGTCCATACCTTTGGGATCATCCTTAAAAAGATTCCACACCATATCATCAAGCACCTCCTCTTCCACAACTTTGTGGGGTGCAGGGCTATTGTCGTCCCTTTCCCACTCATCTCTGACAATAGATCCCGAAGCTCCAGCATCATCTCGTCGACGCTTTACGTGCTCTCGTCGCGCGTAGGGTACCATGTTAGGGTGTGGTACTGCATCCTGCTTCAATTTATCAAATTATATGTTACAACTCTATTAATTTAATTTGGATACCATGAGTCATTTGAATACCATCAATTTACATCTACTCACCTCTAAACCTGTTTGATTCCATTCTCCATACATGGAGATGTGATTCAAGGTAATTCGACGTGCTCGTACAATGCATCCTTGACATCGATTACACATACATTTGATCCGTTGTCCCAACCACACATCGCGATTACGATGACGCATTGTCTCATCTTCCCCAGAACTGCTTGAAGAGGTTGATGACATCCTGTGTACAAACCAGAAAACACAAACTCATTATATATTTTTAATGAAAGCACAAAATCGCGTGTATTCACGCGGCTATCTCCTAAAACTTGCGTGTATAAACGCGGGTACTTCCTAAAAAACGCGTGTATTCACGCGGCTAATTTCTGCAAAACGCGTGTATAAACGCAGCTAAAATCATGTACACGCGAATATACCTGCGTTCATAAACGCGAACATAAACGCGGCGGCATATTTAAACTAAAAATAGCCCGCCTTCCCCAAATATAGATTTTGAACTTAGAAATCAACAGTGCATGCGTTTTCGCCTGTTTTCGCCTCTTCCAACAGCAAGGAGGGAGCAGAGAAAGGAGCACACACACGGGAGAAGGAGGGAGCAGAGAAGGAGCAGAGAGGACTCACTTTTTCAGAGGTGAGTCACTTTGTCCTCTGCCTTGTCTCTTTTGTCAGATTTGTTTACTTTGCTCTTTGCTCTTTGGGTTTGTCTTTTTGCACACGATTGGGTTGCTGCATCCTGACAGGGGCGACAATGGCTGGTCCTTTTATAAGGACATTCTGTCTTTGTCGGGGGGTCGGTCTTTTCGCGAAATTTTTTTCGCAGGTCGCGTGTACGAACGCGTGTAGAAGCGCGTGTAACCTGTCTGCAGAGTTTTTTCACGCGCATATACACGCGTTTTTTGCCGGGTGTATACACGCGTTTTTTGACGGGTGTATACACGCGTTTCTGCAGACAGAAAACTGCGGCGTTTCAGATTTCATGGTTTGCAGGCAATTGACTTGTGTAATGACAATGTGTGAGTCAAGAGACAGCCCATGATGTACATGATGATGTTTGTTGCAGGTTCTTTATGGATATTCCAGGTTCTTCATCCGATCCATTTGCGTATAGCAATTGGTTGATGGAGATGATGAATCACTTTGGGCGCCAACCTGGTCCGGTTGAGCTTACAGAGTATATGTATGCCCATCCCCCTCCTTCCCTGCCTGGTGTCTATACCCCTACCGCGAGTATCCAGGGCACTCCAGTGCCGTCTATTCCTCCGAGTCCGACGAGACGGCATGCAGCTTCTCCTCTTCCACGTCCACCGAGGAGACATACCTCGTCCCAGACACACTCACGTACACCCTCACAGCCACCATCACGTGCTCCCTCAGAGCCACCGTCACGTCAGGGCTCACAGCCACCGTCACGTAGACAATCCCCCAGTCGTGACTCCACCCGCAGCAGTAGGAAGAGTGGGAGTGGAGGATGCGGCGGGTGCTTTGTGGTGGGGGAGGTGGGGGAGGTGGGGGAGGTAGTAGGGCACGGGGTGAGAGAGGAGATAGAGGGAGAAGAGTTAGAGGAGACAGTTCGGAAGAGGAGGAGATGAGAGAGATGGAGAGAGTGGTTTGCTATGATGTGACGGATAGGGGCGGGATAGTGATGGATGCGAGGGGGAGGGAGGTAATGGAGTACATGCGTGGGGTAGTATCAAACTCATATAGAAATTGTTTTATTAAATTTAAAGATCAAAATAGCCGATTAGTTGGGGAGGTGATAGAGGCTGTACACAGTCGGTACCCCAATCCCCCACATGCTACATTCTCGGATGTATGGGGAAGGACGCGAATAAGGGAGATCTTAAGTAATAAAAGATCTCACCTTAAAAAACTCGCGTATGATGACCGGCTAAATGTAGCTGCGGGTGGCTATCCTGCCGAGAAACCTGCCACTGCGCACAAACGCGAGTGGAAGGAGGCAAAGAAACGAGCAGAGGGTGGCGTGAAGAGCAGGCAGCATGTGGAGGCACGACGGATCCAGATGGAGACCGTTGGATCTTCGCATTTCGGATCTGGCGGCGTCGAGTCATGGGAGGCAGAGTTCGTAAGTATCCTGTCACTTTATTTGATTGTTTACTTAATTCATTGATTCTATGAATTGTTTTAATCTTACAAATTGTGTTGATTATGATACAGCGACGGGTTACGAGGAGGAAGCCCACAACCCACGATACTGCGTATGCTCGCCGGCATAGCAGACGTGACACGTGGGCCATCTTCAGAGCCGAGGGACGTATTACGGACGCGCAGTTTGAGTTGGCCATGAGACCATAGGGTCGACAGGTACTTGAAAATTCGTAACGAATGGTTTTGGTTTATTGAATTGCATATATATATATATATATACTTATATACTATATATTACTTGAACAGGCACAAGCTGCTGATGATCCACCGGCCGCCGCTGCAGAGGGTGGACGTGAGCACTACTCCTCGGACATTCCGACCGATGCGAGCTCATCTGAGCATGGGGGGAGCACCGAGTCATCATCTGGGTCTGAGTAGTACTCAGATTTGTAGTATCACATTCCATATTTAGGATGTGATTGTATATATTTTTTTGTAAACTCAAGCCATGGGCTACTTCGAGATATGGACTCCCTTGTATACATGTATGAAATTTTGATAGTAATATTGAATTGATTGATCGATAGTATTACATTCATGGCTGTCTTGAATCGTGTAATGACAATGTATGCATTCATGTCGTTCTTGTCTTAATCTCCCTCGTGCATATGTTCTTCGTGGATGGTCTAATGCACCAAAAACCCTAAACCAGAGAGTGCTATTGGGTGCTGGAATGCTGGAACAGTATTCAGGCACCAAATAGCACTCTCTGGATTTTTTTTTTTGCTCTCTGTTCGCGTGTATAAACGCGTCAAAACTGCTAAAACTTGCGTGTATCTGCGCAGATACTCTGGAAATTACGCGTGTATTAACGCGTATAAACTGGCAATAATGCGTGTATAAGCGCATCTAAATAAAAGAAACGCGTGTATAGACGCAAGTAAAAACGCGTCTATACATTGGAACTGAACAGGATGCGGCTATACACCCGTGTATAACCGCATCTAATATAATAAGAAGCGTGTATATTGGCGTGTATTAACGCGTCTGTGAAAAAAAACGCGGCTACACACCCGTGTATACGCGCGTCTGAGAGGTACTGTACACGCGGTTTTACACGCATGTCTCTGGCCGCGATTATACACGCGCTGATACACGGGCCCGCTACTTTTTTTCACAAGTCATTTTTAGCGGCTAAGAGCGCGGGTATGAGCCCAATCCCTTGTAGTGATTTAGTGCTTTCTCTCACACAGGCAAAATTATGTACGTTAAAAGATATCATGCACCATAACCTTGGATTGATGCATGTAGTTAAAGAAGGTGCGATTTGTGTTGCTTGCCTTTGATGAGATACAATGGCCACCACTGACATAAGGTACTCCTTCAGATGTACCATTGTGGGTAATGGAGCTTTGTATGCTTTCTCCCACTTCTTCTAGGCAAAATTGTGTGATCTTTGTGTACTTAAAAATCTGTCATGCAACAAAATAAAAAATGGCTATGGATCAATGCATAGAGTTAAATGTGTAAACTACCGCCGATTGTGTTTCTTGCCTTTAATAAGATATAATGGCCGCCGATTTATGT
This sequence comes from Cibotium barometz, assembly GCF_041138505.1. NCBI lineage: Eukaryota > Viridiplantae > Streptophyta > Polypodiopsida > Cyatheales > Cibotiaceae > Cibotium > Cibotium barometz. The sequence continues at coordinate 23,438,639 of NC_141085.1, forward strand.
TACTCCTTGAGATAAAAGGCCCTTGCTTTTTACTATATACAAAGAAAATAGGAAATGTGTATGATCTTCACTACTTTTGTTAAAGGTTCACATTAGTTTTGTAAACTTGAGAATGACTTTGTTAGTGGAATGTGGCTAAAAGAATAAAAGGGGTTTTAACATTGCTACTCAGTATAAGGTACTATAGCCTAAAGCGATACTCTATTTAGCGACATAAGTTAATAATGTTGCTATGCGACTCTCGTAGTAACAGTATAAGTAAGGAGTATTCCCTCCAAAGCAATGTTTTGATGAAAGAAAGTTACGGTTGTCACTTAGCAACACAAATAATATCGCTAGAATTGTAAGCGACACTACTAGGGACAAGATTCCCATTTAACAATAGGGTATATTGTGGTAGGCGATTACTTACATCATAAATCTCAACTCCAAACTCCGATGAAGCCGAGCAAATACTCAGAATTTACCGCACGAGCTGCACGTTGCCTGTTTTCCTATTTTAAGTGTTGTTTATCTGAAATGACATAACTTTTGATAGGAATATCAAGTTGACAAACCAATTGACTCTACAGAAAGCTTGCGACACTGTGCACACACCAAGGATAAGGAAACGTTTTGGTACCAATTGTGTTTCTATAATACAATTCCAATTAGGATAAGATAGGGTGGTCCAGATCAACCATCCAAGGACCTACATAGACTTGTTAACAATGGTTAATCACTGGAATTCTACAAAACATGAATAAGAGATCGAATGAAACATAGAACATGCACATGAATGGAATTAACTCAATTGATTCCCCCTTTCTCTTCTCTTCATGATAGCAAGATCGATGATGCTCTGACACCATGTTGGAAATACACGAACATGAAGAGATAGGGACATAGTGACTCAGAGAGAGAGAAGAAGAGAGTTACACCATATACACTCCCAAAAGACTAGTTCATATTTATTATAGTTTGTATATATAGGTGAGATCTAGGTCAAGTTAGGGTGTATAGCTCCAACACTAGCGACAAGATTCCCATTTAATAATAGAGTATACTATAGCAACTGTACTTCATAATTTTCACTTGTGCATTGCTCTCTTAGATCTCTGTATAGCAGCTTTTTTGCACACCCTAGGCAGCTTGCTTTGTTGCCTAGCTACACTTGACATTTCCGACACCTCTAGTCATGGATCCTACTTTTGATCTTGCTTAGGCAGATCTTAGTAGATGCAGATTTCTTTGGGGGTGTTTTGGAGGATGCCATGGTCTCCATGGATTTTGCTAGATTATATTAGAGACTTCATCAAATCTATTCAGAGGAGGCCAATCACTAGGTAAATGGAGGTACCCTTTACCATTCGAGAGAGCTAGTTGCGTTTAGATCAAGTGACCACGATGCATGTAAGTGGCTCTCTTATTGAAGTATGGTTTAGGGTATTTTTGCTTAAGTGACAAAATTAATGTATAATCTATTTTTGTTAATGTGTTGCACTTTAGTTCCATTCAACTTGGTAGCTTTACCAATCTTAGTGCCTATATTATAGGTCTTACAAATTATACAGACACAATTTGTCATTCACTACACGTCATAGCTCTTAGGAATTCTACACACACAATTTATCATTCACTACACATATCCCTTTGAAACCCATGTTTTCTAGCTTATCTACACATCCAAATCTTTATCTTGCAAGAAGATAAATATTTCTAGAGAGTGGTATTGGAAACTCATTGGGCCTTTGTCTACTATGGGTCGATCTCATTGAGGACTATGTGTCCTTCCACCTAGTCCATGTAATTTTCCAAACAATACTTCATTTATGAGACTCTCTAAGATCTCTTTCTAGCTCCTTTAAGTGCTTCTCCGCATAGGATTTTTTTGGGGTAAACTCTTCTTCTTCCAAAGTCAAAGGGTTAAATTCAGTTTATTTTGAGTCAAAAATTTACTTTTTCTTTGGTAGTGCCATTCTCTTATAAAAATAAAGCAATAATAATGAGCTTGATTTTTAGTAGGCTAGTAAGAGAAGGGCCTTATAGCTAGTTTCCAAGAGAAAGGGTAATTGGGAATCTTAGGGGTACTCTAAGACAGAGGTTGGTATACTTGTCTTGACCGAACCCTTAAGTTAGTGACAAACAATCTCTGATCAGAGTTAGAAAGTGTAGATTATTTATTGATATCTTTTTTATGGTCCATATTCTCATGGCATGAGAATGTCGGTCTATTTTCATGGCTTGAGAACTAAAGTTGATTTGCACAGTGAAAGATCCACCTTGATTTTACTTGGTTTAGTAGCACGTTGGGTAACCTTTGACTTCCCTTTCCACCATCATCCTCATTTCACTGAGCTTATGTAGTCCCAAGCCTTCCTTAAGCCTCCTTCATCAGGAAGGATGTCATGTGCACAAGGCAGTGCTATAGCTAATCCTAGATCGAGATCACTTATTAGGAAGCTTTAGGTGCATTTAAGACATGTAGCATCCTGTCGAGAACATCATATGGGCATGTCAGCAACATGAAATAATGGTGGAAAGTAAGAGTGGATAAGGCTATTGGCCAAACATAGTAGCATCCCATCGGCAACATCATATGGGCATGTCAACAACATCAAATAATGGTGTAAACTAAGAGTGGATAAGGCTATTGGCCAAACACATAAGGTTTATGCATAAGACTTATGTACAAGACGTTATATATATAGATTTATGAATAAGGACTTATGCATGTACCTTATGCATAATATTTCAAAAAAAGGGAGAGCTCCTAGAGACTAATGCATAAGTCTTATGCAAAAATCTCTCAACATGCATTGGAAGCTACCTAAGCATGCTCCTAGCTATCGGCATGCATTGGGAGCTCTTGATGCATGCTAGTACCTACTTGTATAGCTATTGACATGCATAGGGAGCTCTAGGTGTATGGAAATAGGTACCGGCATGCTTAGGTGCGTCCTGAGTACCTAAGCATGCTAGTAGCTCTATCGACATAGTTAGGTAGCTATCGGCATGCATTGGGAGCCTATTGGTGCATGTCGATAGCTCTGATAGCTACTAGCGTACTTAGATAGCTACCTCGCATCATACACCAAGAGCTCTCAATGCATACTGGTAGCATTGGCATATATTGGGAGCTATCAATGTATGGCAATAGCTATTATCATGCTTAGGTAACTATTGGCATACATTGAGCTACTGCTGTATGCTGATAGTAACCAAGTAGCTACGTACGTATGCTGGGAGCTGACCGGTAGCACCTAGCATGCATTGAGAGCTCCCAGTGGGTGTGCTACCTAACCATGAGGCTTATGCATATGGCTAAATAGTTAGCCTCATACATAAACCTTATGTATGAGACTTCATGCATTAGCCTCATGTCTCATTCATATAGCTTATGAATGAGACTAATGCATAACCTTATGCATATGGCTAATGCATTTTCCTCATGCATAAGCGTTATGCATAAGGCTTATGCATTAGCCTCATGCCTCATGCATATAGTTTATGCATACAACTTACACATTAGGCTTATGTATATGGCTAATGCATTAGCCTCATGCATAATCTTTATGCATGCAGCTTAAGCATGAGGCTTATGCATACATCTTATGCATGAGGCTAATGCATAACTTTTATGCATACAACTTATGCAAGAGGCTAATGCAAAACCTTTATACATAAAGCTACTGCACAAGTCTCATGCATAAGGCTAATGCACAAGCCTCATGTATAAGGCTAATGTATAAGCCTCATACATAAGGCTCATGCATAATGTGTGTGAATATTTTATCGAGAAAAAAAGCATATAAAAATATTTGACTTAAAGCTTATTTTCATTTAAAAAAAACTGCCAAGGTTTATAAAACTCAAGACAAAAGTAGAACACGATTTGTCTCTTTCATGGACAAAAGAGAGAAATTTCTTGAGACTCTTGGGAAAAGGATTAATGGGTGGAGTCTCCAAAGTGTAAACAAAGCTTGTAAAAGCTATATATATATATATATATATATATATATATATAACATAAAACTCTATTTGCAAAATGTGCCAAGCCTCCAAAAAACTAACATGCTTATGACTAAACAGGAATCAGAAGGTGACCATGTCTTCAAGATCAGACACAATTGATGCATTTGCCATTGTCCAAAACCCCTTCTTCGACTCTCATAAGCATTGAAACCTTCAAGGCAAGAATTTCTTAGTTTTAATCGACTGATAGTGAACATTGCTTCCTCCAAACATTTTTCAGTGACTTCTATCACAAAATAAGCCTTTTCATTAAGCTTATTTTGTGACTTCTATCACAAAATAAGCCTTTTCATTAAGCTTATTAAATAAGATCTTTCTTAAGCCTTAATCTTCTTATCCTTTGAGGCTTTTAAAATATCATTACTTTAAGTCTTTAAACCCACATTTTAGTGACCTTTTCATACTTAGGGATATAGATAAGGGAACTTATCCACACAAGAGTTTGATCATGAGGGAAAAATAAAATAAAATCTTTTGGTAAGCATCTTTCAAGCTTTTGACATATCTACGACCAAAAGCGGTCATAAATCCCTTCCATTCACAAGCATCTTTCAAGCTTCTGACATATCTACGACCAAAAGCATGATGAAGCGGTCATAAATCCCTTCCATTCACAAGCCCTCAACAAAGTTAAAATAACAATACTCATTACGAATACATTAATGATGATAGTCACTAAGGATACATTATTATACCCTATACAAAATGTGCATCCTAGAAGAAGAGCATATGTTTGTCACATTTTCCTTCCTCACGAACTAGGGAGGATTATTTATTACCACAAAAATTGAAAATCAGAGTCAAGATGAGCAGTTTCCCCAACAAGAATACGACTTAAGAAATTCGTTAGCAAGAAGGTCCACCTAATGGGGTGGGTATATGGATGAAGGAGATAAAAAAATAAATTTTATATCAACTCAGACACACATTATATGAATATAGCCACCTCATAAGGTGCACTTTATTCGGTGGCTATATGAGACACAAATAATGAATTTTATGTTGAATCACACACTTTTAATATTCTTGTTCATATCATCTTTGCACATTCAAGAAACCCCCTTATCAAAATAGATTATTGATGATCACATGAATTTTGCAAGTTCAACCCTATGGCAAAGATGAGGTGAGAGGGTACACTCAAAGTATTGCTAATCCTATGGGATTAATGGTGTTTAATCTAGCTCCTTAAAATTTTAGTAAAAATAAGAGGGGGATGGGAAAAGCGAGGAGCCTTGAGAGATTTTATGGCATCTTTTAAGAGGAGGGGGTATCAAAACTGTAAACACAAAGGTGATTTGAGTGATAGCCAATGATGGTAGCACACTCATGCCAATGTCTATGCGAGGGAGAGAGGAAGAGCCAACCATGATTCTCTATCATGTATGTTTTGAAGAAACCCCTTATATAAGCAACAACATTCCAATTCCTATTCGAGGGAGAGGGGAGGAGCTAACCGTGCTTCTCTCTCATGTTTATTATGAAGAAACCCCATATAGCTTTTATATTAATAAGGTTGTAGGGCATATGTAATTTTCCCCCTTCTCTCTCTTTCCATTAAGGAGTGAATTGCATATTTTTTTTATACGATATTATGTATAATGTGAAATATGTGTATTCTATGTGAAGTGGCAAAAACAATTGAACTATGCTATTTGATATAACACACACTAAACCATAGTGAGGTTCAAGATATTCTAGTAGTAGAAATAATATACAACAAAGATAAAATGATGATATTGAATAAGAATATGTTAATCATCAACGGTACTCACTAAGGTTACATTAATTATATCCTATATGAAGGGCATCCTAGAAGAAGAACACATGGTTGTCATGTTTTTCTTCCTTCTCAATACTTGTGCAAGATGATTTATTACCACAAAAAATAAAAATGAGAGTCACAATGAGCGGTTTACTCAGCAAAGAATAGGAGGTAAGAAATTTATTCGTTTTAGGAAGGTCCCCCTAATTGGGTGGGTATATGGATAAGGGAGATACAAACCATTAATTTCATATCAAATCAAATACACATTATATGATTAGAGCCACCCCATAAGGTGCACCTTATGGGGTGGCTATATGGCATAAAAACAATGAATTTTATGCCAAATCACACACACTTTTAACTTTTTTGTATGTGCCATCTTTGCACATCCAAGTAACCCCCTTATCAAAATACCTTATGGAGGATAATATATGTTTATTTTAACTAAAAGGGCGGTGTTGAAAGATATATATCCCTCCTCTTCAACTATAAGGAAAACGAGGGGGGGGCCAAGGGAAGAGCTTTGGTAGAGGTTATGGAAATTGTCAAGAGAAGAGGGTATCAAAACTCTAAACACAAATGTAGTTTGAGCAATGACCAATGACGATAGCACACTCATGAGTAAGAACATGTTAATGCCTATGAGATGGATACGGGAGGGGCCAATCATGCTTCTCTGTCCTATATGTTTTGCAGAAACCCTTTATAGGTTTGATCTTCATAAGGTTATAACACATGTTCTCTCTCCTTATAATATAAAGTGATTTGCATAGTCTTTTATGAAGGTATTAGTTAAATGTGTGTATATTATGTGAAGTACAAAATTTAAACCATGGTAGAAAAGGATATTTGATAACACACACACTAAAACATAATGCATTTCAAGATATTCTAGTTGACATAGAAATAATATACAACCAAAGATAAAATAATGGTACTCATTAAGAATACGTTATTAATAATACTCATCACTAAGGATACAATATTATATCCTATACGAAAGGCATCCTAGGAGAAGAGAACATGTTTGTCACATTTGTCTTCCTCAAGAATAAGGGAGGATGATTTATTACCATAAAAAATGAAAATCAAAGTCAAGATGAACAGTTTGCTTTTACCAAGAATAGGAGGTAAGAAATTCGTTAGTAGCGAGAAGGTCCACCTAATGGGGTGGGTATATGGATAAGGGAGATACAAACATGTTTATTTTATAGAAAGACACACGCTATATGAATATAGCGACCCCATAAGGTGGACCTTATGGGGTGGCTATATGGATACAAAAATGAATTTTATATCAAATCACACAATTTTAATATTTCTGTTCATGCCGTCTTTGCACACCCAAGGAACCCCCTTACCAAAATACCTTGTAGAGGAGAATATATGTTCAATTTGACTAAAATGGAGGTGTTGAAAGTGATATAGCTCTCCTATTCAACCATTGCTACCTACCACATGATTTTTGAAAGTTCAACCCCATGGCAAAGATGAGGCGAGAGTATCCAAAATGTTAACACAAAGGTGATTTGACAGATAGCCATTGATGGTCGCACATTCATGAGCAACAACATGTCAATGCCCTATGCGAGGGAGAGGGGAGGAGCCAACCATGTGTCTCTCTCATTTTTGTTTTGAAGAAACCCCTTATAGATTTTATCTTTATGAGGCTGTATGGCATGTGTGATTTTTCTTCTTTTGGCTCCTTACAATATAGAGTGAATTGCATAGTTTTTTAAAGGTATTATGTATATTAGTGAATATGTGTATTGTATGTGAAGTGGTACAAATTTTGAACAATGCTAGCAATCATATTTGATATAACACACACCAAAACATAATGAGGTTCAAGATATTCTAGTAGTAGAAATAATATACAACAAATATAAAAATGATGATACTCAATTAAAATACATTAATCATTCATGGTACTTACTAAGGATATATTATTATATCCTATATAAAAGGCATCCTAGAAGATAAGCACATTTTTATCATGTTTATCTTCTCGAGCATCGAGGAGGATGATTTATTACCACAAAAAATAAAAATGACAGTCAAGATGAGCGGTTTACTCAATAACAATACGAGGTAAGAAATTCATCTGTGGTGAGAAGGCCCTAACGGGGTGGTTATATGGATAAGGGAGATACAAACAATGGATTTTATATGAACTCAAATACATGTTATATGAATATAGCCACCCTATAAGGTGCACCTTATGGGGTGGCTATATAGGATACAAACAACGAATTTTAATACAAATCACACACACTTTTATCTTTACTATTCATGTCATGCTTGCACATCCAAATAACCCCCTTATCAAAATACCTTAAGGAGTATAATCTATGTTTAGTTTAACTAAAAGTTAGGTGTTGGAAGATATATGGTCCTCCTCTTAAACCATTGCTACCTATCACATGATTTGCAAGTTCAAACCCTACGGCAAAGATGAAGTGAGAGGGTGCAAACAAATGATTGCTAATCCTATGGCATTAATGGTTTTCAATCTAGCTCCTCAATCATTTTTGACTCTTATTTGGGGATGTCGGTTGCAACAATAAACAACAAAGATTGTCCCCCCTCCAATGTTTCTTCTCACCCTCTCACCTCATCTTCACTAATCCAATGGAATTAATATTATTCAGTCTAGGTCCTCAAACATTGTGAACTCTTCTTTAGGGATGTTGGTTTCCATAAATCAAAAAGATTGTCCCTCAAATAATACACATGTCTCTAATCACATTCTGTAGGGACTTCACTCTAGCTTTCTCGAGTTTATCCCATTGGTTTTGCATCAACAAACATGTCCCTAATAACATCGTGTATGGTCTTTACTCTCAACTTCTCCAACTTATTCCACAGCTTCTCCATTGCTAACAAAAGTGGAAAACTTAGAGGGTAGTTCCACCATGATTTGGTAGTTGGTACTTGTGTATGCATACAAATAAGTGAAAAGTGAGAGTATATATTTAAGGCATCAAGTCTTATATTTTAAAAAACCTAGAAAATGGATTTGAAAAAATCCACTAATAACTCTCTCTCTCTCTCTCTCTCTCTCTCTCTCTCTCTCTCTCTCTCTCTCTATATATATATATATATATATATATATATATATATAGTTTTATTTTATTTTTTTCTTACGATTAGATTTTGACACTCTAGGATTAAGTTTTTTAATTATCAGAGTGAATCTTTTTTTCAAGAATTATAATGGAATATTTATTTGTTTAAGAAATAAATCTCAAAAATTAAATAGTCATAAATCTGTTGACAAAGTTAAGTTGACAAAAATATTGTTTTGTGAGAATCATGAGGCGCACGGCCTGTGCTAGGTAGCCGAATCCTCTTACCGATGTGATGAACAGTTAGATCCGGACGTTTGTAAAGCCGTGCACCAATCCCAACCTGGTCCCTTCAAGGGTTTAGAGGAACAGTTAGGAGAAGTAGTGGAAAAATGGATCGAGGCAATGGAAGAGTATTTTGGTGTAACCGGTTATAATGAGAGGAGCAAGATGGCTCTCACCAGATTGAAAATTGTAGAAACATCTAGGGTCGCATGGAGGAACCATTGCGAGACAAACCGTCTCGACCGAAATACCCATACCTGGTCAGATCTTAAAGCTTACCTCAGGAAGAGGTTCTGTCCTCCGCGCTTCCTGGAAACCAAAATGAATGAGTTCTTGGAACTGAAGCAGGATGACCGGACGATTGAAGAATACCATTAGGCATTTGCCCATCTCCTCAAATATTCTCCACTTTTGGATGAAGAGCAGCTAATGGCTAGATTCATTCGCGGGATGAACAAGCCATTAGACACTTTAGTGAAAAATGCCAAACCAGTCTCAATGGCAGAAGCTGTCAGATTGTCAAAGGAATTTGCCAAAGCATTTGTTGTTGAGGTCCCGCTGCACCCTCAAACTTTAAAAGGTTCCAAACCCCGAGAAGTGCTTCAAACTTTCCACCCCCAAAGAGGCAGCAAGGTCCTAATCAGAATCAAGATGCTGGGAGATTCAGAAGTGAAGGAAGACCCTTCCCTCGGAACACTTTCTCAGGAGGCCCACCTTTTTCAAGGGTTCAAAGGGATGAGCTTAGAAGTGAGAACATGTGTTTTGGGTGTCAGGGTTTCGGTCACCAGCTTAAAGATTGCCCGACTCCTGCCATGTCAATAGGACAAGGAAGTCAAGGACCCAGAGTGCAGAGACTAGCCCCTTCGTATCAGTCACCGTCTCGCCAAAATTAGGGCAATCCCAGGAGAACTCCAGCTCAACCACCTGCCTCTGTTCAGAGTAGTCCCAAAACTCCCTCCCAAAATTGGGGTAACCAAAGAGAAAGAGTTTCGCCCCAATCTGCAAAACAGCCGTAGCAGTTACGATAGCAGAAGTAGTGGAAGAGGAAAGAGGTCAGATTTATGCCGCGATTGAAAACCAAGGGCCAAATCGTCAATTCTCTGTCATCCATGCTCCACTTGAGTATACGGGTAAGCCATTTAAGCTTTTTATTGATTAAGGCAGTACTCATTCATTTATTTCCCCAGGATGCTTGCATAAGCTAGTCTTAGAACAGAAATCAGGGAAACTTATGCAAGTTGAATTGACCAGTGGTGGGAAGATTCTTTTCACCCATGAGACAGATCGTATATATTCAGTTTAATCTAGATGGGAATGTAACTGAATACGAGTTCAGAGTCTTACCTTTGGGATTTTCCAACGGAATCCTTGGAATGGATTGGCTCCATAAAAATCAAGCTCACATTCACTCTCACAATGGAACCATTTCCTTCCGTGACCTTCATGATGGGAACAAAGCTCAAGGAACTAGAATTTCTGGATCCCCAGATCTGTAATAAGTAAAAGCTTCTAGGTTACTGAAAGGACTTAGAAAGAAGTGGCTCATTAATGTTGTCAAAATGAATCCGGTAGACACAAAGTTAAAGGCTAAAGAACCAAAATGGTTAAGTGAGTATGATGATTTATTCCCAGCAGAGCTTATTGAGATGCCTCCGATTCGGGAAGTAGATCATGAGATAGAATTGACCCCTGGAGCTCAGCCAATAGCCCAGTGCACGTAGAAAATGCCAGTCCCTGAAGCCATTGAACTCAAGAAATAGCTTAGGCAGCTGTTAGAACAAGGGTTTGTAAGACCCAGTGTTTCACCTTAGGGAGCGCCAGTTCTCTTTTAGAAAAAGAAGGATGGAACGTTAAGACTCTGTGTAGATTATAGAGGTCTCAATTAGTTGCTGCTGATAGTTAAGAATAAGTATCCTATCCCCAAAATTGATGAGCTTCTGGACAGGCTAAATGGAGCCCAGATCTTCACAAAGATAGATCTCAAATCAGGGTATTATCGGATCACGATTAATGATCAAAGACAACCATCAATACTCGCTATGGGCACTATGAATTTATTGTCATGCTATTTGGATTGACAAATGCCCCAGCTACATTCAATCGCCTAATGCAAGACATTCTCAGAGAATACTTGGATGATTTTGTTCTTGTTTTCTTTGATGATATTCTGCTTTACTCAAAGAATGCAGCTGACCATGAAGCTCACGTCCGTAAAGTTCTTGAGATTCTAAGAAACCACCAACTCTTTGCAAAAAAGAGCAAATGCACTTTCTCTGTCGACCATGTTGAATACTTGGGCTTTCTGGTATCCAAAGACGAAATTTCTCTAGATTCCGTAAAAGTCCAAGCAGTCATTGATTGGCATGAACTGACAGTGAAAGAAGTCAGGGGATTCTTGGGATTAACTGGTTGGTATAGAATTTTTATACCTAAGTATGCTCTCATAGCTTCCCCTTGACTAATCTTCTCAAGAAGAATACCCGGTTTCAATGGTCTGCCGCCGCCAAGTGTCAGAGCGCTTTTGATAAGCTGAAGACTGCCTTGGTAACCAATCCCATTCTGAAGTTGCCAACTTCTCTCTACCCTTTGAGGTAGTAAGTGATGCCAGTGGTTTTGCCCTGGGAGGTGCGCTCATGCAGGAAGGTCATGCAGTGGCCTATGAATCCCGAAAACTCATAACACATGAGAGAAATTATACTGTCCATGACCTAGAGCTACTTTCAATAGTCTATGCCCTGAAGTTGTGGAGACATTACCTACTCCGTCAAAGATTCACTTTGATGACAGATCATCAGAGCTTAAAGTGGATCTTCACTCACAAGGATCTCAACATGCGCCAAAGAAGGTGGATGGAGACCCTGTAGGAATTTGATTTTGAAATCAAGTACCGCCCAGGCAAAGAAAATGTGGTGGCAGATGCCCTGAGCAGAAAAGCCTCCTTGCTTGCAATCACAGTGGTGTCAAATCCATTGATTAATGAAGCAAGAGAGAAGATCATGCAGGATAGATTCTTTGGCCCTATTGCTACCCTACTTATGCAGGAGAGCAAAATTCCTCAGGAGTTGAACCGAGTTCAAGGGTCTCGGGGGGGTCACTATATGTAAAATATCCCTATCGCGTGCGTTCAAGGCCTATATTTTAAATCCCTTATTTGTGAATTTTTAAATCTATATAATATCCCCTTTTCTTTATGAATCTGTAAATTTTTTTGAAAAAATTTTAAATCATACTCTTATGTAAATATATTTCTGTAAGTTTCATAAATTAAAATTATGCTTCTGTTGAACGCACGTGATATTCACATTTTTTTGTGAGTGACCCCCCCCGAGTCAAGGGTACAGCCTGGATGAAGGAATTATGTATTATAATAACAGGCTATGCATTCCCAATGATGAGGGAATTAAGGGTCAAATTCTGAATGAAGCCCATGATAGCCTTATTGCAGGATATCCAGGATTCATCAAGACCTACATGATCACGTATGTCAATGCCTGATATGTTAGAAAGTCAAAGCCGAGAGAGTAAAAATGCCTGGGAAGTTACATCCATTAGACATCCCCTAGATGAAGTGGGAATGTATCAGTATGGATTTTACTACTGGACTACCTTCAGTAGTGCAATCAGGTTACAACTCCATCTTCGTGTGGTAGTTGACAGACTAACCAAAGTTGCCCATCTAATTCTAGTAAAAGAAACGTATATGTACTGAGCCCGAATCATGTGCTTACTGAGATGAACTCTTAACTTCTTCAACCCAAGGGTGGATGGAACTCCAACCTGCAGAAATCCTTGATGTTCGGGAGAAGGTTCTCAAGAATAGAATTCTGAAGAAGTATTAGTCAAATGGAAGTTCTATCCTTTTGAAGACGCCACCTGGGAGAAAGAATCCGAATTTATGCCGCCAGATTACTCCCAGTTTTACGAGATGAGGACATCTCGCATTTTTCAAGTCGGAGAGGATGTAAGATTCCTCCCCAGCCCCTCAAGATGTCCAGTTTCTTCCCATGTAATCAATCCCCTTTTCAGAATAATAAAAGATCTTGTTTTATCTGTTTTGGCCTAGAGAGAGAAAATATTCTAGAGAGAGATAATTCAGTTTTTAGATATATTTGGATGAAAAAATATCCCTTCTTATTGAAATAAATTCCCTCGAAACAGAAGTTTTAAAAAAAATTCCTAAGGTGCATTAGAAATAAGTTATAATGTGTAAAAAAAACCTTAGCCCTAAGGATCAAGATTTTTTGAAAATTTTGTATTAAGGTTCCTATGGACCAATAAGATTAATCCAAATGTAGGGAGGAGATAAATTGAAGAATAAAATAAAAACCCCCCAAAAATGAGTAAATGCTTACATAAGATGAAGAGTGGACTAAGGACGAAAGAAAAGAATTAAAAAACTGAATTTTGACACCTCAGAGTGGGGATCTCCCCTCATGAAGTAGGCACCTTTTTCTCATCATTACCTCCAAATTTTAATCAATTAAATGAGATATTTTCATCTCTCCTCTCTCCTATTTCAAAACTAGATCCAAAAAGTAAGTTGAACTGACAAAAAATTGACCAAACTAGTCTGAAAAATTAGCCAAACTAGTTTGGAAAATTCTAGAATCAGTTTGCTTGGTTAGAGGCTCATTTTTTCCTATAAATAGAAGCCTCCTTCTTTGTAAAAGCTTAATGGTGTTTATGCACTGTTACTCTACTCTACTCCTGTCACTCTACTCCTGTCGTCCTGAGCCATCTACATTGAATTTCTTAATAATTCAATTGTTTTTCGCCTAATCCTCTCCAAAGTGAATTGGTGGCCACTCTTGCTTCAAACAAGAGTAGAACCCTCAATCCCTCAAGCCAAAGGAGAGCTTACAAGCTCCATGTAAGCTAAATGTCTTACTTGTTTAATGAAAAATCTATGGTTTTTTTAAATTTTATGCTTTACAAATGTTTGAATTAAATTCAAATGCTATGCCTTTGATAAAAAGGCCAGCCCCTTCTCTCCTTTGAATTCCAACCTTTCTCAATCCTAGAAAGAATAACTAAGGGATTAATTAAACTCTTCTTATTGTTTACTACTCTCTTGATTTTAAAAAATTATGTAGATTAGAGTTCTATAAATCTAATTTGGGTTAATTTAAGTTAAATAAAGAATGATAAAAATGAGAAATGGTCAGCCATACAAAGGAGATTATGGTAAAATTTTCCAGAATTTTGTGGAAAAGAAAGTTTGTTTTTATGTTATTCCAAAAGAATAATTCCCACCATTTTTGCATCTAAAAGAACTATTCTAATTACTCCATGTACATATTCACCTAAGAATATGCATGGATATCATTGATATTAATTATTTAAATTGATTTCTATGCATAGAAAGATGCATAATGGAAATTTTTTTAAATTAAAAAAGTGTTATTCTTATTAAAATTGATTTTTACGCATAGAAAGATGCATAAAGGAATTTTTTTATTATAAAAATGTTATTCTTGTTAAATTTGATTTTTATGCATAATGAAATTTTTTTTATTATAAAAGTGTTATTCTTATTAAATTTGATTTTTATGCATAGAGAGATGCATAATGGAAATTTTATTATTATAAAAGTGTTATTCTTATTAAATTTAATTTCTATGCATAGAAAGATGCATAAAGGAATCTTTTTTATTATAAAAGTGTTATTATTATTAAAATTAAATTCTATGCATAGAAAGATGCAAAAAGAAATTTTTTTATTATAAAAGTGTTATTCTTATTAAATTTGATTTCTATGCATAGAAAGATGCATAAAGGGAAACAAAATTTATAAAAGTGTTATTCTTATTAAATTTGATTTCTATGCATAGAAAGATGCATAAAAGAAATTTATTTTTATTACAAAAGTGTTATTCTTATTAAAATTGATTTTTATGCATAGAAAGATGCATTAAGGATTTTTATTAAATTATAAAACCGTTATTCTTATAGAAAATAATTTTTATGTGCATAAATAATTTTTTTATTTTAAAAGTGTTATTCTTATTAAATTTTATTTTATGCATAAAGGATTTTTTTTATAAAAGTGTTATTCCCCTTTAAGTTGATTTTTATGCATAAATAGATGCATAAAGAATTTTTATATCAAAATTAGAATTCTCTTAAATTCTATATTTAAATTCTATGAGTATTCGGTAAATGAATAATTAAATACTCTAAGAGAGAAATTTCTATTATTTTATATGCACACGGATTATTAAAAAAATTTAAAAAATCTATCGAGATCGAAATATTCAGATAAATGATTAATTTGTTCCTCATTGGAATTCATAACTAATTTAGAAATCAGTTAAGTGAATATTCAAAGAAAGAAATTCAGTAAAATAGTAACTGAATTATCAAACCTTTTCGAGAAAGATAGTTTAGGAAAAATCTTATCCGACACTCGAACCTTGAATCAGACTAGGAGTGTCTTACGCCAGAATGCTGGAGGGAGCATTTGGTATATGTTTTTCTAAGGGAAGTTTGCTTGCAAAACAGCTGGTGGGGAGTGTTGAAAGGACAGCTCACGCGCTACAATGGACGAGGGCCGACGAAACGGTCCCTGAGTGAAGTGCCAGGACACCTAAGGAGGACCCCGGAGAGTTCTGACCAGGCGATGCACGGGCTCACGGTGCCTAGGACACCCATGCGTATGTCGTGGAAGATATGTATAATGGACGAAATAATTATTGTAATGTGCTACTGGATCTCCTCTTGCTGATGACCAACTGGTCTCAACGGAGAGTCCAGAGTGATACTATTTTTTTTAGAAACAAGGGAGGGACTAGATGGAATTTTTTAGTTATGATATTTATAACCATTGTCAATGGATTATTTTATATGTTAAAGTTTTAAAGAGGAGTGTGTGCATATCTGTATTCGAAAGCAAAAGTTAAGAAAGGCATTCAATTATGGGTGGGTGAGTAATTATCTAGTTCTACCGATTCCAATGGTTGGGTGGTGGCTAACTCATGGGCTTGAATCAGTGGAGTTTTAATAATCAAATTGAAATAATAGGAATATGCTTAGAATTCAAATAGTTAAATAACAATCTGAAGAATTTCTCAAATGAGTAGATCAACGGCTGTGCCTGATATCGGTTAGGAAAAAAGCGTTGATTTTCTCAAATGATTAGATCAATGGTTGTACCTAATTTTGGTTAGAAAAAAGCATTGATTTCTTCAAATTAAGTCAGTGATAGTTTTCCTTCTATCTGGTTTAATCAAGTGAAGGATAGTTTAGTCTCTTAACCCGATAGAAAATTCGTTATAAGAAAAACAAAAAGGTGAAATCATCCCCATTTTTTGGGCAAGGGAAATTTTCTCGGTTTCATTTTCGGAGTGACCACCAGATTAGTCTCGTGTCTGGACATTCGAGGGCGAGGCCCCGAGTGGGAAACCCTGCCCCACGCTAGAGGAAGCTACTTCCGCCTAGCAATCGGGAATTCGGTGCACGGAGAGAGGGCAGAGGGGTCTAGCATTATGAGTGCAAAAACAAACTAGCATCATGTGAGGAACGTGAGGGCTTAATTATAAGAGATCAAAAGACAAGGCAAAATGTGCAAGAGAATGTACATGCATTTTCAAGTAAAGACAACACTCGTGGAGAAAGAGGAAAATCTATTGCAACTTGTTAACCCATGACAGACATTGAGACGTACTATGTTTTACGTCATTAATTTAAATATTCTGAGTTGTGGGCCGGGCTTGTCGGCACCATATGTTAAGGATAAAGGGATTGGGTGATCGCCGATGAGAGGCGCACCTTGAATATCAGCAGAGTAAGGGTTAGGATCGGTCGACCATGTATGGGCGCCCATGTGTGAACGGCCAAGTCACCTATAAGAGTCAAATATAACCCTAAAACCCTCATTCTCATGTGTTGTGAATACAAGAGTGATCTTGCCTTATCTCCTTGGTTTCCTTCTCCTGCGTGTGTGAGAGAGAGAGAGAGAGAGAGAGTGAGAGAGCGAAGAGCACTGTGTAGCGGCACGGCGGCGGAGAGGCGGCGGCCCTTTCTTCACTGCGACGCGGGAATCCTTCAAGGCGACGCTTGAGCAGTGAGTGACACACCTTTTGCATTCTGTTTGAGCTTGCTTCCCTGGTTGTATGCTTGCAGCCATTCGTGGCTCGCATACGGTGTTCGGCAAGTCCCCAGCTCTATGACCTGTGCGGCAAAAGCGCACATTTTTGGCGCCGCTGCCGGGGAATTGCCCTGCACTAAGCTCCAATTTGCAGCTCGGTCTACTGCGTGAAGTGAAATTCACATTGTAGGAAAGGCGACTGTGTGTTTGTTGTTGATGTGTTTCTGTTTGAAATCAGTTTCTGCAATTCTGTTTCTTTTGTTATTTTTTTGCACCGCATGCATTCTGTTCTCTGGTTTTCTGCGTGTGAGGGGGGATTTCTGAATTCCCAGGCCTGCGCTGTGTGCGAACTGCGTCGTTGCAAAGTCTGAACCCTAGAAAGCTTATCCCCAAAAAAAAATAAAAAAAAATAAAAAAAAAATTTAAAAAAGAAAAAAACCAAACGTGTGGAGAGGAAAGATTTTTTATTTGGAGAAATTTTTTTTGAAAAGAAAAACCCCCAATCGACCCTGGCCCGACCTCGGTCTCAGTCTTTTGATATATATATATAGGAGAGTGAGCCTCCATAGCTTTCTTTCAAGTGAGAGCTTATGGAAAGTTGTGCCCTATATGTAGCCTACCCCCCAAGGAGTAAAGTGAGCATGTGGGATAAAGCCCTCACCCTTTCCTCCCCACAAGAAAATAGGCTTTTCTCCCTTCCCCCACAGGGAAACGGACTGTTTTGAGGACCACAGGAGCTCTGGATAGGCGAACACGGTGCTGTAAAGCACGCTAGGACCTTTTAACACCATATTAGTGAATTTGGGAATTTCCCAATTCCCATTTTTGAACACTTAAAAAAGGGGACATGGATAACATGTTTGTAAGTTTCTCAAAACCGTATCATATGACCTATCGTTGTTGGAAAGCGCTTGAAAAATAGAATCTAAAGAGCTATAAAGCGCTCATTTTGGATTAGTGGTGTTCAAGTTATGGTTAATCCAAACTTTTGACCACGTGTCCCAAACTTGTGGGAAATTCCCATATATCCCCAATATGGTGTTCTTTAAACGATACGCTCGTTTTTCGAGCTATCACACGCCCTAGTCCAAGTTCGACCGTAAGTAAGGGGGTCAAAAACGAGTTAAAAACAATCTAAAAACAAGTAAAAACGGGGTGCGAAACACCTAAGAAACCACTTGTGTGAGTTTCAAGGGTAGTTACCAATGCACGTAGGGTACCCACGTCACATGCATCTACGTTCTGGTTGGGTGCTAGAGCCTGAACCACTAGAAAGCATTTCAGTTTACGCAGGCTCACACCATCCCTCCACGTCATCTTGGCCTTCGGCTGGAACCCAAGGGAGTGCAACCCAAGATCCACGAATAGTGGATAGTGACTCGTCCTCTGACTCAGAAGCCATGGAAGGGCACCCTACCAAGAACCCTGAGGAGACAAGCCAAAACAGGCCAGTTTGGGCCCCACAACCCAGATCTAGCATGTTTAGTCGTCTAATAGAGACCTTTAGTAGAGCTACACGCTCTGAACATGCGACAAGCGAAGTAAATGAGGAAGGAGGGGTAGTAGATTCGCCATTCACATCTTATGTAGACCCTACCCTCCCAAAGAGTGTCCATGGGGATATTCTACCCACTTCGTTTAATGAGGGCCCTACTGAGCTACCACCTTCCTATGCTCTTCCTAAAGTAGAGGTCCCTAGAAGCCAATCCATAAGAAGTGACATTGTGTCCACTTCAAGAGAACCGTTTGGCACACTAAGTCTGGATGGGATATTTCTCAATGAAAATTGGGAATATGATCTACACACAGAGACTCTAACTGACCTATACACGGAATACACATACCATGTAGGTTGGTTAGAAGTCCTACGATCTACATCTAGCACCACTAATCTAGAGGAGCAACAACAAATGATATGTGAGGTTATTCATAGAATTATCCAAATTGAGAGGCAAAATAGGGGAGTGAACTTAGTTTCCACTGGCCCTATGAGATTTTTGGATACGGGCAAGGCCAAACAACCAACCCTATCACAATTGGAGACTCCCTCGGTGAGTCCCATAGAGCCTTCGTATGTTGTTTCGCCTGGAGTCTCAATGCAGGTTGAGCCCACGAGTAGTAACTTTAGCTTTCCAACCTTGGCTCAACTTTCCATTAAGGAATACATAATGCCTACCCCAATGATGAGCATGACAAAAAGTGCACCTGTTACCGCTGTAGTTAGTACGACGCCGCTACCTAGTGGAACAGTACATACAACAGTGCGTGCCAGTGCCTATCAACCATATGTACCTATCACTACTCATGCTCATGTAGCTCCTACGCCTCTTAGTATGCCAATGGCGTATGCTCCACGACCGCCTTATCACAACCCTTATCCAAGAGGAGCTAGGCCTAGTCACATATCATATCCTACGTCATTTGCCAACATACTCAGACCAACGCCAACTCCTATCAGCCAGGCTATCCAAGAAGTGCCTCCACCAGCTATGCCTGCTCACCTAGGTGATCTCGCAGCGTTTGCTCAGACGATCGGATGATCTAGCGGAAAACATGCGGGGTATGCCTGAGAGAGAACCTAGAAGCAAGGCAGTACAAGTGGCTAAGCTCACTCAAAACTTCAGTGGTTAACGAGGATGTTAGGAAGCACATTGAAGTCTTTGAACACGTGTGTGATTCCTTGGAAGAGCACAATGACCTGCATAAGTGTAAAGCCTTAGGCTTAACCTTGAATGGGAAGGCCGGAGATTGGTATCGAACCTTAAGGGTTGAAGAGCGCACTCACTACCCCACTCTCAAGAGATTGTTCTTGAAAGAATACATACGTGAGGGTGTGCTTTGGGGGGTAGCATCTCAACTCCAAAAAGCTGAACGCGAGGAAGGGGAGTCAGTGAGAGACTTTATAAGTCGATTCAAGCATCTAAATTCTCGCTGCACTCCCGATGAGTGCTTCAATAATAACCAACTGCTCGATAGATTCATCCGAGGATTGCGCCACGAGGACATATACAATGGCCTAGTCATTAGAGGTCTTACAACGTGGGAAGCAGTCACTGCCAATGCAATCCAGTTAGAAGACAACTTGATGATTACAGGTAAAAAGGTGTCTTCGGAGACAAAATCCGTTAGTTCGCAAGTATCTGGGCATGAGCCAATGACGGTAAAACCTATTACCAAAGGAGCCCGAGATATCCGAAATGTCTGTGACCGACCTTACTAAGGCTCTCCAAGAATACTTTAGGGGTAATCGAGCTCCTTAAAATAGCCATATGTACCCAAGAAGAGAGCAACAATGGTGTTCGGTTTGCTTAGGACCACATAGCATGAGTGAATGTCCCACATTCAAAGTCAAATTCAATGGAAATTGCAATGCATGTGGTAAGTATGGCCATCAATCTAAAGATTACCTAGTACTTAAGCGAATGTTGGCGAATCAGGCACCACTAGCCTGGTAAAACACACCTCAAGTACCTGCGCTAATGCCTGCATAACCTGTCGAGCAACCGTCATAGCACATAGTTCCAAGGAATCCGAATGTAGTCCAGTCTGTGCCGTTACCACTGCCAGTGCTAGGACCACAACCTCCACATCCAAGGATTACCCCAATAAACCAGATGGGTTGTGAGTCACATAGTGCGTGTGGGGATTATGAAGAGGAGATAGATCCCACTGCTCCATATGGGATTGATACGTTTGAAATGATCCCCCAGTATTACATGGAGGATCATTTCGGGCAAGTCAAGCCTGTATATCAAGCAGCTGCTCTCGCCACACAAGAGGGCAAAACCTTAATACCTTGGCGAGGAGACCACCTCTTCAATGCTACGAGTGTGGTGGACCGCATCGTGTAGCGGAGTGCCCTAATAGGCTACAGAAGATCGCTACTCATATGTAACCAAATCAAGGGAGCACATCGGGAATGTCGGTACTTACATGTAATCGTTGTGGCATAGATCATTTGATCGCTCAATGTCCACATAATCCTCATGCACCCAAGATTACGCCATTGAATTTGGTTGAGGTCACCAACCAAGCACGAGGAACCACACCCGTTGTACCCGCGAATGTAGTTACACGGTCAATGCTTCAAAATCAAAAATACATTCTTGAAGAGAGGGATACTGCATCAATCGCTCAGGCAAAGAAAAAGAAAACACGACGGAAGAGATCGCTTAATGCCACGAGCTCCAAGCCCAGTTCAAAGACTAACATAGGGACAGGAGACAAACCCGTGTATATGAATGATCCTAAAGATGATTCTGATTCAATAGAAACCATGGGGACCAAAGCCACTACCTTAAGGGAGGAACCCACTCAGGAGCTCAATGAAGGAGAATCAAGCGAGTACATAAATAAGGGAAAATAGAAGGAAACTTCCTCGGCCACACAACCAAGTCAGTTAATGCCCTCTCGACCACCCAAGCTGACTGAGACTCCCCAAGATAAGCCACGTGGGCCAAAAACCCTCAAGAAAAAGATTAGAACTTACCCAAACCCAGTTGAGGAGATTGAACAAGTGCAACACTTAAGGGGTTTGGTGGAAGAAACACAAAGAGAACTGGAGTCAAACCCGAGAAAAATCAAAATTCCAGACACAGTGTTTCCTCGCAAGTTCAGCCTCACAGGAACCATAAACCGTTAGCTATACCTAGTATCATTCGGGAAGAAAGTGAGGATAGGACATCAGGAAGTGGGCAAACACCCTTTTTGCTTGAAAGAATGTTTAGTGAGGGAATGCCTGACCCCATCGAAGAGGAAGTGATTCCATCTTCACCAGTCCCTAGTCAAGGGGTGATATCTCAAAAAGTACCATTGAATGTGTCTAAGTTAATGGATTTCATGTCCTCACAAATCAGAACCACAATCATATCCAAATTATATGGAGATCCTGAGCTATTCTTAGCTCTTCGGTCATTTCTCAATGGAGAACTAAAGGCGGGGCTACCACAATTTGCAAATATAGATAGACCCGACACACTTCAAGATGAAGGGGAACATTGGGATCTACAACCCCACCTAGATGAAGACTCGATCGTTGAAATACCTATGAACAAGTTGGGACAGTACTTTGAAGGTGACGAATCTAATGTAACCCTCCCCATTACTACCAAGGGATTAACTCTAAAGAGAATCTTTGATGGTGGTGCTGGAGTAAGCATTGTGACTAAAAACTGTTGGGAATCTATGGGAAGACCTCACCTCGAAGTCACAAACATAGTGGTTAAGATGGCAAACGGAACTATTGCTAAATCTATTGGAATGTTAAGGGACCTTAAGATCAAGGTTCTGGGATACAAGGTAAAACATACCTTCATTGTAATGGATTTCTCCAAGCATCCTATGTCATATCAAATGATCTTAGGACGTCCTTTCATGAGGGAAGCACAAATGGTACATGACTGGTCGAACAACCATGTCTACCTACTACAATTCCAGGACTCTGTCATTCGAGTTGATCTTGAGAATGGTCGTGCGCATCCTTTAGGAAGCAAGGTTATCATTGATAATCGATCGGATACCACTATTCACTCTGCCCCATTAAGGTATTGCTATACATGCAAAAAAGAGACTGATGATGGGAAAGATTCTCCTTATATGGATGTTCTACAGGGTAGTAAACTTAGGGCACAAATGGATGATGGCCACCAAGTGCAATATCGATTGGGCAACTAGACGAGTCACAATGCAAGAACCAACACTAGGTCTGACCGCTCAAAATCCTGCACCTAAGTCATCCACTCAAATATTAGATAATGACAAATCACAAAGTCCAGTGGCAAAACCATCTTTGATTGTTTGCCATCCCTCTAACGCTTCAACGCCAAGAGTGGAAACATGCAGGGTGGTCTCTAAAGCTCCGCTTACTATGCCAAAAAACACATACAAATGGGTCCCAAAAGCTTCGTTAATAGCTACTTCCCCTGCTCAATCTCGTTCAGCCACCAAGAAGCCTCGTAAAAGGAAAGCAGATAACCACCCGAGAAAGGGTAACGTAACATCGCGATGGATCCCTAAAAAATTATTAGTAGCCCAAGGGTACTACGAAGGGAATGACCAGATTTGAGTCCCTAAACATAAGCTGAATCCCTCTACATCACCTGTAAAACCTTGCAAATCAATTGTTGCCACCCCAATAACAATTCAAGACCGTGGTAAGGGAAAGGTAACAGAGTGCTCCGCACCACTTCTTCCAAAGTTATTTTAGATTCCCAAACGATATAGATCATTACCACCTAGCTCAAGAAGGGGGGAGCCACATGAAGCTTCTAGCTCCTCATGCCAGGCACACACTCATATAGAAGTTTCTACATGCTCTACACCTACTCTTGTCAACACCCAACGAAAAACCGATGAGTCTATGTCTCCCCTTGTAATAGTATCATCAGAAACCATTTCCTCCATTCGTCAATGGGAGCGTACACTACCATCTCTACAATTGGATGTGGCCACAAGGGTCATAAAAAGCTATTTGCCCACATCACAACCTATGATCCGCTGGACAAATTGGTTCCAAGAGGCTGCAACATCATTGCCAATAATATGATCTACCCAAGGAAGGGGGAGCATGTACTCACGCTCGACATTCTAATGCTTCCTCCTTAAGCTTCTCCCCTGACCATGTAATTGCCAAATTCAAGGGGATGTATATATATAGCTTCATACATTAAAAAAAAATAAACAAAGAAAAGAAAAACAAAAAATAGTAAAAAGAGCAAGAGCACAAAAAGAGGATAAATATCCGTATACAATCAAGAACTAGATTGACCTGTCACCACAAACCTACTGATGCTATATCTGTGTTTGCAGATATGGCAGATGTACGATCATCATACACTTCATCCACTCCCACCTTTGGTGAGAGGTATCATCTGTACTTTTCGCAGATATTTCACATGTGCTATCCTGTAATTGAAACTGAATGGGATCATATAGATGTACTAGCCAGAGAGGAAAATGTTGAGGAATCAGAATGGCTAATTTGCCTATTGACCATGACTAACCCCTACTCCATAGAGGAAATATCCCCGATAGCCCAATGCTTTCCTTTTCCACAAGATGACTATCCTCGCATGGTTACATTCTTAATGAGTTTATGTGGATGGGAAAATGAAAAGGAAATATCTGACAATGATGAATGGACGGATGAAACTCATGGCACTACTGAGGTTGACTTTATTTATTTGGATGATGCGGATAAAGGCTTAGCCTTAGGGCTAGAGCCAGGACTCTACAACATCCTCTTACCGTATCCTCAGTAGTAGTGTGGTGACTGGTAGGTAGGTTAGTGTTTTCAAGTTTTTTCTAGTTTGGATTCCTTAAACGAGTCTTTAATTTTTCACACTGATGTGCCTCTCGAGGTATAGTGCTTGTTAGTTGATTGTACAGGTTGAAAAGTTTGAGGTGGGTTTGCTTTCAAGTCCTGAGATAGCCGCAATGCTCATACATAAATATCTCATCAAATTGCGGGCATTAACCTACATAAGCTTATACAATCCCCAAGAACGTTTGAACCCAAGACCTCTCAAAAGAGAAAACTAGATCTATTCTTTTTTCCCCCTTTTTTTTAGATGACTAGAATTGAACACCACACTACCTACCACTATGTGCCTCACAATGTGCCTTTATAGAAAAACAATTGGATAAACCTTGGCAAATTAGTGTGAAGACCCTACACAATGTGATGAGGGGACACGTGTAATGGGGGGGACAATCTTTATTATTTATGGAAACCAACATCCCTAAAGAAGAGTTGACAATGTTTGGGGAGCTAGATTGAACATGATTAATTTGATAGGATTAGCAAAGATGAGGTGAGAGGGTACAAAAAAAATTTGACGGATGATCTTTGTTGTTTATGGCAACACAACATCCCTAAAGAAGAGTCGACAATGTTTGAGGAGCTCAATTGAATACCATCAATTCTATAAGATTAGCAAAGATGAGGTGTGAGGGTGTAAACAAATATTCGAGGGCAGGATCTTTGTTATTTAAGTGCAACCAACATCCCTAAAGAAGAGTTGACAATGTTCGAGGAGCCCGATTAAGTGTGTCACAATCGAGTGATGAGACCATTGATGCCCTTGGTAACAAACATTTGTAAACCTTGATGTAGCCTAACTAGCTAGATTTAAAATCATGTTAAGTGATGATTAATGTTGTTTATGTACTCACAAGATTGCTGAAGATTGAGAGTATGGACACGATTAATGTTATCGGATTATCAAAGATGAGGTGGAAGCATGTAAAGAAAGCATTTATGGAAATTGATGTGGTGTGGGGATGGCAACATCCATGCCAAACCACATAAGGACTACATAAGGTTATGCAATCCCCACATAAGGTTAGGGAGTCCCCAAGAGCATTTGAAGCCAAGACCTCCTCCTTGTAGAGTTTGATTTTGACACCATGTGTCGCCAACAATCTAGTTGGCAATGTTTGAGGAGCTAGATCTAATGTTTAAGGAGAAAGATTGATTAGAATGAACTCCTCCCTCTAGAGTAATGAGCTCCTCCCTCTAGTGTTGATTGACACCATGTGTCACCAACAATTGAGTTATAATCATTAATTCCCTTGGTAACCAACATCCTTAAACAAGACTTGATGTAGCTTCTTGAGTAGCAAGATTCAAAACAGTGTTCAGTGATTATTGATGTTGTTTATGTTCTCAAACACTTGACGGAGATTGAGGGTATGGACACTACTTCTATTATTGGATCGTCAAAGATGACATGGTGGAAGCATGTGAACAGAGCATTGATGGAAATTAATGTGGTGGGGGGTGGCGATTGCATGCCAAACCACATAAATTTACAAAGTCCTTAAGAAAGTTTGAACCCAAGACCTCTCGAAATAAACATATAAGGTTAGGGAGTCCTCAAGAAAGTTTGAACCCAAGACCTCTCCAAATTGGAAACCCAACCCACATAAGGTTAGGGAGTCTCCAAGAGCATTTGAACCCAACCTACATTTAAGCTTATGCAGTCCCCAAGAGCATTTAAACCCCAACCTCTCCAAAGAGCAAAGTGGGTCTATGTGCATGTCCGTGTACGGGGAACGTGTGTTTGATATAATATCAATATACTTAATAAAAGGGAAAATAGGGTGGTGGGTGACGAGACGTGCTCAATCGCC
Source organism: Cibotium barometz (assembly GCF_041138505.1). Classification (NCBI taxonomy): domain Eukaryota; kingdom Viridiplantae; phylum Streptophyta; class Polypodiopsida; order Cyatheales; family Cibotiaceae; genus Cibotium; species Cibotium barometz. The sequence continues at coordinate 23,464,992 of NC_141085.1, forward strand.
TTTCATATGATAAAAAAGGTATATGCTAACAAGCATTGTCATATTCTAATTAGCACAGTTGTGTGCTAATTACTATATGAAAAAAAAGGATTGTTAATTAATAGCTTAACGATGGTGGTAAAAAACATATCACCAAAATAACATATGTTGATTAGCAACAAGTAACTAACATAAAGGATGCTAATTAACATAGTAATAATAGATAGTTGATGAATTATGCTAGCCAATCATCATAGTTTGCTAGATAGACAAGGCACATATGTACTACTAAACATAAACCCCCATGAGTTAATGTCACTAAAAAAGTACAAGGGGGTCACCTGACATCCAAACGACATTTATAATAGCACTTTGTAGAATCACAAAATCACAGTTTTCTTCTCTACATTGTGCACCTTATGAGGTGCACACATTTGCAAAACACATGGCATGGTATACATGGTTGCACGATAGTGAGACCAACGTGAAAGTTTTACAGCATAAAAAATACACCACAACCTGCACGACCAGCGTGAAAGTTTTACAACATCAAAAAATACACCACCACCTACACAATAACCTAGGAGAGTAAGGTTTTCCACACTCTTACTTCCCTGGGATGGCGCATTAGGATACAAGAAGCCCCTATGTTTCTTGCGTGAACTTTATCTACCATGTCTTGAAGCATGGCACACTGCCTTGTTATTTTGTTCTTGACTTCATTATGCACCTCCAACTGAGTCTGCAAAGATAGCTGTTTGAACAATGTACCAGTGTAGATCTATAGACAAGTGAATAATGTACAAACAAAAATATAAGACTATTTACCTTTCTCACAGAGATGTTCTCCAGTTCATCTAAACCCCCTCCAAGAATCTCCAAAGTGCCTCGTTGTGTGTATGTTTTCACTACAAGGTTGGATTTCTTAATTGAATCTTCCGAAGGAAATCTCAATGCTGAAAGGAAAGTACCTACTCTCTCTACACTCATTTGCTTTAGCTTTGCATCCTCCAATTTTTGCTGAAAACCTAAATATTCCTCATTTGAAATATGCAGTCTTTCATTGATGCCTTCAATCAATGAATTAAGGTTCGTTGTGTTTTTCTATGCCAACATATAATCTTCATCTCAGAAAATGTCACACTGCTACTATGAACAGGCTGTGCTCTTGGCTGAGGGGTGGCCAACTTGTCCACATCCTATCGAGCTCCTATCCAATGTCACCATGGATGTTACCAACTCCATTGGTCAAATTCCAACACATCAAGTGGGTGTCAAAATACCCCCCTTTTTGTAAATCATTGTTGTGCTCCTCAGTGTGAAGACGGCCCACACAAAGTGCATGGAATTCCCCACGTCAATAGCATGAGGGATGAACTGAAGCACATAAGCCCAAGCAAATGCTAGAGTGACTTCCTCCTTGGTTAGCCACCTCTGATACACTTTGCTGTAGAACAACATCATGTCTTCAAACCTTTCAGGATAGATGCTACTAAACTTCACACGGTATGACACCCTTTCCTTGGTGTGGCTGACAGATAGCCAGGAAGCATCCGAAACATCTAACTCTTTTAAGTTCCTTAGATCATCAACATCAATATCCAAGCCATGGTTGACATGGAAGTCCGCCTTGGTCAAACAAAAAACCTTCTGAGGTGGATAGGCCACCTTCGGTGCTTTCCACTGCATTGCAAAAAACATAAAAAATATGAAACATGTGCTAAAAAAGACAAGCACACAAAATGGTTACATAGCAGGTCAGGGCACATTACCTGCATTGTCCCTCAACTTATTTCATTTCACATGGAACTTTGTGGGGGCTAACATAGCTTCATTTTTCACTGGTGATACACATGCTTCTTCCTTGTTTGACACTTCTACCTGTTGGTTATGTTGTTCTTCTTCCACCTTCCTCTTTTGCCTTGCTTGTCTTCTAGCCACAAGCGACTACCTACTTCGCTTCTTTTCTGGCCTAGAGTCGCTCATGGGTTCGTCATCTGATTGGGTTGTCTAACTGTGTCTCCTGGTGGGTGGAGGCGATGGCTCCCCGTTCATAGACAACCTGAATGGTCTCTTCCTACCAAACAGAGCGCTCTGCTCTTACATTGCCTTTCTCGGCCATATCTCCCAAATAAACATTTGGAGAGGAAGGATCATAACTCATAGCAATGAAAATCCTTTAATTTCGTGCATGCAGCCACCCCCTCCAAGTTATCATTATGCTATGTGGCTACTTTCGGTATTACATCTCTAAAAAAAAAAAAGCTAGTTCTAAACATGTGCTAGTTCAATCCCCAACTAAAAATATGCTAACGAGCACAAAAGGTGTAACCTTGAATGTGCTTACACCCATCACCAACAATTGAGTGATAATCATTAGTGCCCTTGGTAACCAACATTCTTAAACAAGACTTATGTAGCTTGGGTAGCAAGATTCAAAAAAGTGTGATTATCGATGTTGTTTATGTTCTGACCCACTTGACGGAGATTCATGGTATGGACACTACTTATATTATTGCATCATCAACGATGAGGTTGAAGCATGCCCATAGAGCCTTGATGGAAATTAATATGGTGGGGGGATGGCAACTGCATGATGCCAAAACCACATAAGTTTATGAAGTCCTTAAGAAAGTTTAAACCCAAGACCTCTCGAAGCAAACATAAGCTTAGGGAGTCCTCAAGAAATTCTAAACGCAAGACCTCTCCAAACGGCAAACCCAACCCACATAAGGTTAGGGAGTCCCCAAGAGCATTTGAACCCAACCTACATAAGCTTACGCAATCCCCAAGAACGTTTGACCCAAGACCTCTCAAAAGAGCAAACTAGATCTATTCTTTTTTTCCTCTTTTTTTTTAGATGACTGGAATTGAACACCACACTACCTACCACTATGTGCCTCACAATGTGCCTTTATGGAAAAACCATTGGATAAACCTTGGCAAATTAGTGTGAAGACCCTACACAATGTGATAAGGGAACACGTGTATTAATGGGGGGGACAACAATATTTGGGGGAGACAATCACCATGGCTAGCGATAAAAAAAGGACATCTTTTATTATCTTTGATAGTTCCTGGAAAGTACAAGGTGAAGAACATGGATGTGTATTTAGCTCCTTTATTGAGGAGCTTCATGTTCTATGGGAGGGAATTGAAGTTCATGATATTTCCAAGAGGTTTGGGACAACGTGCGCTAACATTGAGAGGAATACTTATGTGGATTATGCATGATTGGTCTGGCTATGGAGAGTGCTCAGGTAATACTGTAGCTTGTTAACATATTATGTTCAGTCATGATTGTCATCCAAACTTACCTGCTACATTATTTTTTGATGTTCTACAGGGCTTTTAGTGTCAGGGTATAATGGATGTCCATTATGTGGGCCGCAACTTGAGGCTCGATACTCAAGTCTATGAAGAAGATAGTATACGAGGGCCACAAGAAGTATCTCCCAGTGGGCCATCCTTTGTGTGAGGGATTTCTAGGGAGGTCGCCTCGCATATGGAAGAGTAGTGATTGGAGGACCTTATGGGAGCTGGATCCAACCTATACACCTCCAAGAATGAAGCGTCTATCCATTTTCTATCAACTTCCATACTGGAATAACCTTCTAGTGAACCAGCTTCTTGACCCAATGCACATTTTCAAGAATATAGCCGAGGTGCTTTGGAAAACCATCATAGGAGCAAAGGAGAGCAAGGCACAATGAGATGATTTACAAGAGGTTCAACGCATGCACCACTTATGGGCCCAAAATAGAGCAGATGGAAAGGTGAAGCTACCAAAAGCATCTTGGGTCATGACAAAGGATGAGCAAAACAGCGTGTAAAGAAGTGCATTAGTGAGTTTCGTACCCCTACAGGATGCATGCATTGCTTGAAGGGAGCATTTACAAAGGACGATGAGCTTAGTGGCTTGAAGAGTCATGATTGGCACAAATTCTTGTAATTCGTGCTTCCTATAGCCATCAAGGATTTCCTCAACGATGACATTAGAGCAACAATTTATAAAATTGGTGTAGTGGTACATTGGAGATCAAGGAAAGAGATTAGTAGAGACACATTGGAAGCAGCACGATTAAACTCCATCGTCGAGGTTGTTACAGTGGGGCTGAGAAATACTTTCCAACAAGTATTTTAACCATTCAATTACACTTACTAGTTCATGTGGTTAATGAAGTTGCTATGGTGGCTGGGGTTGTTGTCCATAGCCGATGGATGTTTTTCTTGGAGAGATTTATGAAGACAAATAAAGGATTTTCTCATCAAAGAGCTCGTCTTGAAGGTAGTATGGCAGTGGGATGGCTTGTTCAAGAATCACTTGTATATATAACTAAATTTCTCAGTACGTCTGATCTCGATATGCCAAGATTATGGACACAAGAAGAAGATGATCGACTAGTTGGGGAAGAGCCACAAGGGAAAGGCCTTGTGAGAACCATGGATGTAGCATTGCATGAGAAGATCAATAAATTTTGCATCTTAAACTCAAATGCTATGGAGAAATGGATCGAGAGATATAACTTGGTGAAGGCTGAAAGGGACTAAGCTCGTTTGAGTTTTAGAAGGAGTCAAACAACCCGCACACTACCGTACCCACCAACAGAACTTGCACTTCTTCTAGACTTTCCTTCTAATAAATGGCTTGAGCAAACCATACTACAAGCTAAATGCAATGGTGAATCAATAAGTGATGAGGAGGAGGAGCTTGCATATGGTTGTGATTTCCATGTATGTGAGTTAGATATATCTACGCATTGTCTTTTATGTTGTGCGTTTGTGAATTTTTACAATAAAAGTACTTATTTATTGTGCTAGCAATATCGTAAGTTTGGAAAAATTGGGTCACGCGGACGTCACTTTCACGTAGAAGGAATAGATAAAAAGAGAACAACATTTGATTGTGGTGTGAAGTCTAATGTCATGCAAGAAAGTCATTCAAGGGCAAGTGATGGCAATACTAAAGTAGGCATGCTAGAGTATTGTGGAACAATCCAAGATATTATCAAGGTTGGATTCAAAAAGTTTGATATGTTCATTTTTGATGTGAAATGGTTCAAGTTGGTAACTCAAGGGGCACAAGTAACTATACGCAAAGACAAGTGTGGATTTATTCAAGTAGACCACACAAAGATATGGACTGACCAAAGGGACACATTTGTGCTACCAGAGTACTCTGAACAAGTCATCTTTGTGGAAGACTCGACAGATCATAAATGGTTGTTTGTGATCCAAATAAATCCACGTGGAAAACAAATATTTGAAGATGTGAAAATATCAGGTGACTGTTTGCCAGATGCTAAGGAACTCCCCCCAGATCATGTGATGGTGGTTGAGCATACACCACTAGCACTATTGAACAACAAGAAGAACAAGAAGAAGACATACTAGTTGAGGAAGTAGGTGAGACTCACACGGGATTAGGATCGGATGAAGGTGTACTCATTCAGCAAATACATCTTGAACGAGAAACAAACACCAGAGATAATCTAGAAGAAGAAGAGATTCAAGCTGAGTATGATCATGATGCATCGGCAGCTCTCATGCGAGAGCTGTAAGAGGATGATGACATGGATGAATTACCTTCTACTACCACAAGACAATTGATTCCACCAATTGACAATAGTGATGGAGTATTTCTAGAAATAGATTTATTTAGAGCCATGGATCTCGCTAAGGACGACCAAGTTGATGAGATGAACTTTAATTTCATTGTAAAATAGAGCACTTTCTTAATCGCACCTTAGTGATGAGGAGGAGGAGCTGGCATTTTTTCTCCTTCAAAGAGTGTGATTGAAGTTATACCCTTCTCTCTCCCTCACTCCCCTCCTCCCTCTCTCTCCCTCTCTCTCTCTCTCTCTCTCTCTCTCTCTCTCTCTTTCTCTCTCATCATCTCTCTCTCTCTCTCTCTCTCTCTCTCTCTCTCTCTCTCTCTCTCTCATAGACACATATGCTTGCAAAGAGGTAGAAAGAGAAGGCTAAAACACACCCCAGGATAGGAACTAGCAAATATTTTATATAAATTTATTTTTTTTTAAAATAAAAAGTTCGACTGTTATTTCGATGACTTTTTCCACGCTTATTTCTATGCATTTTTCCACGCATATTTTGACGCCTATTTAGATGCCTATTTCAATGCACATATCGACGATGCGACCAGGCGTGGAAACTTAGCGTCAAAAAACAATGGTTCTCTTGTAGTGCTCCCACTGCATATCGGTAGTTTTGGCATCATGCATTTGGTGCTCTCAGTGCATACTGGTAGCTACTGGCATACTTAGGTAGCACGCAACATGAATTGGGAGCTCTCGGTGCACGTCGCGAGTTATCGACATGCCAAGGTAACACCCATCATGTATTGGGTACTCCTCTTGATGCATGCCAATAGCTATCGGCATACTTAGGTAGCACACCCGACATGCATTGGGTACTCCTGATGCATGCCAGTAGCTCTAAGTGCATGTCGGTAGTTATCGGCGTCCATTGGAAGCTACCCGCATGCATTCGGTGCTCTTGGTACATGCCACTAGGCTACTGGCATACTTAGGTAGCTATGGGCATGCATTGGGAGCTCTCGGTGCATGTCGACAGCTACCGGCATATTTAGGTAGCATCCATGCATTTAAAGATATCTGCTTGCCTAGGTAGCACTCGGGTGGGTGCTCCCGGTACATGCCAGTAGCTATCGGAATACTTAGGTAGTAGCACCTGGGTGCTTCTACTTCATGCTGATATCTTTCGGTGCATGTTCGTTTATCAACATGGATTGGAAGCTATCGGGCATGTCAGTAGCACACCTGGGTACTACGGGTGCATGCCGGTGTCAGGCATTTTTTTGAGAGGTGTTTTGGGCTTGTGTACATATGGAATGCATGGCATGAATAAAGACTTGGCCCGGAATGCTTTCGCAGATGTACAGGGTGGGCGATTTGGCTGTGGGCTTGTGCAGGTTTGTCCGGAGTGTGGTCCGCTAGAGGTGGTATCAGCTGCTCGATCGCTTTGAATGTGTGTATGTCCAAAAATAGAATGGGTACTGTAAACTGTGTTCGAAGGTGTGGAAGCATGGAGGGCAATTAAAAATTGAAGGGGCCAACGCAGCCTTGAATATGGTGTGAAAAGGAAAGTGAGGGATGTATGCATGGTAGAAATGAGGTGGCACTAGAATTTTGGATGGAGGGAATATGCTGAATTGGATGGTGGCCATTTTCTAGGTTTTAAAATAAAGAATAAAATGACCATCAACGTGGCCAACAAAGCAACGTTCACTTGGGGGCTTGTTCAACGGCCAGCACAGTGAAAAGGATCACCTAGAAGGTTGGCGAAGGCAGAGAAAGCGAGGCGAGAGAAGCTGCCTTTGGAGCTGGCGGATGAAAAAGAAGACGGGGGGTGGAGCGTTTTTGAGAAGGCCGTCTGCTCTGCAGGGAAAAGTCACTACTGCCTCCGGTTGGAGAGACAGGCTGGGGAGCCCAATCTGGAGGGAGAGTGGCCGGTTTTTTGTGTGTGTGTTTAGTACAGCCGTAGGCACTGTAGAGACGGGGCCTGGTGGGCGACGGGCGGGAGAGCACTGTCGCCAGATGCAAGGCACTGGTTGGTGCAGCTGCTGGCGAGGACAAAGAGGTGAGAAGGCTTAGCACACCAACGGCGGTAGGCGACCAGAGCTGAGAGGTCAAAGAGGTGTTGCGCAGCAACGTGAAGGGATGCGCGGCTGCAGGCGAGGCCGGGAGATGGCCGCCTTTTGGGATGCGAAGGATGGCACCGAAAGCTGATTGAGGAGGCAGAGTGAAGCGACGGGTGCGACGGCTGGCTTTGTGTGCTGGCGAGTGCAGACGTGGAGGCTTTCCCTTGCTTTGGGTTTTGGATGAACAGTGGTGGCTGGCATGTGAAGCCGGCAGGGGCTGGATGTGCAGGAGTAAAGTGAAGTGAGTGGTAGCTAAAGAGAGTCGAGGACTGAGCTGCTGTGGACAGAGTGGAGGATTCGCAGGTGGCTGGTGACTTTGTACAGAGAGAGATGTTGGAGTAGCTGCTGTCTGCTGCTGGCGACACACACAGAAGTGATGGGCTACAGAGGAGTTTGGTGGGGCGCCCTCTGAAGAGAGAGAGGTCGGGTTCTTTTTGGTGTGGTTGGCACAGCATGCAGGCGAGAGGTTCGCAGTGATTGAAAAAGCCTACTGTGGGTAGAGGCAGTGGATCATGTGCCGATTGAGGATGTCGTGTATCCTTGGCAGTGAGATAGGTCAAAGGGTTGAGGTGTTTGTGGCTGAAGAGGCTTGGTCGTCAGACGCAAGGTTGTAATTCTAGAGGCAGTGAGGCTGCGGGCGGTCGAATTCCCTTGGTAGTAAATCCAAGCCAGAGTGTTTGTAATGGTTGTGTGAGTAAGGTTTCTGTGTCGGGAGAAGCTTGTATGATGTGTTAACTGGGAATTTAATTGCTGGGTGTTTACTTTGTCTATGGTGCCCCTGTTTTGTGCTATGTTTCTGGTGTGTGTGGGTGGTGAACTCTGTGAGAAGTGTTCCAGCCGTTGGTTGGTGGTGTCCCATTGTCGTGGTGTTTTATCAAAGTTTGGGAGGTGAAGGGCTATAGAGGTATGGTCTTTTTTCTTGTTTTCACCTCACACCAGCAGCTCTCCTGGTGCATGTTAGTAGTTATTAGCATGCATTGGAAGCTACATGCATGCCTACATAGCACCCAACATGCATCAGGTGCTCTCGATGCACGTTGGTAGGTACCAGCATACTCAAGTAGCGCCCGGCATGTCTTGTTTCTGGTGTGTGTGGGTGGTGAACTCCGTGAGAAGTGTTCCAGCCGTTGGTTGGTGGTGTCCCCATTGTCGTGGTGTTTTATCAAAGTTTGGGAGGTGAAGGGCTATAGAGGCATGGTCTTTTTTCTTGTTTTCACCTCACACCAGCAGCTCTCCTGGTGCATGTTAGTAGTTATTAGCATGCATTGGAAGCTACATGCATGCCTACATAGCACCCATGCATCAGGTGCTCTCGATGCATGTTGGTAGGTACCAGCATACTCAAGTAGCGCCCGGCATGTCAGTAGTCACCTCACATCAAAGGGATCTTGTACATATGTTCACTCACCATTATATATAGACTCACTCACCCGGAATACATTGGGAGCTCTTGGCATGTTAGTAGTCACCTCACATCAAAGGGCTCTTGAACATATGTTCACTCACCATTATATATAGACTCACTCACCTATTTCATGATGTGTTGTTTTGCTCTGATCTCAATGTAGGGTAGGAAGTAGGATAACACCTAAGTTTCAAGGACTAGACTCGGGAAAAATGTGAATGTAAAAGAGTGTTTCATTGTTGTCCTTTCTAGCTTCTTGTAGTTCCTCTTTTGTTAGGTCCGCGGCCTAGGTGGTATAGGGAAAGTTGACGTTACAAACTCAACTACCTGCTCAATGCCAAACTCACGTAGGTCTTCATTCCCCTTGTCCTCATCTTCCTCCTCTCGTTCCTCATTCAGATTAGACCATCCTAGTCTATCTCCCTTACTCAATCACCCATCACCGTGAGGTCAGGATTTGTATACACTCCTCATCCAATGATGTATCCTCCTGGATATCAATATGGTTGTTATCGTCGGAGAGGCCAGTGTGCTATTAAAAATTCATCGACCTCCGTAAGATTCCTCCTGAGTAGCATGAGTGATGTATAAGCTCTCACCTCAATCCCTTGTAATCATCCCCTATTTCAGAATATAAGAAAATCTTGTTTTCCCTTGTTTTGGCCTAGAGAGAGAAAATATTCTAGAGAGAGATAATTCAAAATTGAGATATTTTGGGATATAAAGTTTCTCCTAATATCTAAGATGAATTCCCTTGAAACACAAGTTCGAAATAAATTTTCCAATGTGCATTAGGAATTAATTGAATATGTGTATTAAAAGCCTTAGCCTAAGCGTCCACATTTTCAAAAAAATTTGGATTAAGGTCCAAATAAGGTTCCAGTATGCCAATAGGATTAATCCAAGTGTTGGGATGACAAAAATACAAAGAATAAAAGAAAATACCCCAAAAATGAGTAAATGCTCACATAAGATGAAGAGTTGACTACAGGGTTTATTAGTTAAAAATTGGGATATTTTGGTAAAATAATGAATTTTTAACACCTTAGTAATAAGGAGGGAGAGTCCCATCAAGTAGGCGCCTTTTTTCTCATCATTACTTGGCTTTTTTAATTCAAAAAAATGAGATATTTTTATCTCTCCTCTCTCTCCTGATGCAAATTGGATCAAAAAGGGAGCCAAACTGATCCAAATCTTGTCCAAATTGGGTCAAACTGAAGCTGGAAGCCTCTAGAACCTAGTTGGACTTGGTTACTGGCCTCCCTCACCTATAAATAGACCGTCATTTCTTTGTATTTACATCTTTGAGTAATTACATGATACCAGTATTATCTTCATTTTTAGTGTAATTTCTATTATCCCTCTATTTGCCTCTTCTCTTGGGAGCTTTGGAGCTTCCCTATTCTCCATCCTCTCTTGGAGATTCCCTCCCCCTCTTGGTGGCCAAGGACTTGCTTGTGGGCTTTACTTCTATCTAAAGAATCAAGCCAAAATCAAGGGTAAGCTTTAATTTAATGGTTTTTTCTATTCCTCTCAATGATTTTCTTCTTCTCAACCCCTCTAAAGCTTGAGAAGCTTTCAATGGAATGGTTTTCTCTTCAAATCAAGTTTTCTAATGATTCATAATGTTTAATTAGATTAATGCTAGTCTTTATGCTAAACTATAATGTTTTCTTTAAGAAAATCTCTCTTTTGGAAAACTATCATATTTCCATTACAAGTATTAATTTTAAAATAGAAAATAGAACATTCTCAGTAATTGCACAGCGAAGCTATGGTAAAAGTTTCCAGAAAAAAGATAAATCTTATTTTTATGCATAATTTTAATAAAGAAAAAAGAGAAATTCCTATCATATTCTAGGTATAGATATTTTATGCTACAAGAATGATTTTTATCATATTTAGGGAAAATACTTTTTTAGTATTTATGCATATTTATTTAAATAAAGCAGAGTAAAATTTTTGATATATTTATTTTCATGCATAAAAATTCAGATGCAAAAAGAGGAATTCCCACGATATTCAAGATTTAAACATTTGAATGTTAAAAGAGGAGTTTTTGGCATATTTCAAAATATGGATATTTTTATTTATTTAAAAGAGGAATTTTTATTATATTTTAAGTAGAAAAATGCATTAATTAATTTTGATGTTAAAAGAGAAGTTTTCACCGTAATTTCATGTAGGAAATTATGGTATGTTAATGTTGAGGGTCAAATCGATGAAAAGAATATTTTAGATATTTCTATGCGGATAAATCAATAAAATGATATATACTCACAATTGGATTATTGGAAAAGGAGTTATCTTTATAAATCCCATTATTCTCGAATAGAACTATTTTTTAATTCTATTGTGGCCAGGAAGGAATGAATTAGAATTTTTCACTTACAGATGGAAGTCCCGTTAATTTTTCAGTTAATTAGAAGAAAAATCCTTAGAAATCAAAGTATTAATCCCATGGCATGCCTTTCATAGACAAGCGGTGATTGCACACGTAAAATATACAATGATGTTGGACAGGTGTCAAATGAGGGTTAAGACAACTCATGCACACAGAGTACACACATTATGCTAATATAGTCACTCCATCAGGTTCCCCTTTATGGGGTGGTTATATGGGATATAAATAATGAATTTTATGTCAAATTACACACTTTCAACTTTTTCATTCGTGTCATCTTTGCACATCCAAGCGACCCTCTATATCAAAATACCTTATGGAGGATAATCTATGTTTACTTTGACTAAAAGGGAGGTGTTGAACGTGATATAGCTCTCCTCTTCAACCATTGATGCCTATACGACATGATTTGCAAGTTCAACACGTTTCCTACTAATAAAATTAGTGGTTAGGCATATTGACTGAGAGGGTATAATTAAGAAGTAAAATAATATTTGATTTAGATAAAAATGTGTAAAATCTAAATGAAATTTATGCAAAGATAATATTTGTTATTTTAGTGGGTGGGTGAATGTAAGAGGCCATTCTAAGAGTTGAGGAAGTGTAGAGAGGGTGATGTCACGAGGGCACGGGCCATAGTGGCATGGCTTGTTACATGGGGCAAGAAATTGTTAGTTGTAAGGTGCATTGGTGACAGGTAAAAGGGAATTATAAATAATGGCATACTTTTTTGTTTGTCTCATCTTTCATCATGTCAACATCCCCAATGTCATGTTTGTTTGTATGTACTTATTTTTGGGTCCAGTTGACTTGGTGATTTTTATCATCTATATTAAATGTTTAAAATTTGTAAATACTTGGAGGGCATAAAAGATTATTTTTGGTGACAAATTGTGAAATTTTAGAGATGTCAAATTTTGGGATTTTTATGCCTATTTTGTGCTGTCATTTGTAAGTGCTTTCTATACCATCCCTAGCCATGTTAGACAATGTATCAAGGTCATTTGTAAGTGCTTTCTATACCATCCCTAGCCATGTTAGACAATGTATCAAGGTCACAATGGTATTTTAGACTAAAGGAAACTCATATGGGGGTTTACATAGCACCAAAAACTAGACCTGAACACCAAATTGACCCTTAATTTTTAGTAACGGCTTTACATGAGGGGGTATATAACTTTATTTGTCAGAGAGAAGAGTTAAAGAAATATGCATCATCATAAGAGAAAAAAATTGTGTTCATACCATTTCAAGATTCTACATGCTTGGCGAGTACTCCCAAAACCAATCTGACACCACCTTCCACTATCATCTCTATTTTGGTTAAAGAACATGATTTTAGAAAAGATTGCAATCTTTATCAGTTTCATGCACGGTAATCTAAGTAATTCTCGTGGGATGATTTTTGGGATATTCTTTGAGATCCTTTAGGATTATGTGCACGAAGAGAGAGAGAGAGAGAGAGAGAGAGAGAGAGAGAGAGATTCAGGCCGCCGATATTGTTTACTCATAGAACAGAGAATGAGATTGAAGCCCTATGGGAGCCGTGTGGTAGTACTACCCAAAAATGATGAGATCGAGAAGGAGGCATAGCCACAATGTTCAATGTGGAGGTTGGGTGGACGAGCGTCATAGGAAAGCCCTAGATTAGCTAGATTCTTTGTTGGTGATTATCTCTTCGATTTTGAGTAATTGTATTGGCAATTATTATGCATTTTTGGATTGTTTGACTTAGAAAATGATTATTGTTATTATAAATCTCTTCTTCCTCTTGAAGTGTGATTCTTGAAGTGTGATGTGTTTTTTTGAAAATTAGAGAAATATTATGAATATTTATGATTATTTAAATGGAACAAAACATGGGGTATGTTACATTTGTGTCATCTTTACCCATGCCCTCTAGAACCCTCTTTTCAACATATCTTATATCAAGGATAGGCTATCAAACATACCTTGTAACAACCTTTCTATTGAAATTAGAGGCATATTCTGTGTTTGAGAGGTGAAATCAAGAGGGACAATGGTCTTTGATTTGGATTGAATGTTTTAGTCCTAAATGGACTCACTTCCAAAATAATATTTGCATTTTAAGTTGGTGAATATAAGAAGGATTTACAAAATTTCAAGAAGTGTAGAGAGAGGGTAATTTCGTGGATGATATACTAGGGTAGATTATACTAGGTACATGTACTCCCAAAACTCACATAGACATGATCCTTATCCGCTAGTAGGCATACCTATCCTACATGTTAGAGAGAGAGAGAGAGAGGACATATTTCTTGAAAAGTTATGCTAGTGCATCACATAATGAAGCAATTTTTTGGACTCATACTTATTTTTATTAGAGTAGAGTGGTGTCATTAACGCACTCTATAGGCTGTAGGAATTGTTAGTGCTAATGTAATGTTGTTAACATGCTACGTGCCTTTGGGCCTTTAAGATGATATGTGAGTCTTCAAGTTTGTATGAAAAGTCCTTAAGGAAGAGGCTCATGAATATGGGACCAAATCACCATGGCCTTCCTTGCACTTATGGGGTGTATAACTTTCCATTCCACTAGAGTGCTAAATGTTCCTCAACCTATGTGCAAGAGAAACCCAACCACCAACCATGCACCACCTCCTAAGGTGAACAAGAGGTTTCTCATTCTCACAACACACAGCTATAGTCACATGCATAGCTACGTGTATAGCCTCACGCAGCTATATCTTTGTGTATAGCCTTGCACAACTATAGTCATGTGCATACCTGTGCACTAGAACTGGACACCCTACTTAGCTACATTGGGTCCCCTGTCACTACTCTCTCTTCTCTTCATGCGGTTTTCTTGCATGCCTATTCTCCCCTTCTCTTGTTGTGCTCCTACTCTTTCCTTTTCATAGGCATTGGCATGTTGTTACATGAGTGTGCTACCGTCAATGGCTATCGCTCAAATTACCTTTACATTTACACTTTTCATACCCTCTCCTTTTTAAAGATGCCATAACTGCTACCAAAGCTCCTCCCTTCCCCCCTCTCTTCTTTTTCCCAAAAACGTGTCTCTATGATGTAAACAAGATATTTATCTCATAACAAAAACTTAATCTTGTTGGATACACCCCCTTTCATTGCCTTTTGAGAAGTGCAAATGTTATTTTTCTTTCTTTTTAGTGTGTCATGTAATACTTGGTTTTATTATAGCTTCTATAGAAGACAATTTAGTCCTAGAGTGTCAAAACCTAATCATTAGAACTATATATATATATATATATATATATATATATATAGAGAGAGAGAGAGAGAGAGAGAGAGAGAGTTATTAGTAGTCCTCATGGCTTCTTACTATAGATCCATTTTGAAGGCTATTCAAGCATACGACTTGAGGGCTTAATATACTACTAATTTTTGTTAATTTGTAAACATACACGAGAACCAAATACCACATAGAGGTACTGCGCTCTAAATTCCCACTTTTGTTAGAAATGGAGATGCTATGGGATAAGCCAAAGAATTTTAGACTGAAGACCATACACGATGTTATTAGGAACATGTGCCTTAATGCAAAAGAAATTGGATAAACCCAGATAAATTAGAGTGAAGACCCTACACAATGTGATTAGGGACATGCGTATTAACAGAGGGACGATCACTATTATTTATGGCAATGAACATCCCTAAAGAAGAGTTGAAAATGTTTGAGGAGCTAGATTGAACACAATTAATTCCATAAGATTAGAACATATGAGGTGAGAGGGTGCAAGTAAACATTGGATGGAATGATCTTTGTTATTTAAGGCAACCAAGGTTCCTGAAGAAGAGTTGACAATGTTTGAGGAGCTAAATTGAACACCATTAATTTCATAGTATTAGAAAAGATGAGGTGAGAGGGTTCAAACGAATATTGCAGGGACAATCTTTGATATTTATCGCAACCAACATTCCTAAAGAAGAGTTGATAATATTTGAGGAGCTAGATTGATTAGAGTGAACTCCTCCCTCTACAGTTTGATTGACATGATTTGTTGCCAACAATCAAGTGATAATATTTAAGGAGCTAGATTGATAATATTTAAGGAGCTAGATTGATTGGAGTGAACTCCTCCCTCTAGAGTTTGATTGACACCATGTGTCACCAACAATCGAGTAATAATCATTAATTCCCTTGGTAACCAACATCCTTAAACAAGACTTGATGTAGCTTGAGTAGAAAGATTCAAAAAAATGTTAAGTCAATGTTATTTATGTCCTCACACACTTGATGAAGATTGAAAGTATGGACACTACTTATATTATTGGATCATCAAAGATGAGGTGGAAGCATGTGAATAGAGCGTTGATGGAAATTTGTTTTGGGGGGTTGGCAAGTGTGTGCCAAAATACATAAGTTTATGGAGTCCTTAAGCCAGTTTGAACCCAAGACCTCTCAAAGTAAGCATAAGGTTAGGGAGTCCTCAAGAAAGCTTGAACCCAAGAACTCTCCAACTAGAAAACCCAACCCACATAAAGCTAGGGAGTCCCCTAGAGCATTTGAACCCATCCTACATAAGCTTATGCAATCCCTAATAGCGTTTGAATCCAAGACCTCTTCAAAGACTCTACAAAATCAATTGGATAAACCCAGGTAAGCTAGAGTAAAGACTCTACACAATGTGATCAGGTGCACCTGTACTAGTAGAGGGATGATCTTTATTATTTATGGCAACAAACATCCCTAAAGACGAGTTGACAATGTTTGAGGAGCTAGATTAAACACCATTAATTCCATAGGATTAGCACATATGAGGTGAGAGGGTGCAAGCAAACATTGGAGGGATGATCATTGTTATTTATGGCAACCAATATTCCTAAATAAGAGTTGACAATGTTTGAGGGACTAAATTGAACACCATTAATTCCGTAGTATTAGAAAAGATGAGGTGAGAGGGTGCAAACCAATATTGGAGGGACGATCTTTGATATTTATGGCAACCAACATTCCTAAAGAAGCGTTGACAATGTTTGAGGAGCTAGATTGATTAGAGTAAACTCCTCCCTCTAAAGTTTGAATGACACCATGTGTTGACAACAATTGAGTGGTGATAATTTTTGAGGAGCTAGATTCATTGGAGTAAAATCCTCCCTCTAGAGTTCGATTAACAGCGTGTGGAAAACCTTACTCTCCTAGGTTATTGTGTAGGTTGTGGTGTATTTTTTGATGTTGTAAAACTTTCACGCTGGTCGTGCAGGTTGTGGTGTATTTTTGATGCTGTAAAACTTTCACGCTGGTCTCACTATCATGCAACCATGTATGCCATGCCATGTGTTTTGCAAATGTGTGCACCTCATAAGGTGCACAATGTAGAGAAGAAAATTGTGATTTTGTGATTCTGCAAAGTGTTGTTATAAATGTCGTTTGGATATCAGATAACCCCCTTGTACTTTTTTGAGTGACATTAACTCATGGTTTATGTTTAGTGTCTATTTAGCAAACTATGATGATTGTCTAGCATAATTCATCAACTGTCTATTATTACTATGTTAATTAGCATCATTTATGTTAGCTACTTGCTATAATCAACATATATTATTTTGGTGATATGTTTTTTACCATCGTCAAGCTATTAATTAACAATCCTTTTTTATCATATAGTAATTAGCACACAACTATGCTAATTAGAATATGACAATGCTTGTTAGCATATACCTAACAAAGTCTATGTTAAGAAGTGTGCATAGCTTTTACTTAGCATATAACTATGCTAATTAGCATATGACCCTTCTGGTTAGCATAAGCTATTTTAGCTAGCAAATAAGACTCAGCATACAACTATGCTAATTAGCATATGAGTCTTCTGGTTAGCACATCTATGCTATTTTAGTTAGCATATAACTCTTCTGGTTAGCATATAACTATTTTAGTTAGCATAGAAGACTATGCTAACAAGCATATACTATGTTGATTAGCATACAATTAGCCTGTGTTAACTAGTATCTAATCAAATTTTTATTAGCATATAACTATTTTAATTAGCATATGAGTATGCTACTGTGCTTGTTAGCATATGGCTATTCTAATTATCATAGCATACTATGGTAACTATATGCTAGTACGCATATTCTATTCTAGTTAACATAGACGATGCTAACTAGTATAGTCAATTTTTTTGTTAGCATATAGCTATGCTAGTAAGAATATGAGTATTCTCGTTAGCATATGACTGCTTTAGTTAACATAGTCTGTTTTTCTAAACCAAAATTTTAAAATTTGGTTTCATATAAGGAACATTGTCAAAATTAAGTAGATGTTTGAACTTGGACCAGCTGCAATTTTGAATGCTCTCTTGCCCTTCTCTACCATGGTAGTTTCCCACTTGCAAGAGCTCTTGCTAGCAACTGGAAAGAGGGAACATAGTCTATGTTAACTAGTATAGTTAGTATTTTTGTTAGCGTAGAACTATGCTTGTAATCTTATGGATGTTCTAATAACATGTAAAACAATGATAGCTTTATGCTAATTAGCATATATTATGGTATCTAGGATAGGTAATCTGTGTTTCTTCTCTCTGTTTTGCAGAGGCCTCAAGGTCCAATAGTGCCTACAATGCATGATGTGCCCTTCTGAGGTGACTATGTCCACTGTGTTCACATCAGCCGAACCTTGTTGCACCATGACATTCTAGACCACCACATCGACTATTGGCTCTTCAAGCTTTTGACTAAGGCTCTTAAGCCTTTAGTTTTTTTTTAAATTTCATTATCCTTAACCCCCGGTTACCACACATATTACCCTTTAGCCATTAGTCTATGGCTACCACTTCACCATTACAAGAGCTTCAACCACTAACTTCTATCCAATACCAACCTCATCCAAAAACAAATGTCCCACGTCTTTGTTTTCAAGAAACCCAGCTCAATAGCACTACAATAGTCAAAAACGTACAGTCAGAAGGGAGGTGAAGTCAAGCATTCCCCCGTGGTTGGGGATTTTCAAGTAGGATTAGAGAAAAAAGCCGATATTTACTCTATTGGAGATAGTCAAGGTGCTTTGGATTGTGATTCAAAGAAGATGGAGTCTTCTACATACTCAAATAAGGGTGTGTTAGATGTTGCAAGTTTAAATGTGTGTGATCTGGTCGAACCTTCGACTAGAGATGGTCAACGTGCTTTGGATGATGATACAAAGAAGCTGGAGTCTTCTGCATACTCAAATAAGACTGTGTTGGATCTTGCGAGTGTCATTGTGTGCAATCTGGTAGAACCTTCGAATAGCTCAGATAGTCAACGTGCTTTGGATGATGAGTCAAAGAAGTTGGAGGCTTCTACATACTTAAATAAGACTGTGCTAGATCCTATCAGTGTAAATGGGTGTGATCTGGTAGAACCTTTGAATGAATTTAATGAGGCATTAGAGGGTGGATAAGATGCAGAAGTTAAATCTAGTTTGGAAAAAGTGATATAGCGAATGGCGAGGAAAAAGTGCACAACTATTCAGCAAATTGGGTAACTCCAAAAAAGAAAGCGAAGTAAACATCAGGTCGAGGTATATCACCCAAATCTAAGCCCTGTTCACTGATGAAAACCGTCAAAGCTTATGCTTGCAAGAAACTTTGACTCCATTCTTCGCCAATAGAGACAACTATTTTCCCCAAGATAGCCTTGTAGTTTATGTGTTCTATCTGTTTTCTTCATGCACCAACTATTCTGTGACACCCTAGTTCACATTACCCATGGTGGTGTAACTCTTTTTGTAATCTTGGAATGTACTTGCTTTTATGTAATCATTGTTGTAATGCACGATATTTAAGGCAATTGATGGATTACATAATGGTCTATTATAGTTTCGTGTCCATAAAGGGTTGAAAGTCCACATGTCCACAAAGTGCTTAAGCTTGGAATGTTCCTATGTTGTAATATCACTTGTTATAATTTCAGTGCAAGATATTCTTTGTTTCATTAATTTTGGGTGGTGCCTAAGAGATGTTAAACCCATGGCTATAGGATATTTAATGCTTGATTGTACATTAGTTATATGGCAGCCCCTGTGTCTTTGTATTGTAGTTGACTAGTCAAGGGGTTTAATGCACATAGATTGTTGGTTAAGGGGGTTAATGCACATATTTCAGGGTCCTATAACGGGGTGCTTGTACAAGATTCCCAAACATCCTCTCATACCAAGAAAAATGCCTCTACTAAACCTAGAGGAAGTAGTCACAATTTGTGATGAGCACACCCGCAAGGCTTTACTTTCTACATTGGAGAGGTCAAGAAATGTCCCATGACTGCAAAAAGTGTGGAGAAAATTGTAGAGGTAAAGTAGTGTCCCATAACTGAAAGAAGGGGTGAGGCTTCTACATAGACATCTACAAACAAAGTTATTGAGAAAATAGAGAGAGAGCTTCCTTCCACTAGCTACTCCCCTCCTAATTTGACGAGGAATTTGGATCCATAGGTGGAAGATCAAAGAGAACTAATCCTTGATCTAAATGGTGTCTTGATCAGCTCTTTCAAGCGTGGTGAATCAATTCCATGCTATATGACACTTGTGAGTATGGTGGTTGGAAAAGAGCAAGTTTGGGTAAGAAATGATGCAAGATGTTTTCTAAAATGGGCCATTGAAAATTTTATTGTGTTCATATGGAGTTGTGCATGGGAAAAGCAAGTTAGTGATCTGCTAAATGCTTCATTTCTAGTTCAAGCACAACAAATGAGTGACCACCTTCTCAGCCACTCAAATTTACACCATATGAGGAATTTGAGTGTGTTCTAGGGGAAAAAAGCCGATTTTATTCAAGAGGATGTCTAATTTTTGGGACAAGTATACAATATTTGACACAAGGAACACGCTGATAATGGATGATTCAGCATATAAGTGTTTCAAAAATCCTCGTCACTACTGCATTATTATTCCCAAGTTGCATGATCTTCAACTATAGGAGGTGAAAAATTATCTTGTAGACAAGATGGTCCAATGGTTGTGGATGTGGCTATTGGCACAATGCCGACCTACCTATGCACTTGAGAATGGAATGAACACAGTGCAAGAACATAAGAGCCTCACTATTTACCATTTTTGTGTTGTGGACTCTTAACATGTTATTGTAATTTAGAAATAGGGATTATAGACTATTGTCTAGCATCTCTGTATCTTTTTCTTTGCCCTGGTGCCCTCTTAGAGCTCGTTAGCCCATGCATTCATGTGGATGCTCTTATGTGGCTATTCCGATGTTTGTGGTTCTAGAAAACTGTTGGTATTTGGCTTCTAGGCCTACTTTCATGGACAGTTAGGGCTTTTAAGTGCTGTTCCTTTTGTAAGTTTACAGTTGGTACTTGGAGTTCTAAGCCTCGTTCTTTTTGTGACCGATTAAGTGCTAGCATATTGGTGTAGATGGGCTCAGCCCAGGATGTTTCCCCTGCGTGTTGCAAATATTTACCTTTAATATAAATCTCTCATTTTGAATTTAAGAAAAAGATTGTCTTGTGTGCAGAGTGGTATAGTTACATATAATTGTCAAAATGTTACATCCATGGGTCTTATAGTTTCAGGATCACATAATGGTGACTCATTGAAATGGGAATTTACATAGTGTTGTATCTATGGTTTACTCAGGCTATATATTATGCATATTTATTTAGTAAAGTTGTATTATAAACTGATGTTCACAAAGTGTTATAGTTATGTTGTATATGCTAGTTATCATATAACTATGCTAATTAGCATACAACTAGCATCCATGTGCATGCAAGTTAGCATACAACTATGTTAATTAGCATATGCTAGTTAGCATATAACTAGCATTTTCAAGGGCATCAATGGTCATCACTCGATTGTGACAAACTTAATCTAGCTCCTCAAACATTGTCAACTCTTCTTTGCACTTAAATAACAAAGATCATCCCTATAATCTTTGTTTGGACTCTCTCACCTCATCTTTGATAATCCTAAAGAATTAATGGTGTTCAATATAGCTCCACAAAATGTTGTCAACTCTTCTTTAGGGATGTTGGTTGCCATAAATAACAAAGATCATCCCTCCAATTTTTGTTTGCACCCTCTCACCTCATTTTTGATAATCCTATCAAATTAACCATGTTCAATCTAGCTCCCCAAACGTTGTCAACTCTTTTTTAGGGATGTTCGTTGCCATAAATCACAAACATCGTCCCCCCCATTAATACACGTGTCCCCTCATCACATTGTGTAGGGTCTTCACTCTAATTTGTTGAGGTTTATCCAATTGCTTTTGCATTGAGGCACACTATGAGGCACATAGTGGTAGGTAATGTAGTGTTCAATTCGAGTCATCTCAAAAAAAAGTGGTTAGGTAATGTAGTGTTCAATTCCAGTCATCTCAAAAAAAAAGAAAAAAATAGGATAGACCCAGTTTGCTCTTTGGAGAGGTCTTGGGTTAAAACGCTCTTGGGGATTGCATAAGATTATGTAGCTTGGGTTCAAATGCTCTTCGGGATTGCATAAGTTTAGGTAGGTTGGGTTCAAATGCTCTTGGGGATTGCATAAGTTTAGGTAGGTTGGGTTCAAATGCTCTTGGGGACTGCCTAGGTTTATGTATCTTAGGTTCAAATGCTCTTGGGGATTACAAAAGCTTATGTGGCTTGGGCTTAAATGCTCTTGGGGATTGTAGTGGCTTATGTAGGCTGGGTTCAAATGCTCTTGGGGACTCCCTAACCTTATGTGGGTTGGGTTTGCGGTTTGGAGAAGTCTCGGGCTCAAACTTTCTTGAGGACTCCCTAACCTTATGTTTGCTTCTTTGAGAGGCATTGGGTTTAAACTTTCTTAAGGGATCCTTAAACTTATGTGGTTCGGCATGCAATCGCCATCCCCCCACCATATTAATTTTCATTAACTCTCTTTTTGCATCCTTCCACCTCATCTTTGATGATGCAATAATAGAAGTAGTGTACATACCCTTAATCTTCATCAAGTGTGTGAGGACATAAACAACATCGATAATCACTCCACATTATTTTTAATCTTGCTACGCAAGCTACATCAAGTTGTTTAAGGAGGATGTTTGTTAACAAGGGCATTAATGATTATCACTCGACTTTTGGGGGCAACACATGGTGTTAATCAAACTCTAGAGGGAGGACTTTACTCCAATGAATCTAGCTCCTCAAAAATTATCACTCGATTGTTGTCAACACATGGTGTCATTCAAAATTTAGAGGGAGGATTCACTCTAATCAATCTAGCTTCTCAAACATTTAATCTAGCTTCTCAAACATTGTCAACGCTTGTTTAGGAATGTTGGTTGCCATAAATATCAAAGATCGCCCCTCCAATATTGGTTTGCACCCTCACCTCATCTTTTCTAATACTACGGAATTAATGGTGTTCAATTTAGTTCCTCAAACATTGTCAACTCTTATTTAGGAATATTGGTTGCCATAAACAACAATGATCATCCCTCCTGTGTTTGTTTGCACCCTCTCACCTCATGTGCTAATCCTATGGAATTAATGGTGTTCAATCTAGCTCCTCAAACATTGTCAACTCGTCTTTAGGGACGTTTGTTGCCATAAATAATAAAGATCGTCCCTCTATTAATACATGTGCACTTGATCACATTGTGTAGAGTCTTTACTCTAACTTACCTAGGTTTATCCAATTGATTTTGTAGAGTTTTTGAGGAGGTCTTGGATTCAAACGCTATTAGGGATTGCATAAGCTTACGTAGGATGGGTTCAAATGCTCTAGGGGACTCCCTAGCTTTTTGTGGGTTGGGTTTTTTAGTTGGAGAGTTCTTGGGTTCAAACTTTCTTGAGGACTCTCTAACCTTATGCTTACTTCGAGAGGTCTTGGGTTGAAACTTGCTTAAGGACTCCGTAAACTTATGTAGTTTGGCACACACTTGCCAACCCCCCAAAATAAATTTTTACCATCAACGCTCTGTTCACATGCTTCCACCTCATCTTTGATGATCCAATAATATAAGTAGTGTCTTTCAATCTTCATCAAGTGTGTGAGGACATAAATAACACTGATAATCACTTAACATTGTTTTGAATCTTTCTACTCAAGCTACATCAAGTCTTGTTTAAGGATGTTGGTTACCAAGGGAATTAATAATTATCACTCGATTGTTGGTGACACATGGTGTCAATCAAAATCTAAAGGGAGGAGTTCACTCCAATCAATCTAGCTCCTCAAATATTATCACTTGATTGTTGGCAACAAATCATGTCAATCAGATTGTAGAGGGAGGAGTTCACTCTAATCAATCTAGCTCCTCAAATATTATCAACTCTTCTTTAGGAAAGTTGGTTGCAATAAATATCAAAGATTGTCCCTGCAATATTCGTTTGAACCCTCTCACCTCATCTTTTCTAATACTATGAAATTAATGGTGTTCAATTTAGCTCCTCAAACATCATCAACTCTTCTTTAGGAACCTTGGTTGCCTTAAATAACAAAGATCATTCCATCCAATGTTTATTTGCACCCTCTCACCTCATATGTTCTAATCTTATGGAATTAATGGTGTTCAATCTAGCTCCTCAAACATTGTCAACTCTTCTTTAGGGATGTTCGTTGCCATAAATAACAGTGATCCTCCCTCTGTTTAATACGCATGTCCTAATCACATTGTGTAGGGTCTTCACTCTAATTTATCTGGGTTTATCCAATTTCTTTTGCATTAAGGCACATGTTCCTAATAACATCGTGTATGGTCTTCAATCTAAAATTCTTTGGCTTATCCCATAGCATCTCCATTTCTAACAAAAGTGGAAAATTTAGAGCATAGTACCTCTATGTGGTATTTGGTTCTCATGTATGTTTACAAATTAACAAAAATTACAGTATATATTTAAGCCCTCAAGTAGTATTCTTGAATAGCCTTCAAAATGGATCTATAAAAAGCCATGAGGACTACTAATAACTCTCCCTATCTCTCTCTCTCTCTCTCTCTCTCTCTCTCTCGATATATATATATATATATATATATCTGATTAGGTTTTGAAACTCTAGGACTAAATTATCTTTTAGAGAAGCTATAATAAAACCAAGTATTACATGACACACTAAAAAAAAAGAAAAAGAACATTTGTACTTCTCAAAAGGCAATGAAAGGGGGTGTATCCAACAAGATTTTAGAGCTTAAGCTTTTGTTATGAGATAAATATCTTGTTTACATCATAGAGACACGTTTTTGGGAAAAAGAAGAGAGGGGGGAAGGGAGGATCTTTGGTAGAGGTTATGGCATCTTTGAAGAGGAGAGGATATGAATAGTGTAAATGTAAAGGTGATTTGAGCGATAGCCATTGACGATAGCACACTCATGAGTAACAACATGACAATGGTGCCTATGAAAAGGAAGAGTAGGAGCACAACAAGAGAAGGGGAGAATAGGCATGCAAGACAACCGCATGAAGAGAAGAGAGAGTAGTGACAGGGGACCCAATGTAGCTAAGTAGGGTGTCCAGTTCCAGTGCACAGGTATGCACATGACTATAGTTGTGCAAGGCTATACACAAAGCTATAGTTGCGTGAGGCTATACACATAGCTATGCATGTGACTATAGCTATGTGTTGTGAGAATGAGAAACCTCTTGTTCACCTTAGGAGGTGGTGCATGGTTGCTGGTTGGGTTTCTCTTGCACATAGGTTGAGGAACATTTAGCACTCTAGTGGAATTGAAAGTTATACACCCCATAAGTGCAAGGAAGGCCATGGTGATTTGGTCCCATATTCATGAGCTTCTTCCTTTAGGACTTTTCATACAAACTTGAAGGCCCACATATCATCTTAAAGGCCCAAAGGCATGTAGCATGTTAACAACATTACATTAGCACTAACAATTCCTACAACCTATAGAGTGCGTTAATGACACCACTCTACTCTAATAAAAATAAGTATGAGTCCAAAAAATCACTTCATTATGTGATGCACTAGCATAAATTTTCAAGAAATATGTCCTCTCTCTCTCTCTCTCTAACATGTAGGATAGGTATGCCTACTAGTGGATAAGGATCATGTCTATGTGAGTTTTGGGAGTACATGTACCTAGTATAATCTACCCTAGTATATCATCCATGAAATTACCCTCTCTCTACACTTCTTGAAATTTTGTAAATCCTTCTTATATTCACCAACTTAAAATGCAAATATTATTTTGGAAGTGAGTCCATTTAGGACTAAAACATTGAATCCAAAACAAAGACCATTGTCCCTCTCGATTGCACCTCTCAAACATAGAATATGCCTCACTACTAATTTCAATAGAAAGGTTGTTTTACAAGGTATGTTTGATAGCCTATCCTTGATATAAGATATGTTGAAAAGAGGGTTCTAGAGGGCATGGGTAAAGATGGCACAAATGTAACATACCCCATGTTCTGTTCCATTTAAATAATCATAAATATTCATAATATTTCTCAAATTTTCATAAAAACACATCACACTTCAAGAGGAAGAAGAGATTTCTAATAACAATAATCATTTCTAAGTCAAACAATCCAAAAATGCATAATAATTGCCAATACAATTACTCAGAATCGAAGAGATAATCACCAACAAAAAATCTAGCTAATCTAGGGCTTTCCTTTGACTCCTGTCCACCCAACCTTCACATTGAACATTGTGGCTATGCCTCCTTCTCGATCTCATCCTCTTTGTGTACTACCACAGTGTACTACCACAAGTGTACTACCACACGGCTCCCATAGGGCTTCAATCTCATTCTCTGTTCTACGAGTAAACAATATCGGTCGGCCTGAATCTCTCTCTCTCTCTCTCTCTCTCTCTCTCTCTCTCTCTCTCTCTCTCTTCTTGCACATAATCCTAAAGGATCTCAAAGAATAGCCCAAAAAGCATCCCACGAGAATTAGTTAGATTACCATGCATGAAACTGATAAAGATTGCAATCTTTTCCAAAAGCATGTTCTTTAACCACAATAGAGATGATAGTGGAAGGTGGTGTCAGATTGGTTTTGCGAGTACTCGCCAAGCATGCAGAATCTTGAAATGGTATGAACACATAATTTTTTTCTCTTATGATGATATTTCTTTAGCTCTTCTCTCTGACAAATAAAGTTATGTACCCCCTCATGTAAAGCCGTTACTAAAAATTAAGGGTCAATTTGGTGTTCAGGTCTTGTTTTTGGTGCTATGTAAACCCCCATATGAGTTTCCTTTAGTCTAAAATACCATTGTGACCTTCATACATTGTCTAACATGGCTAGGGATGGTATAGAAAGTACTTACAAATGACAGCACAAAATAGACATAAAAACCCCAAAATTTGACATCTCTAAAATCACACAATTTGTCACCAAAAATGATCTTTTATGCCCTCCAAGTATTTACAAATTTTAAACATTTAATATAGATGATAAAAATCACCAAGTCAACTGGACCCAAAAATAAGTACATATGAGTACGTTACAACAAACATGACATTGGATGCTGACATGATGAAAGATGAGACAAACAAAAAAGTATGCCATTATTTATAATTCCCTTTTACCTATTACCAATGCACCTTACAACTAACAATTTCTTGCCCCATGTAACAAGCCATGCCATTGGGGTCCCCCTGCCCTCGTGACATCACCCTCTCTACACTTTCTCAACTCTTACAATGGCCTCTTACATTCACCCACCCACTAAAATAACAAATATTATCTTTGCATAGATTTCATTTAGATATTACACATTTTTATCTAAATCAAAGATTATTTTCCTTCTTAATTATACCCTCTCAGTCGCTCAATATGCCTAACCAGTAATTTTATTTAGTAAGAAGGGTGTTGAACTTGCAAATCATGTCGTATAGGTATCAATGGTTGAAGAGGAGAGCTATATCACTTTCAACACCTCCCTTTTAGTCAAAGTAAACATAGATTATCCTCCATAAGGTATTTTGATATGGGGGGTCACTTGGATGTGCAAAGATGACATGAACAAAAAGTTGAAAGTGTAATTTGACATAAAATTCATTATTTATATCCCATGAATTGTGTTAACCCTCATCTGACACCTCTCTAACGTCATTGTATATTTTACGTGTGCAATCACTGCTTGTCTATGAAAGGCATGCCATGTGATTAATATTGAAGACTGTATTCTTAGATTAGGGTTTTGCATAAGCCTAGGTGGCCGTGTGGTTAGCCATGGACCTATTTTTTAAGTATGGCCACCCAAGGTGTGAAGGCTATGGACCAAGATAATGGTCATTTTCTATAGTGAACATTCATTCTTTTATGCTATTCAAGAGAGTTCTCTTACTCTCTATACTTTTAAATGTTATTGTGAAGACTATGGACCAAGATAAGGGTCATTGTGTATAGTGACCATTTATTCTTTTATGCTATTGAAGAGAGTGCTCTTCTTCTCTATACTCTTATGCTATTGTGAAGGCTACGAACCAAGATAAGGGTCATTGTATATAGTCACCATTCATTCTTTTATGCTATTCAAGAGAGTGTTGTTCTTCTCTATACTCTTATTCTATTTCTTTCTTGCTTGCCTATTGCATGTTTGACCTATTGTGTGCTTGCGTGCATGTGATTGAGAGAGTGAGTGTGTGATTGAGTGAGAGAGGAGGGTCGAGCTTCCATTGGAGTGTAGCGGGTGGAGTTGGAGCAGAGCGTGAAGTGTGGTTGTGTGACAACAAGCTCTCCTATGAGAATCCAAGCACAAGTAATCAACGAGGTGAGTGACACATCCCATTTATGCAATGGTAGGCTAAGTTATGGTAGATTAACCTCTTGGTTTGAGTTGTTTATACTCCCGAATGTGGTGATACAAGGCCCCATGACATTGTCTAGTTCTTGCATTGTTTCTTTGATGTAAGGGCTTCCCATAAATGACACCGCTGCCAAGAAATATCGCATAACCACAATGCATTTGGAATGCGTGTGTGTGTATCTTTGGATTCTGTTTTAATTATGTTTTTTGTTTTTGCATGAAGGGTAAAAATTAATAGATAGAAATGTGTCCATTTTGTGGTAGTGTTTCACGATAAAACACTCATGAGAGTAAGAACATGTTAATGCCTATGAGATGGATACAGGAGGGGCCAATCATGCTTCTCTGTCCTATATTTTTTGCAGAAACCCTTTATAGGTTTGATCTTCATAAGGTTATAACACATGTTCTCTCTCCTTATATTATAAAGTGATCTGCATAGTCTTTTATGAAGGTATTAGTTAAGTGTGTGTATATTATGTGAAGTATACAATTTAAACCATGGTAGAAAAGGATATTTGATAACACACCCACCAAAACATAAGGCAATTCAAGATATTATAGTTAACATAGAAATAATATACAAACAAAGATAAAATAATGGTACTCATTAAGAATACGTTATTAATAGTACTCACTAAGGATACAATATTATATCCTATACGAAAGGCATCCTAGGAGAAGAGAACATGTTTGTCACATTTGTCTTCCTCAAGAATAAGGGAGGATGATTTATTACCATAAAAAATGAAAATCAAAGTCAAGATGAATAGTTTGCTTACCAAGAATAGGAGGTAAGAAATTTGTTAGCGAGAAGGTCCACCTAATGGGGTGGGTATATGGATAAGGGAGATACAAACATGTTTATTTTATAGAAAGACACACGCTATATGAATATAACGACCCCATAAGGTGGACCTTATGGGGTGGCTATATGGATACAAAAATGAATTTTGTATCAAATCACACAATTTTAATATTTCTGTTCATGCTGTCTTTGCACACCCAAGGAACCCCCTTACCAAAATACCTTGTAGAGGAGAATATATGTTCAATTTGACTAAAATGGAGGTGTTGAAAGTGATATAGCTCTCCTATTCAACCATTGCTACCTACCACATGATTTTTGAAAGTTCAACCCTATGGTAAAGATGAGGCGAGAGTATCCAAAATGTTAACACAAAGGTGATTTGACAGATAGCCATTGATGGTCGCACATTCATGAGCAACAACATGTCAATGCCTATGTGAGGGAGAGGGGAGGAGCCAACCATGCGTCTCTCACATTTTTGTTTTGAAGAAACCCCTTATAGATTTTATCTTTATGAGGCTGTAGGGCATGTGTGATTTTTCTTCTTTTGGTTCCTTACAATATAGAGTGAATTGCATAGTTTTTTAAAGGTATTATGTATATTAGTGAATATGCGTATTGTATGTGAAGTGGTACAAATTTTCAACAATGCTAGCAAATCATATTTGATATAACACACACCAAAACATAATGAGGTTCAAGATATTCTAGTAGTAGAAATAATATACAACAAATATAAAAATGATGATACTCAATTAAAATACATTAATCATTCATGGTACTTACTAAGGATATATTATTATATCCTATATAAAAGGCATCCTAGAAGATAAGAACATTTTTATCACGTTTATCTTCCTCGAGCATCGGGGAGGATGATTTATCACAAAAAATGAAAATGACAGTCAAGAGATGAGCGGTTTACTCAATAACAATACGAGGTAAGAAATTCATCCGTGGTGGGAAGGCGCTAACGTGGTGGTTATATGGATAAGGGAGATACAAACGATGGATTTTATATGAACTCAAATACATGTTATATGAATATAGCCACCCTATAAGGTGCACCTTATGGGGTGGCTATATAGGATACAAACAATGAATTTTAATACAAATCACACACACTTTTATCTTTACTATTCATGTCATGCTTGCACATCCAAATAACCCCCTTATCAAAATACCTTAAGGAGTATAATCTATGTTTAGTTTAACTAAAAGTTAGGTGTTGGAAGATATATGGTCCTCCTCTTAAACCATTGCTACCTATCATATGATTTGCAAGTTCAACCCTATGGCAAAGATGAAGTGAGAGGGTGCAAAAAAATGATTGCTAATCCTATGGCATTAATGGTTTTCAATCTAGCTCCTCAATCATTTTTGACTCTTATTTGGGGATTTCGGTTGCAATAAACAACAAAGATTGTCCCCCCTCCAATGTTTCTTTGCACCCTCTCACCTCATCTTCACTAATCCAATGGAATTAATATTATTCAGTCTAGGTCCTCAAACATTGTCAACTCTTCTTTAGGGATGTTGGTTTCCATAAATCACAAAGATTGTCCCTCAAATAATACACATGTCTCTAATCACATTCTGTAGGGACTTCACTCTAGCTTTCTCGAGTTTATCCCATTGGTTTTGCATCAAGGAACATGTCCCTAATAACATCGTGTATGGTCTTTACTCTCAACTTCTCCAACTTATTCCATAGCTTCTCCATTGCTAACAAAAATGGAAAATTTAGAGGGTAGTTCCACCATGATTTGGTAGTTGGTACTTATCTATGCATACAAATAAGTGAAAAGTGAGAGCATATATTTAAGGCATCAAGTCTTATATTTTAAAAAACCTAGAAATTGGATTTGAAAAAATCCACTAATAACTCTCTCTCTCTCTCTCTCTTTATATATATATATATAGTTTTATTTTATTTTATTCTTATGATTAAATTTTGACACTCTAGGATTAAGTTTTTTAATATAGAAGCTATAATAAAACCAAGTATTACATGACACACTAAAAGAAAGAAAATAATCAGTTGCCCACAAAAAAAGGTGATCCAAAAAAAAATCAAAGCTTAATTTTTTGTTATGGATATGCATATCTTATTTACATCATGGAGAAACTTTATTGGGAAAATGGGAAGGGGGGGGACAGAACAGATTTAGGGGAGGTTCAAAGTCTTTCAAGAGTAGAGGGTATCAAAACTGTAAACATAAATGTAATTTGAGCGATAGAGCCAATGACCGTAGCACACTCATGAGCTCCTCATGAGTAACAACATGCCAATGCCTATTGAGGGTGAGGGGAGGAGCCAACAATGCTCATCTATCTTATATGTTATGAGGAAACCCCTTATAGCTTTAAATTTCATAAGGTTATAGGGCATGTGCGATTCCCCCTACAATATAAAGGGAAATGCATAGTTTTTTTAGAAGATATGATGTGTATTAGTTAAATGTGTGTATATTATGTGAAGTGGTATAAAATTTAAACTATGGTAGAAAAGGATATTTTATATAACACATACCAAAGCATAATGTAGTTCAAGATATTCTACTCTCTTAAAAATAATATGTAAACAAAGATAAAATAATGGTAGAAAAGGATATTTTATATAACACATACCAAAGCATAATGCAGTTCAAGATATTCTACTTTTAAAAATAATATGTAAACAAAGATAAAATAATGGTACTCATTAAGAATACATCAATAATGGCACTCACTAAGAATACAATATTATATCCTATACGAAAGGCATCCTTCAAGAAGAGAACTTTTTTGTCACATTTGTCTTCCACAAGAACTAGGGAGGATGATTTATTACCATAAAAAAATGAAAATCAAAGTCAAGATGAGCATTGTATTACCAAGAATAGGAGGTAAGAAATTCGTTAGGGAGAAGGTCAACCTAATGGGGTGGGTAAATGGATAAGGGAGATACAAACAATGAATTTTATATCAACTAAGACAAACTTTATATGAATAAAGCCACCCCCCCATAAGGTGCACCTTATGGGGTGGGTATATGGGACACAAACAATGAATTTTATGTCAAGTCAGACACTTTTAACATTTCTGTTCGTGTCAACTTTGCACATCCAAGGAACCCCCTTATCATAATACCTTATGGAGGATAATCTATGTTTAATTTTACTAAAAGGGAGATGTTTAGTGTGACATAGCTTTCCTCTTCAACCATTTCTACCTACCACATGATTTTTGCAAGTTAAACCCTATGGCAAAGATGAGGTAAGAGGGTGCAATCAAAGTATTTCTAATCTTAGGGAATAAATGGTGTTCAATTTGTCTCCTCAAACATTGTCAACTCTTCTTTAGGGATGCTGGTTACCATAAATAAGAAAGATCATCCCTCTATTAATACAGATGTCCCTAATCACATTGTGTAGGGTCCTCGCTCTAATTTTCTTGGGTTTATCCTATTGCTTTCGTATTAAGGCACATGTCCCTAATAGCATGCCATAACACGAGGAACAACATGCCAGTGCCTATGCATGTTTCAAATTAAATGAAAAAACTCCATAAACCACGACTGCGGATTCACGTCCCTATAGTCTCACGTCTGCTCTTTCATGTCTTCATTATTCATGTCTTCATTACTCATGTCTGGGAAATTAATATGGTGGGGGGATGGCAATTGCATGCCAAAACCACATAAGTTTATGGAGTCTTGAAGAAAGTTTAAACCCAAGACCTCTCGAAGCAAACATAAACTTAGGGAGTCCTCAATAAAGTCTAAACCCAAGACCTCTCCAAATGGCAAACCCAACCCACATAACGTTAGGGAGTCCCCAAGAGCATTTGAACCCAACCTACATAAGCTTATACAATCCCCAAGAACGTTTGAACCCAAGACCTCTCAAAAGAGAAAACTGGATCTATCCTTTTTTCCCCTTTGTTTCTTAGATGACTAGAATTGAACACCACACTACCTACCACTATGTGCCTCACAATGTGCCTTTATGGAAAAACAATTGGATAAACCTTGGCAAATTAGTGTGAAGACCCTACACAATGTGATGAGGGGACACGTGTATTAATGGGGGGGGATAATCTTTGTTATTTATGGAAACCAACATCCCTAAAGAAGACTTGACAATGTTTGGGGAGCTAGATTGAACATGATTAATTTGATAGGATTAGCAAAGATGAGGTGAGAGGGTACAAAAAAAAATTCAACGGATGATCTTTGTTGTTTATGGCAACACAACATCCCTAAAGAAGAGTCGACAATGTTTGAGGAGCTCGATTGAATACCATTAATTCTATAGGATTAGCAAAGATGAGGTGTGAGGGTGCAAACAAATAATCAAGGGCAGGATCTTTGTTATTTAAGTGCAACCAACATCCCTAAAGAAGAGTTGACAACGTTCGAGGAGCCTGATTAAGTGTGTCACAATCAAGTGATGACCATTGATGCCCTTGTTGGTAACAAACATTTGTAAACCTTGATGTAGCCTGACTAGCTAGATTTAAAATCATGTTAAGTGATGATCGATGTTGTTTATGTACTCACAAGATTGCTGGAGATTGAGAGTATGGACACGATTGATGTTATCGGATTATCAAAGATGAGGTGGAAGCATGCGAAGAAAGCATTTATGGAAATTGATGTGGTGTGGGGATGGCAACGTCCATGCAAAACCACATAAGGTTACGAAGTCCTCAAGAGAGTTTGAACCCAAGACCTCTACAAGAAAACGTAAGGTTAGGGAGTCCTCAAGAGAGTTTAAACCCAAGGCCTCTCCGAATGGCAAACCTAACCCACATAGGGTTAGGGAGTCCCCAAGATCGTTCCAACCCAACTTACAGAAGGTTGGGTTCAAACGGAAAATCTAACCCTCATAAGGTTAGGTAGTCCCCAAGAGTGTTTGAACCCAAACCACATAAGGTTATGCAATCCCCACAAAAGGTTAGGGAGTCCCCAAGAGCATTTGAAGCCAAGACCTCCTCCTTGTAGAGTTTGATTTTGACACCATGTGTAGCCAACAATCCAGTTGGCAATGTTTGAGAAGCTAGATCTACTGTTTAAGGAGCAAGATTGATTGGAATGAACTCCTCCCTCTAGAGTAATGAACTCCTCCCTCTAGTGTTTGATTGACACCATGTGTCACCAACAATTGAGTTATAATCAATAATTCCCTTGTAACCAACATCCTTACACAAGACTTGATGTACCTTCTTGAGTAGCAAGATTCAAAACAGTGTTCAGTGATTATCGATGTTGTTTATGTTCTCACACACTTGACGGAGATTGAGGGTATGGACACACTTGACGGAGATTGAGGGTATGGACACTACTTCTATTATTGGATCATCAAAGATGAGGTGGTGGAAGCATGTGAACAGAGCATTGATGGAAATTAATGTGGTGGGGGGGTGGCGATTGCATGCCAAACCACATAAATTTACAAAGTCCTTAAGAAAGTTTGAACCCAAGACCTCTCGAAATAAACATATATGGTTAGGGAGTCCTCAAGAAAGTTTGAACCCAAGACCTCTCCAAATTGGAAACCCAACCCACATAAGGTTAGGGAGTCCCCAAGAGCATTTGAACCCAACCTACATTTAAGCTTATGCAGTCCCCACGAAGAGCATTTGAACCCCAACCTCTCCAAAGAGCAAAGTGGGTCTATGGTCCGTGTACGGGGGACGTGTGTTTGATATAATATCAATATACTTAATAAAAGGGAAAATAGGGCGGTGGGTGACGAGACGTGCTCAATCGCCTTTCATATGATAACAAAGGTATATGCTAACAAGCATTGTCATAATCTAATTAGCACAGTTGTGTGTGCTAATTACTATATGATAAAAAAGGATTGTTAATTAATAGCTTAACGATGGTAAAAAACATATCACCAAAATAACATATGTTGATTAGCAAGTAACTAACATAAAGGATGCTAATTAACATAGTAATAATAGATAGTTGATGAATTATGCTAGCCAATCATCATAGTTTGCTAGATAGACAAGGCACATATGTACTACTAAACATAAACCATGAGTTAATGTCACTCAAAAAAGTACAAGGGGTCACCTGATATATCCAAACGACATTTATAAAACAGCACTTTGCAGAATCACAAAATCACAATTTTGTTCTCTACATTGTGCACCTTATGAGGTACACACATTTGCAAAACACATGGCATGGTATACATGGTTGCACGATAGTGAGACCAACGTGAAAGTTTTATAGCATCAAAAATACACCACAACCTGCATGACCAGCGTGAAAGTCTTACAACATAAAAAAATACACCATAACCTACACAATGACCTAGGAGAGTAAGGTTTTCCACACTCTTACTTCCCTGGGATGGTGCATTAGGATACAAGCAGCCCCTATGTTTCCTGCGTGAACTTTGTCTACCATGTCTTGAAGCACGGCACACTGCCTTGTTATTTTCTTCTTGACTTCATTTTGCACCTCCAACTGAGTCTGCAAAGATAGCTGTGTGAGCAATGTACCAGTGTAGATCTATAGACAAGTGAATCATGTACAAACAAAAATATAAAACTATTTACCTTTCTCACAGAGATGTTCTCCAATTCATCTAAACCCCCTCCAAGAATCTCCAAAGTGCCTCATTGTGTGTATGTTTTCACTGCAAGGTTGGATTTCTTAATCGAATCTTCCGGAGGAAATCTCAATGCTGAAAGGAAAGTACCTACTCTCTCTACACTCATCTGCTTCAGCTTTGCATCCTCCAATTTTTGCTGAAAACCCAAATATTCCTCATTTGAAATATGCAGTCAATCATTGATGCCTTCAATCAATGAATTAAGGTTCTTTGTGTTTTTCTATGCCAACATATAATCTTTATCTCCAGAAAATGTCACAGTGCTACTATGAACAGGCTGTGCTCTTGGCTGAGGGGTGGCCAACTTGTCCACATCCTGTCGAGCTCCTATCCAATGTCACCATGGACGTCACCAACTCCATTGGTCAAATTCTAGCACATCAAGTGGGTGTCAAAATACCCCCCTTTTTGTAAATCATTGTTGTGCTCCTCAGTGTGAAGACGGCCCACACAAAGTGCATGGCATTCCCCACGTCAATAGCATGAGGGATGAACTAAAGCACATAAGCCCAAGCAAATGCTAGAGTGACTTCCTCCTTGGTTAGCCGCCTCTTATACACTTTGTTGTAGAACAACATCATGTCTTCAAACCTTTCAAGATAGATGCTACTATACTTCACACGGTATGACACCCTTTCCTTGGTGTGGCTGAAAACAGACAGCCAGGAAGCATCTGAAACATCTTTCCTTGGTGTGGCTGAAAACAAACAGACAGGAAGCATCCGAAACGTCTAACTCTTTTAAGTTCCTTAGATCATCAACATCAATATCCAAGCCATGGTTGACATGGAAGTCCGCCTTGGTCAAACAAAACACCTTCTGAGGTGGATAGGCCACCTTCGGTGCTTTCCACTGCATTGCAAAAAACATAAAAAATATGAAACATGTGTTGAAACAGACAAGCACACAAAATGGTTACATAGCAGGTCACGCACATTACCTGCATTGTCCCTCAACTTATTTCATTTCACATGGACCTTCGTGGCTAACATAGCTTCATTTTTCACTGGTGATACACATGCTTCTTCCTTGTTTGACACTTCTACTTGTTGGTTATGTTGTTCTTCTTCCACCTTCGTCTTTTGCCTTTCTTGTCTTCTAGCCACAAGCGACTACCTGCTTCGCTTCTTTTCTGGCCTAGAGTCGCTCATGGGTTCGTTATCTGATTGGGTTGTCTAACTGTGTCTCCTGGTGGGTGGAGGCGATGGCTCCCCATTCGTAGACAACTTGAATGGTCTCTTCCTACCAAACAGAGCGCTCTGCTCTTACATTGCCTTTCTCGGCCATATCTCCCAAATAAACATTTGGAGAGGAAGGATCATAACTCATAGCAATGAGAATCCTTTCATTTCGTGCATGCAGCCACCCCCTCCAAGTTATCATTGTGCTATGTGGCTACTTTCGGTATTACATCTCTAATAAACATGTGCTAGTTCAACCCCCAACTAAAATATGCTAACGAGCACAAAAGGTGTAACCTTGAATGTGCTTACACCCATCACCAACAATCGAGTGATAATCATTAGTGCCCTTGGTAACCAACATTCTTGAACAAGACTTATGTAGCTTGGGTAGCAAGATTCAAAAAAGTGTGATTATCGATGTTGTTTATGTTCTCACACACTTGACGAAGATTGATGGTATGGACACTACTTATATTATTGCATCATCAATGATGAGGTGGAAGCATGCCGATAGAGCATTGATGGAAATTAATATGGTGGGGGGATGGTACCTGCATGCCAAAACCACATAAGTTTATGCAGTCCTTATTAAGAAAGTTTAAACCCAAGACCTCTCGAAGCAAACATAAGCTTAGGGAGTCCTCAATAAAGTCTAAACCCAAGACCTCTCCAAATGGCAAACCCAACCCACATAAGGTTAGGGAGTCCCCAAAAGCATTTTAAGATGACTGGCATTGAACACCAAACTACCTACCACTATGCGCCTCACAATGTGCCTTTATGGAAAAACCATTGGATAAACCTCAGCAAATTCGTGTGAAGACCCTACAGAATGTGATCAGGGGACACGTGTATTAATGGGGGGGACAATCTTTGTTATTTATGGAAACCAACATTCCTAAAGAAGAGTTGAAAATGTTTGGGGAGCTAGATTGAACATGATTAATTTAACTGGATTAGCAAAGATGAGGTGAGAGGGTGCAAAAAAAAGGACGGATGATCTTTGTTGTTTATGGCAACCAACATCCCTAAAGAAGAGTCGACAATGTTTGAGGAGCTCGATTGAATACCATTAATTCTATACCATTAGCAAAGATGAGGTGTGAGGGTGCAAACAAATTTTCGAGGGGAGGATCTTTGTTACCAACATCCCTAAAGAAGAGTTGACAATGTTAAGTGCAACCAACATCCCTAAAGAAGAGTTGACAATGTTCGAGGACCCAGATTAAGTGTGTCACAATCGAGTGATGACCATTAATGCCCTTGGTAAAAACAAACATTCGTAAACCTTGATGTAGCCTGACTAGCTAGATTTAAAATCATGTTAAGTGATGATCGATGTTGTTTATGTCCTCACAAAATTGCTGGAGATTGAGGGTATGGACACGATTGATGTTATCGGATTATCAAAGATGAGGTGGAAGCATGCGAAGAAAGCATTTATGGAAATTGATGTGGTGTGGGGATGGCGACGTCCATGCCAAACCACATAAGGTTACGAAGTCCTTAAGAGAGTTTGAACCCAAGACCTCTACAAGAACATGTAAGGTTAGGGAGTCCTCAAGAGAGTTTGAACCGAAGGCCTCTCCGAGAACGGCAAACCTAACCCACATAGGGTTAGGGAGTCCCCAAGATCATTTGAACCCAACTTACAGAAGGTTAGGTTCAAACGAAAAATCTAACCCTCATAAGGTTAGGGAGTCCCCAAGAGTGTTTGAACCCAAACTACAATGCAATCCCCAAGAGCATTTGAAGCCAAGACCTCCTCCTTGTAGAGTTTGATTTTGACACCATGTGTCGCCAACAATCCAATTGGCAATGTTTGAGGAGCTAGATTGATTGGAATGAACTCCTCCCTCTAGAGTAATGAACTCCTCCCTCTAGAGTTTGATTTTGACACCATGTGTCGCCAACAATCCAGTTGGCAATGTTTGAGGAGCTAGATTTAATGTTTAAGGAGCAAGATTGATTGGAATGAACTCCTCCCTCTAGAGTAATGAGCTCCTCCCTCTAGAGTTTGATTTTGACACCATGTGTCGCCAACAATCCAGTTGGCAATGTTTGAGGAGCTAGATTTAATGTTTAAGGAGCAAGATTGATTGGAATGAACTCCTCCCTCTAGAGTAATGAACTCCTCCCTTTAGTGTTTGATTGACACCATGTGTCACCAACAATTGAGTTATAATCATTAATTCCCTTGGTAACCAACATCCTTAAACAAGACTTGATGTAGCTTCTTGAGTAGCAAGATTCAAAACAGTGTTCAGTGATTATCGATGTTGTTTATGTTCTCACACACTTCACAGAGAGATTGAGGGTATGGACACTACTTCTATTATTGGATCATCAAAGATGAGGTGGTGGAAGCATGTGAACAGAGCATTGATAGAAATTAATGTGGTGGGGGGGTGGCGATTGCATGCTAAACCACATAAATTTACAAAGTCCTTAAGAAAGTTTGAACCAGGTTAGGGAGTCCTCAAGAAAGTTTGAACCCAAGACCTCTCCAAATGGGAAACCCAACCCACAAAAGGTTAGGGAGTCCCCAAGAGCATTTGAACCCAACCTACATTTAAGCTTATGCAGTCCCCAAGAGCATTTGAACCCCAACCTCTCCAAAGAGCAAAGTGGGTCTATGGACGTGTGTTTGATATAATATCAATAAACTTAATAAAAGGGAAAATAGGGCGGTGGGTGACGTGCTCAATCGCCTTTCCGTGGCGATGGCCCTCCCATCGAGAGCGCGCGCTAACGACGGCTATATAAGAAGCAGCCTCTCGAGACCTCCTTATACCGCACACAGAAAGACAGAGAGAGAGAGAGAGAGAGATAAGGAGAGGGGACAGATTTCTAAGCGCATCAGGAAGTGAAGCAGCTTTGTTAGAGCAGCGTGGTGTCGCTAACGCACCACAGGGCGGTGTCGTTTTCTTCGTGTTTGGTGCAAGCGTGAGCGAGCAAACGCTACATTTTCTGGTGATGAGCGAGCTAGTCGTACCTGCTGTCGTTAAGTTGGTGTTACAATTTCATTTGTTTTCTGAGCTTCTGTAATCAAGTTTTGATTTCCTCCGTGAGCAGGCCCCCATGGAAACACGACGAAAATCTGGTGTGCGCTCCGACGCCGCCGGCGTGCGCTGGAGAGGTGACCATGAGAGGTGGGAGGCCGAGATCACCATTCCTGACGCCCTGCTGAGGGCCATGCAGGCGCAGGAGGAGGCGAACCGGATGCCGCGGAGGAAAAGGCTCCTGACGCTGGGCAGTTTCCTAACTGAACGCCAAGCCGCCAGGGCTTTTGATGCGGCCGTGGCATGTCTCAATTTCAACTCCGCCAGAGCGCCGGACGTTCCTCAACCTAACTGCAAGAGAAAGCGGGCCGCCAACTACGAGCCACCTGTAATGGTGAGCGAAGAGGTGCTCAGAGCAAGCCAGGCGGCTCAACCAGGTTCCCTCATCTCCCGAGAGCACATTATCTTGTTTTCTCGGGCCGTCGCTGAGGCACAGTTCCCCGCTTACGCGCTGGAGAAGCCTCTCCCGACCCAGCAAAAGGCGGCAGAAGCGACGTATACTAACGATGAGCCACGTAATAATTAGCGCCATGAGGTCTGGATGAGATACCCTTCACTTGATGCATCTATTATTTTTCTTTTTGATTTGTCTTGGAGTCACTTTAAAGTGGCCTTTTGTCTTACTTCAAACCAACAACATTAGTATGAAAGCTATTAAGTTTTCAATCACGAGAAATGCCAAATATACGGCTACGAAAATCTATGGAGAAGTTGAAACTTGGGTGTAATTTTAGGGTAAGGTTTTGAACCTGGAGAGTCAAAAGACTCCATATACTAAAAGGTCATGAATCTTAGGGTTTAACAAGATACCGATATTTGATGCAGTGCTGTAGTGTGATGGGTAATGGAGCATTTAGTGCTTTCTCTCACACAGGCAAAATTATGTACGTTAAAAGATATCATGCACCATAACCTTGGATTGATGCGTGTAGTTAAAGAAGGTGCGATTTGTGTTGCTTGCCTTTGATGAGATACAATGGCCACCACTGACATAAGGTACTCCTTCAGATGTACCATTGTGGGTAATGGAGCTTTGTATGCTTTCTCCCACTTCTTCTAGGCAAAATTGTGTGATCTTTGTGTACTTAAAAATCTGTCATGCAACAAAATAAAAAATGGCTATGGATCAATGCATAGAGTTAAATGTGTAAACTACCGCCGATTGTGTTTCTTGCCTTTAATAAGATATAATGGCCGCCGATTTATGTTACTCCTTGAGATAAAAGGCCCTTGCTTTTTACTATATATAAAGAAAATAGGAAATGTGTATGATCTTCACTACTTTTGTTAAAGGTTCACATTAGTTTTGTAAACTTGAGAATGACTTTGTTAGTGGAATGTGGCTAAAAGAATAAAAGGGGTTTTAACATTGCTACTCAGTATAAGGTACTATAGCCTAAAGCGATACTCTATTTAGCGACATAAGTTAATAATGTTGCTATGCGACTCCCGTAGTAACATTATAAGTAAGGAGTATTCCCTCCAAAGCAATGTTTTGATGAAAGAAAGTTACGATTGTCACTTAGCAACACAAATAATATCCCTAGAATTGTAAGCGACACTACTAGGGACAAGATTCCCATTTAACAATAGGGTATATTGTGGTAGGCGATTACTTACATCATAAATCTCAACTCCAAACTCCGATGAAGCCGAGCAAATACTCAGAATTTACCGCACGAGCTGCACGTTGCCTGTTTTCCTATTTTAAGTGTTGTTTATCTGAAATGACATAACTTTTGATAGGAATATCAAGTTGACAAACCAATTGACTCTACAGAAAGCTTGCCACACTGTGCACACACCAAGGATAAGGAAACGTTTTGGTACCAATTGTGTTTCTATAATACAATTCCAATTAGGATAAGATAGGGTGGTCCAGATCAACCATCCAAGGACCTACATAGACTTGTTAACAATGGTTAATCACTGGAATTCTACAAAACATGAATAAGAGATCGAATGAAACATAGAACATGCACATGAATGGAATTAACTCAATTGATTCCCCCTTTCTCTTCTCTTCATGATAGAAAGATCGATGATGCTCTGACACCATGTTGGAAATACACGAACATGAAGAGATAGGGACATAGTGACTCAGAGAGAGAGAAGAAGAGAGTTACACCATATACACTCCCAAAAGACTAGTTCATATTTATTATAGTTTGTATATATAGGTGAGATCTAGGTCAAGTTAGGGTGTATAGCTCCAACACTAACGACAAGATTCCCATTTAATAAGAGAGTATACTATAGCAACTGTACTTCATAATTTTCACTTGTGCATTGCTCTCTTAGATCTCTGTATAATTTTCACTTGTGCATTGCTCTCTTAGATCTCTGTATAGCAGCTTTTTTGCACACCCTAGGCAGCTTGCTTTGTTGCCTAGCTACACTTGACATTTCCGACACCTCTAGTCATGGATCCTACTTTTGATCTTGCTTAGGCAGATCTTAGTAGATGCAGATTTCTTTGGGGGTGTTTTGGAGGATGCCATGGTCTCCATGGATTTTGCTAGATTATATTAGAGACTTCATCAAATCTATTCAGAGGAGGCCAATCACTAGGTAAATGGAGGTACCCTTTACCATTCAAGAGAGCTAGTTGCATTTAGATCAAGTGACCACGATGCATGTAAGTGGCTCTCTTATTGAAGTATGGTTTAGGGTATTTTCGCTTAAGTGACAAAATTAATGTATAATCTGTTTTTGTTAATGTGTTGCACTTTAGTTCCATTCAACTTGGTAGCTTTACCAATCTTAGTGCCTATATTATAGGTCTTACAAATTATACACACACAATTTGTCATTCACTACACGTCATAGCTCTTAGGAATTCTACACACACAATTTATCATTCACTACACATATCCCTTTGAAACCCATGTTTTCTAGCTTATCTACACATCCAAATCTTTATCTTGCAAGAAGATAATTATTTCTAGAGAGTGGTATTGGAAACTCATTGGGCCTTTGTCTACTATGGGTCGATCTCATTGAGGACTATGTGTCCTTCCACCTAGTCCATGTAATTTCCCAAACAATACTTCATTTATGAGACTCTCTAAGATCTCTTTCTAGCTCTTTTAAGTGCTTCTCCGCATAGGATTTTTTGGGGGTAAACTCTTCTTCTTCCAAAGTCAAAGGGTCAAATTCAATTTATTTTGAGTCAAAAATTTACTTTTTCTTTGGTAGTGCCATTCTCTTATAAAAATAAATCAATAATAATGAGCTTGATTTTTAGTAGGCTAGTAAGAGAAGGGTCTTATAGCTAGTTTCCAAGAGAAAGGGTAATTGGGAATCTTAGGGGTACTCTAAGACAGAGGTTGGTATACTTGTCTTGACCTAACCCTTAAGTTAGTGACAAACAAGAATCTCTGATCAGAGTTAGAAAGTGTAGATTATTTATTGATATCTTTTTTATGGTCCATATTCTCATGGCATGAGAATGTCGGTCTATTTTCATGGCTTGAGAACTAAAGTTGATTCGCACAGTGAAAGATCCACCTTGATTTTACTTGGTTTAGTAGCACGTTGGGTAACCTTTGACTTCCCTTTCCACCATCATCCTCATTTCACTGAGCTTATGTAGTCCCAAGCCTTCCTTAAGCCTCCTTCATCAGGAAGGATGTCATGTGCACAAGGCAGTGCTATGGCTAATCCTA
Source organism: Cibotium barometz (assembly GCF_041138505.1). Taxonomy (NCBI): domain Eukaryota; kingdom Viridiplantae; phylum Streptophyta; class Polypodiopsida; order Cyatheales; family Cibotiaceae; genus Cibotium; species Cibotium barometz. Next base: position 23,508,469 of record NC_141085.1, read on the forward strand.
CATCGAAATCACTTATTAGGAAGCTTTAGGTGCATTTAGGACATGTAGCATCCTGTAAAGAACATCATATGGGCATGTCAACAACATGAAATAATGGTGGAAAGTAAGAGTGGATAAGGCTATTGGCCGAACATAGTAGCATCCCATCGGCAACATCATATGGGCATGTCAACAACATCAAATAATGGTGTAAACTAAGAGTGGATAAGGCTATTGGCCAAACACATAAGGTTTATGCATAAGACTTATGTACAAGACGTTATATATATAGATTTATGAATAAGGACTTATGCATGTCCCTTATGCATAATATTTCAAAAAAAGGGAGAGCTCCTAGAGACTAATGCATAAGTCTTATGCAAAAATCTCTCGACATGCATTGGAAGCTACCTAAGCATGCTCCTAGCTATCGGCATGCATTGGGAGCTCTTGATGCATGCTAGTACCTACTTGTATAGCTATTCACATGCATAGGGAGCTCTAGGTGTATGGAAATAGGTACCGGCATGCTTAGGTGCATCCTGAGTACCTAAGCATGCTAGTAGCTCTATCGACATAGTTAGGTAGCTATCGGCATGCATTGAGAGCCTATTGGTGCATGCCGATAGCTCTGATAGCTACTAGCGTACTTAGATAGCTACCTCGCATCATTTTGACTTCCAGGTGGGAGCTTTACTTTTTGCCCTTTGATTTTACCTTCCTATACAACAAATATAAAAATGATGATACTCAATTAAAATACATTAATCATTCATGGTACTTACTAAGGATATATTATTATATCCTATATAAAATACATTAATCATTCATGGTACTTACTAAGGATATATTATTATATCCTATATAAAAGGCATCCTAGAAGATAAGCACATTTTTATCATGTTTATCTTCCTCGAGCATCGAGGAGGAGGATTTATTACCACAAAAAATAAAAATGACAGTCAAGATGAGCGGTTTACTCAATAACAATACGAGGTAAGAAATTCATCTGTGGTGGGAAGGCCCTAAAGGGGTGGTTATATGGATAAGGGAGATACAAACGATGGATTTTATATGAACTCAAATACATGTTATATGAATATAGCCACCCTATAAGGTGCACCTTATGGGGTGGCTATATAGGATACAAACAATGAATTTTAATACAAATCACACACACTTTTATCTTTACTATTCATGTCATGCTTGCACATCCAAATAACCCCCTTATCAAAATACCTTAAGGAGTATAATCTATGTTTAGTTTAACTAAAAGTTAGGTGTTGGAAGATCTATGGTCCTCCTCTTAAACCATTGCTACCTATCACATGATTTGCAAGTTCAAACCCTACGGCAAAGATGAAGTGAGAGGGTGCAAACAAATGATTGCTAATCCTATGGCATTAATGGTTTTCAATCTAGCTCCTCAATCATTTTTTACTCTTATTTGGGGATGTCGGTTGCAATAAACAACAAAGATTGTCCCCCCTCCAATGTTTCTTTGCACCCTCTCTTGTCCAATGGCTTGTTCATCCCGCGAATGAATCTAGCCATCAGCTGCTCTTCATCCAAAAGTGGAGAATATTTCAGGAGATGGGCAAATGCCTAATGGTATTCTTCAATCGTCCGGTCATCTTGCTTCAGTTCCAAGAACTCATTCATTTTGGTTTCCAGGAAGTGCGGAGGACTGAACCTCTTCCTGAGGTAAGCTTTAAGATCTGACCAGGTATGGGTATTTCGGTGGAGACGGTTTGTCTCGCAATGGTTCCTCCATGCGACCCTAGACGTTTCTACAATTTTCAATCTGGTGAGAGCCATCTTGCTCCTCTCGTTATAACCGGTTACATCAAAATACTCTTCCATTGCCTCGATCCATTTTTCCACTACTTCTCCTAACTGTTCCTCTAAACCCTTGAAGGGACCAGGTTGGGATTGGTGCAGGGCTTTACAAACGTCCGGATCTAACTGTTCATCACATCGGTAAGAGGATTCGGCTACCTAGCACAGGCCATGCGCCTCATGATTCTCACAAAACAATATTTTTGTCAACTTAACTTTGTCAACAGATTTATGACTATTTAATTTTTGAGATTTATTTCTTAAACAAATAAATATTCCATTATAATTTTTGAAAACAAGATTCACTCTGATAATTAAAAAACTTAATCCTAGAGTGTCAAAATCTAATCGGAAGAAAAAAATAAAATAAAACTATATATATATATATATATAAAGAGAGAGAGAGAGAGAGAGAGAGAGAGAGAGAGAGAGAGAGAGAGAGAGAGAGAGTTATTAGTGGATTTTTTCAAATCCATTTCTAGGTTTTTTAAAATATAAGACTTGATGCCTTAAATATATGCTCTCACTTTTCACTTATTTGTATGCATACACAAGTACCAACTACCAAATCATGGTGGAACTACCCTCTAAGTTTTCCACTTTTGTTAGCAATGGAGAAGCTGTGGAATAAGTTGGAGAAGTTGAGAGTAAAGACCATACACGATGTTATTAGGGACATGTTTGTTGATGCAAAACCAATGGGATAAACTCGAGAAAGCTAGAGTGAAGTCCCTACAGAATGTGATTAGAGACATGTGTATTATTTGAGGGACAATCTTTGTGATTTTTGGAAACCAACATCCCTAAAGAAGAGTTCACAATGTTTGAGGACCTAGGCTGAATAATATTAATTCCATTGGATAGTGAAAAATGCCAAACCAGTCTCAATGGCAGAAGCTGTCAGAATGGCAAAGGAATTTGCCAAAGCATTTGTTGTTGAGGTCCCGCCGCCGAAGCCTGCACCCTCAAACTTTAAAAGGTTCCAAACCCCGAGAAGTGCTTCAAACTTTCCACCCCCAAAGAGGCAGCAAGGCCCTAATCAGAATCAAGATGCTGGGAAATTCAGAAGTGAAGGAAGACCCTTCCCTTGGAACACTTTCTCAGGAGGCCCACCTTTTTCAAGGGTTCAGAGGGATAAGCTTAGAAGTGAGAACATGTGTTTTGGGTGTCAGGGTTTCGGTCACCAGATTAAAGATTGCCCGACTCCTGCCATGTCAAGAGGACAAGAAAGTCAAGGACCCAGAGTGCAGAGACTAGCCCCTTCGTATCAGTCAAATCAAGGTCCGTCTCGCCAAAATCAGGGCAATCCCAAGAGAACTCCAGCTCAACCACCTACCTCTATTCAGAGTAGTCCCAGAACTCCCTCCCAAAACTGGGGTAACCAAAGAGAAAGAGTTTCGCCCCAATCTGCAAAACAGCCATAGCAGTTACGATAGCAGAAGTAGTGGAAGAGGAAAGAGGTCAGATTTATGCCGCGATTGAAAACCAAGGGCCAAATCGTCAATTCTCTGTCATCCATGCTCCACTTGAGTATACGGGTAAGCCATTTAAGCTTTTGATTGATTAAGGCAGTACTCATTCATTTATTTTCCCAGGATGCTTGCATAAGCTAGTCTTAGAACAGAAATCAGTGAAACTTATGCAAGTTGAATTGGCCAGTGGTGGGAAGATTCTTTTCACCCATGAGACAGATCGTATATATTTACAGCTTAATCTACATGGGAATGTAACTGAATACGAGTTCAGAGTCTTACCTTTGGGATTTTCCAACGGAATCCTTGGAATGGATTGGCTCCACAAAAATCAAGCTCACATTCACTCTCACAATGGAACCATTTCCTTTCGTGACCTTCATGATAAGAACAAAGTTCAAGGAACTAGAATTTATGGATCCCCAGATCTGTAATAAGTAAAAGCTTCTAGGTTACTAAAAGGACTTAGAAAGAAGTGGCTCATTAATGTTGTCAAAATGAATCCGGTAGACACAAAGTTAAAGGCTAAAGAACCAAAATGGTTAAGTGAGTATGATGATTTATTCCCAGCAGAGCTTATTGAGATGCCTCCGATTCGGGAAGTAGATCATGAGATAGAATTGACCCCCGGAGCTCAGCCAATAGCCTAGTGCACTTACAAAATGCCAGTCCCTGAAGCCATTGAACTCAAGAAATAGCTTAGGCAGCTGTTAGAACAAGGGTTTGTAAGACCCAGTGTTTCACCTTGGGGAGCGCCAGTTCTCTTTTAGAAAAAGAAGGATGGAATGTTAAGACTCTGTGTAGATTATAGAGGTCTCAATCAGCTGCTGATAGTTAAGAATAAGTATCCTATCCCCAAAATTGATGAGCTTCTGGACAGGCTAAATGGAGCCCAGATCTTCACAAGGATAGATCTCAAATCAGGGTATTATCAGATCAGGATTAATGATCAAAGACAACCATCAATACTCGCTATGGGCACTATGAATTTATTGTCATGCTGTTTGGATTGACAAATGCCCCAGCTACATTCAATCGCCTAATGCAAGACATTCTCAGAGAATACTTGGATGATTTTGTTCTTGTTTTCTTTGATGATATTCTGCTTTACTCAAAGAATGCAGCTGACCATGAAGCTCACGTCCGTAAAGTTCTTGAGATTCTAAGAAACCACCAACTCTTTGCAAAAAAGAGCAAATGCACTTTCTCTGTTGACCATGTTGAATACTTGGGCTTTTTGGTATCCAAAGACGAAATTTCTCTAGATTCCGTAAAAGTCCAAGCAGTCATCATTGATTGGCATGAACCAAAGACAGTGAAAGAAGTCAGGGGATTCTTGGGATTAACTGGTTGGTATAGAATTTTTATACCTAAGTATGCTCTCATAGCTTCCCCCTGACTAATCTTCTCAAGAAGAATACCCGGTTTCAATGGTCTGCCACCAAGTGTCTGAGCGCTTTTGATAAGCTGAAGACTGCCTTGGTCACCAATCCCATTCTAAAGTTGCCAACTTCTCTCTACCCTTTGAGGTAGTAAGTGATGCCAGTGGTTTTGCCCTGGGAGGTGCGCTCATGCAGGAAGGTCATGCAGTGGCCTATGAATCCCGAAAACTCAGAACACATGAGAGAATTTATACTGTCCACGACCTAGAGCTACTTTCAATAGTCTATGCCCTGAAGTTGTGGAGACATTACCTACTCCGTCAAAGATTCACTTTGATGACAGATCATCAGAGCTTAAAGTGGATCTTCACTCACAAGGATCTCAACATGCGCCAAAGAAGGTGGATGGAGACCCTCTAGGAATTTGATTTTGAAATCAAGTACCGCCCAGGCAAAGAAAATGTGGTGGCAGATGCCCTCAGCAGAAAAGCCTCCTTGCTTGCAATCACAGTGGTGTCAAATCCATTGATTAATGAAGCAAGAGAGAAGATCATGCAGGATAGATTCTTTGGCCCTATTGCTACCCTACTTATGCAGGAGAGCAAAACTCCTCAAGAGTTGAACCAAGTTCAAGGGTGCAGCCTGGATGAAGGAATTATGTATTATAATAGCAGGCTATGCATTCCCAATGATGAGGGAATTAAGGGTCAAATTCTGAATGAAGCCCATGATAGCCTTATTGCAGGATATCTTGGATTCATCAAGACCTACATGATCACGTACGTCAATGCCTGATATGTTAGAAAGTCAAAGCCGAGAGAGTAAAAATGCCTGGGAAGTTACATCCATTAGACATCCCCTAGATGAAGTGGGAATGTATCAGTATGGATTTTACTACTGGACTACCTTCTGTAGTGCAATCAGGTTACAACTCCATCTTCGTGTGGTAGTTGACAGACTAACCAAAGTTACCCATCTAATTCCAGTAAAAAAAACGTATATGTACCGAGCCCGAATCATGTGCTTACTGAGATGAACTCTTAACTTCTTCAACCCAAGGATGGATGGAACTCCAACCTGCAGAAATCCTTGATGTTCGGGAGAAGGTTCTCAAGAATAGAATTCTGAGAGAAGTATTAGTCAAATGGAAGTTCTATCCTTTTGAAGATGCCACCTGGGAGAAAGAATCCGAACTTATGCCTCCAGATTACTCCCAGTTTTGCGAGATGAGGACATCTCGCGTTTTTCAAGTGGGAGAGGATGTAAGATTCCTCCCCTTCCCCTCAAGATGTCCAGTTTCTTTCCATGTAATCAATCCCCTTTTCAGAATAATAAAAGATCTTGTTTCTATCTGGAGAAAGAAAATATTCTAGAGAGAGATAATTCAGTTTTTAGATATATTTGGATGAAAAAATATCCCTTTTTATTGAAATAAATTCCCCCGAAACAAAAGTTTCAAAAAAAATTCCTAAGGTGCATTAGAAATAAATTATAATGTGCAAAAAAACCTTAGCCTAAGGATCAAGATTTTCTGAAAATTTTGTATTAAGGTTCCTATGGACCAATAAGATTAATCCAAATGTAGGGAGGAGATAAATTGAAGAATAAAATAAAAACCCCCCAAAAATGAGTAAATGCTTACATAAGATGAAGAGTGGACTAAGAACCAAAGAAAAGAATTAAAAAATTGAATTTTGACACCTCAGAGTGGGGATCTCCCCTCATGAAGTAGGCACCTTTTTCTCATCATTACCTCCAAATTTTAATCAATTAAATGAGATATTTTCATCTCTCCTCTCTCCTATTTCAAAACTAGATCCAAAAAGTAAGTTGAACTGACCAAAAATTGACCAAACTAGTCTAAAAATTTGACCAAACTAGTCTGGAAAATTCTAGAATCAGTTCGCTTGGTTAGAGGCTCATTTTTTCCTATAAATAGAAGCCTCCTTCTTTGTAAAAGCTTAATGGTGTTTATGCACTGTTACTCTACTCTACTCCTGTCACTCTACTCCTGTCGTCCTGAGCCATCTACATTGAATTTCTTAATAATTCAATTGTTTTTGGCCTAATCCTCTCCAAAGTGAATTGGTGGCCACTCTTGCTTCAAACAAGAGTAGAACCCTCAATCCCTCAAGCCAAAGGAGAGCTTACAAGCTCCATGTAAGCTAAATGTCTTACTTGTTTAATGAAAAATCTATGGTTTTCTTAATTTTTATGCTTTACAAATGTTTGAATTAAATTCAAATGCTATGCCTTTGATAAAAAGGCCAGCCCCTTCTCTCCTTTGAATTCCAACCTTTCTCAATCCTAGAAAGAATAACTAAGGGATTAATTAAACTCTTTTTATTGTTTACTACTCTCTTGATTTTAAAAAATTATGTAGATTAGAGTTCTATAAATCTAATTTGGGTTAATTTAAGTTAAATAAAGAATGATAAAAATGAGAAATGGTCAGCCATACAAAGGAGGTTATGGTAAAATTTTCCAAAATTTTGTGAAAAAGAAAGTTTGTTTTTATGTTATTCCAAAAGAATAATTCCCACCATTTTTGCATCTAAAAGAATTATTCTAATTACTCCATGTACATATTCACCTAAGAATATGCATGGATATCATTGATATTAATTATTAAAATTGATTTCTATGCATAGAAAGATGCATAATGGAAATTTTTTTAAATTGAAAAAGTGTTATTCTTATTAAAATTGATTTTTACGCATAGAAAGATGCATAAAGGGATTTTTTAATTATAAAAATGTTATTCTTGTTAAATTTGATTTTTATGCATAATGAAACTTTTTTAATTATAAAAGTGTTATTCTTATTAAATTTGATTTTTATGCATAGAGAGATGCATAATGGAAATTTTATTATTATAAAAGTGTTATTCTTATTAAATTTAATTTCTATGCATAGAAAGATGCATAAAGGAATCTTTTTTATTATAAAAGTGTTATTCTTATTAAAATTGAATTCTATGCATAGAAAGATGCAAAAAGAATTTTTTTTATTATAAAAGTGTTATTCTTATTAAATTTGATTTCTATGCATAGAAAGATGCATAAAGGAAAAAAAAATTATAAAAGTGTTATTCTTATTAAATTTGATTTCTATGCATAGAAAGATGCATAAAGGAAATTTGTTTTTATTACAAAAGTGTTATTCTTATTAAAATTGATTTTTATGCATAGAAAGATGCATTAAGGAATTTTTTAAATTATAAAAGCGTTATTCTTATAGAAAATAATTTTTATGCATAAATAGATGCATAAAGAATTTTTTTATTTTAAAAGTGTTATTCTTATTAAATTTTATTTTATGCATAAATAGATGCATAAAAGGATTTTTTTTTATAAAAGTGTTATTCCCCTTAAGGTTGATTTTTAAGCATAAATAGATGCATAAAGAATTTTTATATCAAAATTAGAATTCTCTTAAATTCTATATTTAAATTTTGAGTATTCGATAAATGAATAATTAAATACTCTAAGAGAGAAATTTCTATTATTTTATATGCACACGGATTATTAAAAAAAATTAAAAAATCTATCGAGATCGAAATATTCAGATAAATGATTAATTTATTTCTCATTGGAATTCATAACTAATTTAGAAATCAGTTAAGTAAATATTCAAAGAAAGAAATTCAGTAAAATAGTAACTGAATTATTAAACCTTTTCGAGAAAGATAGTTTAGGAAAAATCTTATCCGACACTCGAACCTTGAATCAGACTATGACCAAGACCAAACTCTTTCGTCAATTTCGAGGAAAGAAGATGTGACCTGTTTAGAAAATTACATTCAAAACTCCCACCAAATCTGAGACTAAGTTTGAGACCCTTCGAATTGATCTATGGATCAAGGTTATAGAATTCGAGGAATTCTGGTATGAAATTCAAAATTCTGATTCAAGAAATGCTCCTTGTATTCAAAAGAAAATCAAACTGAAAACTTGCATAGAAACCTTGTTTTCTTAAAGGACTGTCTTACGCAAGAATGCTGGAGGGAGCATTTGGTATATGTTTTTCGAAGGGAAGTTTGCTTGCAAAACAGCTGGTGGGGAGTGTTCAAAGGACAGCTCACGCGCTACAATGGACGAGGGCCGACGAAACGGTCCCTGAGTGAAGTGCCAGGACACCTAAGGAGGACCCTGGAGAGTTCTTGGGCTCACGATGCCTAGGACACCCATGCGTATGTCGTGGAAGATATGTATAATGGACGAAATAATTATTGTAATCTGTTACTGGATCTCCTCGTTGCTGACCAACTGGTCTCAACGGAGAGTCCAGAGTGATACTATTTTTTTTTAGAAACAAGCGAGGGACTAGATGGAATTTTTTAGTTATGATATTTATAACCATTGTCAATGGATTATTTTATATGTTAAAGTTTTAAAGAGGAGTGTGTGCATATCTGTATTCGAAAGCAAAAGTTAAGAAAGGCATTCAATTATGGGTGGGTGAGTAATTATCTAGTTCTACCGATTCCAATGGTTGGGTGGTGGCTAACTCATGGGCTGGAATCAGTGGAGTTTTAATAATCAAATTGAAATAATAGGAATATGCTTAGAATTCAAATAGTTAAATAACAATCTGAAGAATTTCTCAAATGAGTAGATCAACGGCTGTGCCTGATATCGGTTAGGAAAAAAGTGTTGATTTCCTCAAATGATTAGATCAATGGCTGTACCTAATTTTGGTTAGAAAAAAGCGTTGATTTCTTCAAATTAAGTCAGTGATAGTTTTCCTTCTATCTGGTTTAATCAGGTGAAGGATAGTTTAGTCTCTTAACCCGATAGAGAATTCGTTATAAGAAAAACAAAAAGGTGGAATTGTCCCCATTTTTTGGGCAAGGGAAATTTTCTCGGTTTCAGTTTCGGAGTGACCACCAGATTAGTCTCGTGTCTGGACATTCGAGGGCCAGGCCCCGAGTGGGAAACCCTGCCCCACGCTAGAGGAAGCTACTTCCGCCTAGCAACCAGGAATTCGGTGCGTGGAGAGAGGGCAGAGGGGTCTAGCATTATGAGTGCAAAAACAAACTAGCATCATGTGAGAAATGTGAGGGATTAATTATAAGAGATCAAAAGACAAGGCAAAATGTGCAAGAGAATGTACATGCATTTTCAAGTAAAGACAACGCTCGTGGAGAAAGAGGAAAATCTATTGCAACTTGTTAACCCATGACGGACATTGAGACGTACTATGTTTTACGTCATTAATTTAAATATTCTGAGTCATGGGCCGGGCTTGTCGGCACCATATGTTAAGGATAAAGGGATTGGGTGATCGCCGATGAGAGGCGCACCTTGAATATCCGCAGGGTAAGGGTTAGGATCAGTCGACCATGTATGGGCACCCATGTGTGAACAGCCAAGTCACCTATAAGAGTCAAATGTAACCCTAAAACCCTCATTCTCATGTGTTGTGAATACAAGAGTGATCTTGCCTTATCTCCTTGGTTTCCTTCTCCTGCGTGTGAGAGAGAGAGAGAGAGAGAGTGAGAGAGCGATCGAGCACTGTGTAGCGGCACGGCGGCGGAGAGGCGGTAGAGCGGCGGCGGCTCCTTCTTCACTGCGACGCGGGAATCCTTCAAGGCGGCGGTTGAGCAGTGAGTGACACACCTTTTGCATTCTGTTTGAGCTTGCTTCCCTGGTTGTATGCTTGCAGCCATTCGTGGCTCGCATACGGTGTTCGGCAAGTCCCCAGGTCTACGACCTGTGCGGCAAAAGCGCACATTTTTGGCGCCACTGCTGGGGAATTGCCCTGCACCAAGCTCCAGTTTGCAGCTCGATCTGTTGCGTGAAGTGAAATTCACACTGTAGGAAAGGCGACTGTGTGTTTGTTGTTGATGTGTTTCTGTTTGAAATCAGTTTCTGCAATTCTGTTTCTTTTGTTATTTTTTCGCACCGCGTGCATTCTGTTCTCTGGTTTTCTACGTGTGAGGGGGGATTTTTGAATTCCCAGGCCTGCGCTGTGTGCGAACTGCGTCGCGGCAAAGTCTGAACCCTAGAAAGCTTATCCCAAAAAAAAAAGATAAAAAATAAAAAATAAAAAAATTAAATTTTTTTTAAAAGAAAAAAACCAAAGGTGTGGAGAGGAAAGATTTTTTATTTGGAGAAAAAATTTTTGAAAAGAAAAACCCCCAATCGACCCCAGCTTTCTTTTCAAGTGAGACTCTAGCTTTCTTTCAAGTGAGAGCTTATGGGAAGTTGTGCCCTATATGTAGCCTACCCCCCAAGGAGTGAGCATGTGGGATAAAGCCCTCACCCTTTCCTCCACAAGCAAATAGGCTTTTGTCCCTTCCCCCCCATAGGGAAACGGACTGTTTTGAGGACCACAGGAGCTCTGGATAGGCGAACATGGTGCTGTAAAGCACGCTAGGACCCTTTAACACCATATTAGTGAATTTGGGAATTTTCCAATTCCCATTTTTGAACACTTAAAAAAAGGAGACATGGATAACATGTTTGTAAGTTTCTCAAAACCCTATCATATGACCTATCATTGTTGGAAAGCGCTTGAAAAATGGAATCTAAAGAGCTATAAAGCGCTCATTTTGGATTAGTGGTGTTCAAGTTATGGTTAATCCAAACTTTTGACCACGTGTCCCAAACTTGTGGGAAATTCCCATATTCCCCAATATGGTGTTCTTTAAACGATACGCTCGTTTTTCGAGCTATCACACGCCCTAGTCCAAGTTCGACCGTAAGTAAGGGGGTCAAAAACGAGTTAAAAACAATCTAAAAACAAGTAAAAACGGGGTGCGAAACACCTAAGAAACCACTTGTGTGAGTTTCAAGGGTAGTTACCAATGCACGTAGGGTACCCACGTCACATGCATCTACGTTCTTGTCAGGTGCTAGAGCCTGAACCACTAGAAAGCGTTTCAGTTTATGCAGGCTCACACCATCCCTCCACGAGTGCAACCCAAGATCCACGAATAGTGGATAGTGACTCGTCCTCTGACTCAGAAGCCATGGAAGGGCACCCTACCAAGAACCCTGAGGAGACAAGCCAAAACAAGCCAGTTTGGGCCCCACAACCCGGATCTAGCATGTTTAGTCGTCTAATAGAGACCTTTAGTAGAGCTACACGCTCTGAACATGCGACAAGCGAAGTAAATGAGGAAGGAGGGGTAGTAGATTCGCCATTCACATCTTATGTAGACCCTACCCTCCCAAAGAGTGTCCATGTGGATATTCTACCCACTTCGTTTAATGAGGGCCCTACTGAGCTACCACCTTCCTATGCTCTTCCTAAAGTAGAGGTCCCTAGAAGCCAATCCATAAGAAGTGACATTGCGTCCACTTCAAGAGAGCCGTTTGGCACACCAAGTTTGGATGGGATATTTCTCAATGAAAATTGGGAATATGATCTACACACAGAGACTCTAACTGACCTATACAGGGGTTACACATACCATGTAGGGTTGTTAGAAGTCCTACGATCTACATCTAGCGCCACTAATCTAGAGGAGCAACAACAAATGATATGTGAGGTTATTCATAGAATTATCCAAATTGAGAGGCAAAATAGGGGAGTGAACTTAGTTTCCACTGGCCCTATGAGATTTTTGGATACGAGCAAGGCCAAACAACCAACCCTATCACAATTGGAGACTCCCTCGGTGAGTCCCATAGACCCTTCGTATGTTGTTTTTCCTGGAGTCTCAATGCAGGTTGAGCCCACGAGCAGTAACTTTAGCTTTCCAACCTTGGCTCAACTTTCCATTAAGGAATACATAATGCCTACCCCAATGATGAGCATGACGGAAAGTGCACCTGTTACCACTGTAGTTAGTACAACGCCGCTACCTAGTGGAATAGTACATACAACAGTGCGTGCCAGTGCCTATCAACCATATGTACCTATCACTACTCATGCTCATGTAGCTCCTACGCCTCTGAGTATGCCAATGGCGTATGCTCCACGACCGCCTTATCACAACCCTTATCCAAGAGGAGCTAGGCCTAGTCACATATCATATCCTATGTCATTTGCCAACATACTCAGACCAATGCCAACTCCTATTAGCCAGGCTATCCCAGAAGTGCCTCCACCAGCTATGCCTGCTCACCTAGGTGATCTCGCAGCGTTTGCTCAGACGATCGGACGATCTAGCGGAAAACATGCGGGGTATGCCTGAGAGAGAACCTAGAAGCAAGGCAGTACAAGTGGCTAAGCTCACTCAAAACTTCAGTGGTAACGAGGATGTTAGGAAGCACATTGAAGTCTTTGAACACGTGTGTGATTCCTTGGAAGAGCACAATGAGCTGCATAAGTGTAAAGCCTTAGGCTTAACCTTGAGTGGAAAGGCCGGAGATTGGTATTATCGAACCTTAAGGGTTGAAGAGCGCACTCACTACCCCACTCTCAAGAGATTGTTCTTGAAAGAATACATACGTGAGGGTGTGCTTTGGGGGGTAGCATCTCAACTCCAAAAAGCTGAACGCGAGGAAGGGGAGTCAATGAGAGACTTTATAAGTCGATTCAAGCATCTAAATTCTCGCTGCACTCCCAATGAGCGCTTCAATAATAACCAACTTCTCGATAGATTCATCCGAGGATTGCACCACGAGGACATATACAATGGCCTAGTCATTAGAGGTCTTACAAGGTGGGAAGCAGTCTCACTGCCAATGCAATCCAGTTAGAAGACAACTTGATGATTGCAGGTAAAAAGGTGTCTTCGGAGACAAAATCCGTTAGTTCGCAAGTATCTGGGCACGAGCCAATGACGGTAAAACCTATTGCCAAGGAGCCCAAGATATCCGAAATGTCTATGATGACCGACCTTACTAAGGCTCTCCAAGAATACTTTAGGGGTAATCGAGCTCCTTAAAATAGCCATATGTACCCAAGAAGAGAGCAACAATGGTGTTCGGTTTGCTTAGGACCACATAGCATGAGTGAATGTCCTACATTCAGAGTCAAATTCAATGGGAATTGCAATGCATGTGGTAAGTATGGCCATCAATCTAAAGATTGCCTAGTACTTAAGCGAATGTTGGCGAATCAGGCACCACTAGCCTGGTAAAACACACCTCAAGTACCCACTTGCCTGCACAACCTGTCGAGCAACCGTCACAGCACATAGTTCCAAGGAATCCGAATGTAGTCCAGTCTGTGCCGTTACCACCGCCAGTGCTAGGACCACAATCTCCACATCCAAGGATTACCCCAATAAACCAGATGGGTTGTGAGTCACATAGTGCGTGTGGGGATTATGAAGAGGAGATAGACCCCACTGCTCCATATGGGATTGATACGTTTGAAATGATCCCCCAGTACTACATGGAGGATCATTTCAGGCAAGTCAAGCATGTATATCAAGCGGCTGCTCTCGCCACAAGAGGGCAAAACCTTAATACCTTGGCGAGGAGACCACCTCTTCAATGCTACGAGTGTGGTGGACCGCATCGTGTAGCGGAGTGCCCTAATAGGCTACAGAAGATCGCTACTCATATGCAACCAAATCAAGGGAGCACATCGGGAATGCCGGTACTTACATGTAATCGTTGTGGCATAGATCATTTGATCGCTCAATGTCCACATAATCCTAATACACCCAAGATTACGCCATTGAATTTGGTTGAGGTCACCAACCAAGCACGAGGAACCACACCCGTTATACCCGCGAATGTAGTTACACAGTCAATGCTTCAAAATCAAAACTACATTCTTGAAGAGAGGGATACTGCATCAATCGCTCACGCAAAGAAAAAGAAAACACGACGAAAGAGATCGCTTAATGCCACGAGCTCCAAGCCCAGTTCAAAGACTAACATAGGGACAGGAGACGAACCCGTGGATATGAATGATCCTGAAGATGATTCTGATTCAATAGAAACCATGGGGACCAAAGCCACTACCTTAAGGGAGGAACCCACTCAGGAGCTCAATGAAGGAGAATCAAGCGAGTACATAAATAAGGGGAAATAGAAGGAAACTTCCTCGGCCACACAACCAAGTCAGTTAATGCCCTCTCGACCACCCAAACTGACTGAGACTCCCCAAGACAAGCCACGTGGGCCAAAAACCCTCAAGAAAAAGATTGGAACTTACCCAAACCCAGTTGAGGAGATTGAACAAGTGCAACACTTAAGGGGTTTGGTGGAAGAAACACAAAGAGAACTGGAGTCAAACCCGAGAAAAATCAAAATTCCAGACACAGTGTTTCCTCGCAAGTTCAGCCTCACAGGAACCATAAACCATTAGCTATACCTAGTATCATTCGGGAAGAAAGTGAGGATAGGACATCAGGAAGTGGGCAAACACCCTTTTTGCTTGAAAGAATGTTTAGTGAGGGAATGCTTGACCCCATCGAAGAGGAAGTGATTCCATCTTCACCAGTCCCTAGTCAAGGGGCGATATCTCAAAAAGTACCGTTGAATGTGTCCAAGTTAATGGATTTCATGTCCTCAGAAATCAGAACCATGATCATATCCAAATTATACAGAGATCCTGAGCTATTCTTAGCTCTTCGGTCATTTCTCAATGGAGAACTAAAGGCGAGGCTACCACAATTTGCAAATATAGATAGACCCGACACACTTCAAGATGAAGGGGAACATTGGGATCTACAACCCCACCTAGATGAAGACTCGGTCGTTGAAATACCTGTGAACAAGTTGGGACAGTACTTTGAAGGTGACGAATCTAATGCAACCCTCCCCATTACTACCAAGGGATTAACTCTAAAGAGAATCCTTGATGGTGGTGCTGGAGTGAGCATTGTGACTAAAAACTGTTGGGAATCTATGGGAAGACCTCACCTCGAAGTCACAAACATAGTGGTTAAGATGGCAAACGGAACTATTGCTAAACCTATTGGAATGTTAAGGGACCTTAAGATCAAGGTTCTGGGATACAAGGTAAAACATACCTTCATTGTAATGGATTTCTCCAAGCATCCTATGTCATATCAAATGATCTTAGGATGTCCTTTCATGAGGGAAGCACAAATGGTACATGACTGGTCGAAAAACCATGTCTACCTACAATTCCAGGACTCTGTCATTCGAGTTGATCTTGAGAATGGTCATGCGCATCCTTAGGAAGCAAGGTTATCATTGATAATCGATCGGATACCACTATTCACTCTGCCCCATTAAGGTATTGCTATACATGTAAAAAAGAGACTCATGATGGGAAAGATTCTCCTTATATGGATGTTCTACCGGGTATGACTGAGTCGGATAATGTGGATTGGGTACACCTAGCGGCAACCATAGACACATGGAAAAATAGAGGCACAAGTTGGGTAACACCTGAGGGGCAAGATATGCCACCGTTAGTGCCAATAAACATGATAGGTGTTATGCACTTGACTCCTGATGGCAAGAAAGTGGCAAACTCAATTGACAGTAGCGAAGACTCTGACCAATGTAACTCTGAGTATGAATCTCAAGAACAAAATGACTCTGAGCCTGATGGGGGGGATGAATCAAATATTCACCCAAATGTGGAAGCAAGGTGCTCAAGGCCTAGGATAGTGACCTCCTGCAGTTCATCCGAAAGTGAAGATCGACCAAGTGAGTCCGAATCTGATAGAAACAAAAATCAAAAACTTGGTAAGAAGAAAACGAGACATAAGCGCCAACGCTATCGAGCTAATGTACGGTGACTGCAATAAACAAGGAAAGATCCACTACAGAATGGCTTAGTTATGTAGGAGCCATTGATTCTCATCGGAACGGATAATTGGGGACAATACCTCCAAAGTGTCATGTGGTGTATTCCGTAACCTCATGACGTCGCCCAATTAGAAATGGAAGAGAAGCCGAAACTAAGTCATACTGCAAGAAGGCGGCAAAACCAAAAGTTGGCTCAGCAACAAAAGGAAGCGGAATTGAAAGAAAAAAGCCTGGCACAACAAGAACCAGTAGACTTACACCCCGCACCTGAGCATTTCAAATCATTTACCATAGGAGGGGAACATAAAGTGGTCTACACAAAAGCCCAACGAACGCCTACCAATGGGATTAGCGGTGTCTACGATGGCCCTGCAGTAGTTAAGGAGATAGACTTAGCAGATCCGGGTGAGGAGTCTAAACCAATTTTTATTGCTCAAAGACCCCACCAAGGCGGAAGAAGCTGCACTTTACGAAGCTTCTTAAAGAATTCAAGGACATATTTGCTTGGACATATCACGATATGAAGGGTGTTCCACCCTCGGTGGTGCAACACACGATTCCAATGATTAGCACTCTACTTGTAAGATCCCTGTTCCCACCGAGCAACGGATTCACGATACTGGCAGCGGAAGTAGCACTTCTCGCGCGGGACAAGGGTCCCACATTCGGGGCCTCGCCCACGGATATCCGGACAAGAGACTAATCTGTCGGTTTGTCCAAAACCGAAACCGGAAAAACTTCCTTTACCCGGAAAGCATAGGCGATTCCACCAGGATAACTCTTTACTCTAACGTAGTCAAGATCATTACGAATCAACTGATCTGACTGCACCTTTAACGGTACTTGGTCAATTCAAGGAAGAAACTTGCACTTGGATCATTGGGATCAACGCTTTTTTCCCCATCAAGAGGCACAGCCGTTGATTCCTATCCATAGAACAATTTCTATCCGGGATTTACTTCATCTATCGTAATAATAGAAATTAAATCTCGATTTATGGATCCATCAGTCCAGCCTAACCCCATCCGATCCCATGGGTTAGCCAACCGCCCAACCACTGTAGTGATGGGATCCAATTTGGAATTTGGTTAGGTTTTGTCCCGGGTACCAAGGAAAAGAGTTCCAAGGCCCCCTAGCCGGAATTTCATGCAAACATAAAACTAGCCACACCACTTACACACCCAATATGAAAATTGCCTTTTTCTTAGCATCAGCTAACTTTAAAACAATCCTTTAATGAAACCATAGTACCACTGATCACAATCTCCCAATTTATCCAGTTGATTCATAATTTCCCATCATTCCTTCATCAGAGTATCTATGGCATCATTGGCAACTAGAACGCTCACCACCTGTCCACACAGAGGCCGTTTCCATAGTTCCTAGCCCATAATACTCGGCAATATAATCACTTATCAAGATGGACTCTCGTTGAAGATCAGCAAGATCAACCAACAGATCCATATAAAAGAGCCATGGACTCATCCGTTGAGGACCAGCAAGGTCAGTCAACCAGATCCATGCCCGGTTTCACAAAACAACTCTTACTCCTTGTTCCAATATCTTCCTCGACGCACGCGTGGGTATCCTAGGCGACCCAGAGCCCGAGCACCGTATGGTCAGCACCCTCTAGGATCCTTCGCAGGTGACCTAGCGCTTCACTCATAGGCCGCTTCCTTGGTCCCTCATCCACCGTACCGGAAGCTCACCATTTTAATCGAACCGAGGCTGGTCAAGACCTCGGTCGACCTTGCTACGCGAGACGTCCTCCATTGACTCTCCGTCAGCAGTTGCAACTTTATCAGTTAGGTCTCCACGACCTTAATCACAAGACGGTCAAAATGCTTCCCCAGCATTCTTGACATAAAACAGCCATTTACAAACAGCATTTACAAACAGTTTACAAATACAGTTTCTATATTAACTCTCATTTTTCCACATTGTTCCTCATTAATCCACATTACTTATTCCACATTCCATTTATATGTGTACTCATCCAATCACCTCATTTTCCATCTCTTCACTTCAAATTCCTTCACATCACATATCATATATTCACATCCATATCCACATCCATACATCCACATCCATATCCATATCCACATCCATACATCCACATCCATACACATTCACATCCATACATCCACATCTACATGCTTATCTCCATTTTCACATCTTCATTTATACATACACATCCATATCCACATCCATACATCCACATCCACATCCACATTCACATCCATACATCCACATCTACCTGCTTACCTCCATTTTCACATCCTCATTTATACATCCACATCCCATATCCACATTCATACATACACATCCATACATCCACATCTACATCCACATACATACATACATCCACATCCACATTCACATTCACATACATCCACATCCACATTCCCATACATCCACATCTATACATCCACATTCCACATTCACATCTATACATTCACATCTACATTCACATTCACATACATCCACATCCCCATTCCCATTCACATCTATACATCCACATCTACATCCTCATACATACATACATCCACATCCACATTCCACATTCACATCTATACATCCACATCTACATCCACATCCACATTCCCATTCACATCTATACATCCACATCCATTCACATCTATACATCCACATCTACATCCACATTCACATCTATGCATATATATCTTCATGCATATATCCATTTTCACGTTCATACATCCACATCTACATGCTTACTCCATTTTCACATCCTCATTTATACATCCACATCCCATATCCACATTCATACATACACATCCATACATCCACATCTACATCCACATACATACATACATCCACATCCACATCCACATTCACATACATCCACATCCACATTCACATTCACATCTATACATCCACATCTACATCCACATTCACATACATCCACATCCACATTCCCATTCACATCTATACATCCACATCCATTCACATCTATACATCCACATCTACATCCACATTCACATCTATGCATATATATCTTCATGCATATATCCATTTTCACGTTCATACATCCACACTCCCATCTCCACATCCACACATCCACATACATACATCCATTTCCACATCCCCATTTATATAACCCCATATACCTTCACATCTAATCTTTTTCATCACATCCATTCTCGCCCTATCACAACCCATATACATCTTATCCTATCACATACACTTCTTACCTCATCCCCCCATACACATCTTAATTCATCTTATCACCTCCTAACTTATTTCATAAGCATCTTATCACCTCTTATCACACCTCTTATCACATCTCTTATCACCTCCTAACTTATTTCATAAGCATCTTATCACATCTCTTATCACATCCTATCACATCTCTTATCTATTTATAGAATACAAGAGAATTCTTACATTTGATATAAGATTTCTTTACACATTTATTTATGAATAAATTCTATTTAAGGAGATTAATACTTTCAAAGTAAAAATCAATCTTTTATGCATCTTCCTATGCATAAATTCATTTTTAATGAAAATGATACTTTTGAATTAAATTTTAATCTTTTATGCATTTTTCTATACATAAATTCAATTTAGATGAGAATGACACTTTTGAATTAAAAAATCAATCTTTTATGCATCTTCTTATGCATAAATTCAATTTGGTAGGAATTACACTTTTAGAATAAAAAAATTTCTCTTATGCATCTAAGTTAAGCATAAAATCCATTTATGAGGAAAATCACACTTTTAGTATAAAAAGAATATCTTTTATGCATACCTATATGCATGAAATTCAATTATGATAAAAGTCACACTTTTATAATAAAATAATCAACTTTTATGCATATCTCTATACATGAAATCCAATATGATAAAAGTAACACTTTTGATATAAAAATTTTTCCATTATGCATACTTCTATGCATGAAATAAAAATGGTAAAAATAACACTTTTGATATAAAAATTTATCCATTATGCATACTTCTATGCATGAAATAAAAATGGTAAAAATAACACTTTTGATATAAAATTTTATCCATTATGCCTAATATTAAAATTCAATTTCTCCATGATTGTAATGAAATTCTTTCAATTAATCTAGGATGATAATTCCTAGAATATGGTAGGAAGTCCTCTTTTTATGCTTTGAATGAGATTATTTTATGCATAATTTTTATAAAAATTTTGCCATAGCTCCGCTGCTATGACTGATAAATCTCAATTTTTCTAAGGGATAATGCTTATCATTAAGAAAATAATTAAAATAATCTCTAATTGGATTATCAATCCATAATGGATTGAATCATTAATATACATAAACTAAAAGCATAGAAAAAAGCCATTAATTTGGCCTCAAGCATAGCTTAATCTTGGGTTAAGGAAAAGCTTTATGAAAAGCTTGATTTGGATTGAGAACGGTTCATGAGTATGACCATTTCTTGAGTGAGAGAGAGAATTTACATAAAAATCATTAGAATTTAAACATAAATGAAAATTAACTTCAATAGCATTATGTAACTCTTCACTACTATACAAACTTCAATAGCATTAAAAAAAACCATACCAATTAAACTTCTCAAGCTTGAGAGGGGTTGAGAAGAGAGAAACATTGAGAAATTATAGAAAGATCAATATTCACTAATTACCTTACAACTTGCTTGATTCTTTGTTCACGGTAGAGGCCCCCAACCAATCAATTGGTTAAGTATGTTGATGGAGCCACTAATGGGGATTGAAGAAAGAGGGAAGCTCCAAAAACTAGTGAATTATTAAATGAATTCACAGTTTCTGGCTTAGGTGGAGTAGAGTAACGATGCATAAACACTATATATTTTTCAACAAGGGGGAGGCTTCTATTTATAGGAAAAATTGAGCTCCTAACCAAACAAACTGATTCTAGAATTTTCTAAATCAGTTTGGTCAATATTTGACCATTTTTAGGTCAGTTAAGCTAACTTTTTGGAACTAGACTTAAATGAGGAGAGAGGAGAGATGAAATATCTCAAATTTTATGAGTTTAAAACTCATTCAAGCATGTGAAATATGCACCTCCTTTAAAGAACTCCCTTTCCTTACATATGTCATATTTTTAATATTGCTCATAGTTTTTTACTAATAAACCTTGTACATTTTCAACTCTTCATCTTATGTGAAATATGCACCTCCTTTAAAGAACTCCCCTTCCTTACATATGTCATACTTTTAATATTGCTCATAATTTTTTTACTAATAAACCTTGTACATTTTCAACTCTTCATCTTATGTGAAATATGCACCTCCTTTAAAGAACTCCCCTTCCTTACATATGTCATACTTTTAATATTGCTCATAATTTTTTTACTAATAAACCTTGTACATTTTCAACTCTTCATCTTATGTGAAATATGCACCTCCTTTAAAGAACTCCTCTTCCTTACATATGTCATACTTTTAATATTGCTCATAATTTTTTACTAATAAACCTTGTACATTTTCAACTCTTCACCTCATGTGAGCATTTACTCATTTTTGGGTATTTTCTTTTTACAAGTTGGATTTATCTCATCCCTACACATGGATTGATGCTATTGGTCCATAGGAACCTTAATTGGACCATAGTCTAAAGATTTCTGAAAATCTAGACCCTTAGGCTAAGGTTCTTTATAGCTATTTTTAATTAATTCCAATTGCACATTGGAAAATTCTTTTTGAATTTCTGTTTCAGGGGAACTCATCTGAATTAGAAGAGATATTTTTCTATCCAAAAATATTCAAAATCTGAATATTCTCTCTCTAGAATATTTTTCTCTCTCTAGGCTAAAACAGATAGAAACAAGGTCTTTATATTTCTGAAGAGGGATTGATTACAGGGAAAGATACTAGACATCAAAAAGGGGGTGGGGGAGGAATCTTACATTCTACCCCACTTAAAAAACGCGAGATGTCCTCATCTCGCAAACTGGGATAATTTCGCAAGATGCACGAATTATGAGACTTAGAGAAAAATTTAAATCAGGATTAACCACCAAGAAAAAGTCTCAAAGAGAGCAAGATTCAAGATAAGAACAAGATTTAAACTTTATTCATTCTCGGAACTTATACAGTAAAGATAGAAGAACTCTTTACACTTCCATAAGCCCGTCCATCATATGATCACAAAAGCAGCACTCACAAGCTGCACAAGTATAGGGTAACTCATCTATGGGAATGATTCTGCTGGTTATTGCCACACCTATCTCAGTGGTATGAGGTGATCTAACAAAAGGACCTCTGAGAGGCAAGCCAAAAACGGGGTAAAGGCATATCTTCTCATGAGGAAGAAAACACGCCAATAAGAAGACCCGCTCAGAAAACCCAGGATGCCTTGATCTCATGACGTAGTAGTATCGGGGACCCAAACCCAAGGCTTCAATAACCATGGCCAAGCAGACATTGTTGCGAAAGTGCTGCTGACCCCAGGGTGTTACCCTAGTTATGTCTTGATAGGTCCGCCATTTGGTCTGCGCTACAGAAGTTCCCAAGTGAGGGAAAAGTGAGCGCTCATACTGTTCTATAAAATCCTTCTTCACAGACTCACTTGCGTCTTGAAGGTGAGGAATCATTATGGATAAAACTAATTCTTGTTGCCAAGCCATGAAGGAGATTAGGAAGAAAGGAGATCGATGGGAGTAAGATTACTGTGAGCGACAAGTAAAAGTTACGACTTATATAAAGGAAGGAGCTAGCGTAACTTAGAAGCCAACGGTAGCTTGCCACTGAAGTTTTACCGTCTTTCCATGATTTGGGTTTGGCACAATTTTCTATAGAAGGCATTAAGAACTTTGAGATGAGGAGATAAAAGAAGTTCGTAAGTTAAATCACCTACTTTCTTTGGTCCACAATATCTGGGAGATAACTTCTTATACTTCCCAAGAGATAAAGAACTTCTTTTGGGTCGTACTCGAGACCAAAACCTTGATATCCAAAACATCGATTCTCACTTCTGAACTCGTTGTTCTGAATCCTTAAAACAGGTGGGACTCTTGAGAAGTATTCAGGAAAAAGGTTCTTCCTTTTTTAAACAGAATCTTTCTTTTATTTTAGAGAGGGAATAATTATAAGATCAAAAAGGGAGATTCTTACTCCTGTATACCTCTAAGGCTGGGGGAGAATCTTACATTCTACCCCACTTGAAAAGTGCGAGATGTCCTCATCTCATAAAGTAGAGGACAACTCTTTTTCTTAAGATCCAATTTTATTCTGGGGTTCCTTATATTCTGGTCAACCCAACAGAATACTGGGATAAATATCCCTTATATAGAACTCATCATTAAATAAATTCATTTCAGATCATATCATTCATATCTTTAACACGATAATGGTCCATCAGATCGAAATTTTTTCTTTCTGAACATTCCTCCACGAGAATTTCAGTCAAGCAAGTTTTCAATTTGTCATCCCTTAACTTGATATACCGAGTCAAGTGTTAACAGTAGTACTTTGACAGCACAATCCACTAATCTCATAGTGATTTGCTGAAATCATTATCATCATTTATCATTACAGGGACTCGTCCCATTCATCCTCATTGCGGTTTTGCTCAAGTTATTATATTTCAACTAAATTTCAAAAATCATCATTTTTCAATCAGAATCCCAATCAATTCATCAGTTCCCAAACAGAATTAAAAATCATATCAACCACATTCAAATTCATCATCTGGATAGCATTAACGCTTATAATTTCAAGTCTTAGATTTACTCGTATATACTGTCAGTAAAGAGCTGCAGTTATACTCTCGGTATATACGGATAGTCACGGCCCTTGGAATTATAAGGTAAATACCATCATGTCTAGGCCTCAAGCAAGCCAAGGATTCTATATAATTGCGGTACTTCCATCTGAAGACCCAATTACCAAATTACGAATTTCAATTTGAATATCAAATTGTATGAATTATATCACACAATTACAACCTTTTTGTGTTTCTTGATAAATTTCTGACCTATTTGTCTTCTCAATTGATCTTTATTAACCAAAGGCTCTGATACCAACTGTAAGATCCCTGTTCCCACCGAGCAACGGATTCACGATACTGGCAGCGGAAGTAGCACTTCTCGCGCGGGACAAGGGTCCCACATTCGGGGCCTCGCCCACGGATATCCGGACAAGAGACTAATCTGTCGGTTTGTCCAAAACCGAAACCGGAAAAACTTCCTTTACCCGGAAAGCATAGGCGATTCCACCAGGATAACTCTTTACTCTAACGTAGTCAAGATCATTACGAATCAACTGATCTGACTGCACCTTTAACGGTACTTGGTCAATTCAAGGAAGAAACTTGCACTTGGATCATTGGGATCAACGCTTTTTTCCCCATCAAGAGGCACAGCCGTTGATTCCTATCCATAGAACAATTTCTATCCGGGATTTACTTCATCTATCGTAATAATAGAAATTAAATCTCGATTTATGGATCCATCAGTCCAGCCTAACCCCATCCGATCCCATGGGTTAGCCAACCGCCCAACCACTGTAGTGATGGGATCCAATTTGGAATTTGGTTAGGTTTTGTCCCGGGTACCAAGGAAAAGAGTTCCAAGGCCCCCTAGCCGGAATTTCATGCAAACATAAAACTAGCCACACCACTTACACACCCAATATGAAAATTGCCTTTTTCTTAGCATCAGCTAACTTTAAAACAATCCTTTAATGAAACCATAGTACCACTGATCACAATCTCCCAATTTATCCAGTTGATTCATAATTTCCCATCATTCCTTCATCAGAGTATCTATGGCATCATTGGCAACTAGAACGCTCACCACCTGTCCACACAGAGGCCGTTTCCATAGTTCCTAGCCCATAATACTCGGCAATATAATCACTTATCAAGATGGACTCTCGTTGAAGATCAGCAAGATCAACCAACAGATCCATATAAAAGAGCCATGGACTCATCCGTTGAGGACCAGCAAGGTCAGTCAACCAGATCCATGCCCGGTTTCACAAAACAACTCTTACTCCTTGTTCCAATATCTTCCTCGACGCACGCGTGGGTATCCTAGGCGACCCAGAGCCCGAGCACCGTATGGTCAGCACCCTCTAGGATCCTTCGCAGGTGACCTAGCGCTTCACTCATAGGCCGCTTCCTTGGTCCCTCATCCACCGTACCGGAAGCTCACCATTTTAATCGAACCGAGGCTGGTCAAGACCTCGGTCGACCTTGCTACGCGAGACGTCCTCCATTGACTCTCCGTCAGCAGTTGCAACTTTATCAGTTAGGTCTCCACGACCTTAATCACAAGACGGTCAAAATGCTTCCCCAGCATTCTTGACATAAAACAGCCATTTACAAACAGCATTTACAAACAGTTTACAAATACAGTTTCTATATTAACTCTCATTTTTCCACATTGTTCCTCATTAATCCACATTACTTATTCCACATTCCATTTATATGTGTACTCATCCAATCACCTCATTTTCCATCTCTTCACTTCAAATTCCTTCACATCACATATCATATATTCACATCCATATCCACATCCATACATCCACATCCATATCCATATCCACATCCATACATCCACATCCATACACATTCACATCCATACATCCACATCTACATGCTTATCTCCATTTTCACATCTTCATTTATACATACACATCCATATCCACATCCATACATCCACATCCACATCCACATTCACATCCATACATCCACATCTACCTGCTTACCTCCATTTTCACATCCTCATTTATACATCCACATCCCATATCCACATTCATACATACACATCCATACATCCACATCTACATCCACATACATACATACATCCACATCCACATTCACATTCACATACATCCACATCCACATTCCCATACATCCACATCTATACATCCACATTCCACATTCACATCTATACATTCACATCTACATTCACATTCACATACATCCACATCCCCATTCCCATTCACATCTATACATCCACATCTACATCCTCATACATACATACATCCACATCCACATTCCACATTCACATCTATACATCCACATCTACATCCACATCCACATTCCCATTCACATCTATACATCCACATCCATTCACATCTATACATCCACATCTACATCCACATTCACATCTATGCATATATATCTTCATGCATATATCCATTTTCACGTTCATACATCCACATCTACATGCTTACTCCATTTTCACATCCTCATTTATACATCCACATCCCATATCCACATTCATACATACACATCCATACATCCACATCTACATCCACATACATACATACATCCACATCCACATCCACATTCACATACATCCACATCCACATTCACATTCACATCTATACATCCACATCTACATCCACATTCACATACATCCACATCCACATTCCCATTCACATCTATACATCCACATCCATTCACATCTATACATCCACATCTACATCCACATTCACATCTATGCATATATATCTTCATGCATATATCCATTTTCACGTTCATACATCCACACTCCCATCTCCACATCCACACATCCACATACATACATCCATTTCCACATCCCCATTTATATAACCCCATATACCTTCACATCTAATCTTTTTCATCACATCCATTCTCGCCCTATCACAACCCATATACATCTTATCCTATCACATACACTTCTTACCTCATCCCCCCATACACATCTTAATTCATCTTATCACCTCCTAACTTATTTCATAAGCATCTTATCACCTCTTATCACACCTCTTATCACATCTCTTATCACCTCCTAACTTATTTCATAAGCATCTTATCACATCTCTTATCACATCCTATCACATCTCTTATCTATTTATAGAATACAAGAGAATTCTTACATTTGATATAAGATTTCTTTACACATTTATTTATGAATAAATTCTATTTAAGGAGATTAATACTTTCAAAGTAAAAATCAATCTTTTATGCATCTTCCTATGCATAAATTCATTTTTAATGAAAATGATACTTTTGAATTAAATTTTAATCTTTTATGCATTTTTCTATACATAAATTCAATTTAGATGAGAATGACACTTTTGAATTAAAAAATCAATCTTTTATGCATCTTCTTATGCATAAATTCAATTTGGTAGGAATTACACTTTTAGAATAAAAAAATTTCTCTTATGCATCTAAGTTAAGCATAAAATCCATTTATGAGGAAAATCACACTTTTAGTATAAAAAGAATATCTTTTATGCATACCTATATGCATGAAATTCAATTATGATAAAAGTCACACTTTTATAATAAAATAATCAACTTTTATGCATATCTCTATACATGAAATCCAATATGATAAAAGTAACACTTTTGATATAAAAATTTTTCCATTATGCATACTTCTATGCATGAAATAAAAATGGTAAAAATAACACTTTTGATATAAAAATTTATCCATTATGCATACTTCTATGCATGAAATAAAAATGGTAAAAATAACACTTTTGATATAAAATTTTATCCATTATGCCTAATATTAAAATTCAATTTCTCCATGATTGTAATGAAATTCTTTCAATTAATCTAGGATGATAATTCCTAGAATATGGTAGGAAGTCCTCTTTTTATGCTTTGAATGAGATTATTTTATGCATAATTTTTATAAAAATTTTGCCATAGCTCCGCTGCTATGACTGATAAATCTCAATTTTTCTAAGGGATAATGCTTATCATTAAGAAAATAATTAAAATAATCTCTAATTGGATTATCAATCCATAATGGATTGAATCATTAATATACATAAACTAAAAGCATAGAAAAAAGCCATTAATTTGGCCTCAAGCATAGCTTAATCTTGGGTTAAGGAAAAGCTTTATGAAAAGCTTGATTTGGATTGAGAACGGTTCATGAGTATGACCATTTCTTGAGTGAGAGAGAGAATTTACATAAAAATCATTAGAATTTAAACATAAATGAAAATTAACTTCAATAGCATTATGTAACTCTTCACTACTATACAAACTTCAATAGCATTAAAAAAAACCATACCAATTAAACTTCTCAAGCTTGAGAGGGGTTGAGAAGAGAGAAACATTGAGAAATTATAGAAAGATCAATATTCACTAATTACCTTACAACTTGCTTGATTCTTTGTTCACGGTAGAGGCCCCCAACCAATCAATTGGTTAAGTATGTTGATGGAGCCACTAATGGGGATTGAAGAAAGAGGGAAGCTCCAAAAACTAGTGAATTATTAAATGAATTCACAGTTTCTGGCTTAGGTGGAGTAGAGTAACGATGCATAAACACTATATATTTTTCAACAAGGGGGAGGCTTCTATTTATAGGAAAAATTGAGCTCCTAACCAAACAAACTGATTCTAGAATTTTCTAAATCAGTTTGGTCAATATTTGACCATTTTTAGGTCAGTTAAGCTAACTTTTTGGAACTAGACTTAAATGAGGAGAGAGGAGAGATGAAATATCTCAAATTTTATGAGTTTAAAACTCATTCAAGCATGTGAAATATGCACCTCCTTTAAAGAACTCCCTTTCCTTACATATGTCATATTTTTAATATTGCTCATAGTTTTTTACTAATAAACCTTGTACATTTTCAACTCTTCATCTTATGTGAAATATGCACCTCCTTTAAAGAACTCCCCTTCCTTACATATGTCATACTTTTAATATTGCTCATAATTTTTTTACTAATAAACCTTGTACATTTTCAACTCTTCATCTTATGTGAAATATGCACCTCCTTTAAAGAACTCCCCTTCCTTACATATGTCATACTTTTAATATTGCTCATAATTTTTTTACTAATAAACCTTGTACATTTTCAACTCTTCATCTTATGTGAAATATGCACCTCCTTTAAAGAACTCCTCTTCCTTACATATGTCATACTTTTAATATTGCTCATAATTTTTTACTAATAAACCTTGTACATTTTCAACTCTTCACCTCATGTGAGCATTTACTCATTTTTGGGTATTTTCTTTTTACAAGTTGGATTTATCTCATCCCTACACATGGATTGATGCTATTGGTCCATAGGAACCTTAATTGGACCATAGTCTAAAGATTTCTGAAAATCTAGACCCTTAGGCTAAGGTTCTTTATAGCTATTTTTAATTAATTCCAATTGCACATTGGAAAATTCTTTTTGAATTTCTGTTTCAGGGGAACTCATCTGAATTAGAAGAGATATTTTTCTATCCAAAAATATTCAAAATCTGAATATTCTCTCTCTAGAATATTTTTCTCTCTCTAGGCTAAAACAGATAGAAACAAGGTCTTTATATTTCTGAAGAGGGATTGATTACAGGGAAAGATACTAGACATCAAAAAGGGGGTGGGGGAGGAATCTTACACTACTGCATGCCATTTGAAATACCTCTTTATAGACAAAATTGGTTGTGAAGACTTCGTTTGAACCTTCTATACTGCTTTCGTGTTAACCAGTCCAGCAACGTCCCTACCCAATGAATCCTAAGTACACAAAGATTGTACAAGAGGAAATTGAAAAGCTTGTAAAATGTGGATTCATATACCCTATTGAGCACTCAGAATGGGTTTCTCCGATAGTCATCGTACTACCAAAGAAGAATGGGAAACTCAGAGTGTGCGTTGATCTCAAAAAGGTTAATGCAGCCACCAGAAGGGATCATTACCCCTTGCCATATTCTGAACATGTGCTTGAAAGAGTGGCAGGCAAAGAGTCATATAGCTTTTTAGATGGGTACGCGGGTTACAATTAGATCACAATTGCAGTCGGGGACCAAGCTAAAACAGCATTTATCACGGAGTTTGGAGTGTTTGCCCTTCGCGTCATGGCTTTTGGCTTGACCAATGCACCTGCAACATTCCAACGATTGATAAACACGGACTTTAAGGAATTTCTAAGGGACTTCTGTGAAGCTTTCTTAGATGATCTTTGTGTTCATTCCTCTTGGGATGAGCACTTGATGTGTTTACGAAAAATATTTGAAAGGTGTAGATTATATCGCATCTCCTTGAATCCTTTCAAATGCCAATTCTGGGTTAAACACGGAGTTATCTTAGGGCATATAGTGTCCAAAAATGGGATTTCCATGGATGAGAGTAAAATCAAGGTCATTCTGGAACTACCACCACCCACCAACTACAAAGGAGTCCACCAGTGCTTTATGGGCCACGTTGGTTATTATCGAAGGTTTATTCTCTTCTTTGCCGAGATAGCTCGACCATTGTATAAGCTTCTCATCGAGTTTATTTGGACCGAAGAATGTGACTGTGCCTATGAGCTATTAAAGAAGGCCTTGGCGAGTGCTCCAATCTTGAGAATGCCTAACTAGGATTTAATCTTCCATGTGCATATTGATGCATCAAACTTTACTATTGGGTGTGTGTTAACTCAACCTGGGGAACACAAGCTAGACTACCCCATTAGTTTTGCCAGTCGCGCCAGTTGAACGATGCTGAGATAAACTACACCACTACGGAGCGAGAAGGGTTAGCAATGATATATGCAATAAGGAAATTTCGTTATTACCTCCTTCCCACTTTTCTATGTGGATCATCAAGCATTATTATATCTGGTAAACAAACCATGCTCCACAGGAAGAATCACACGATGGCTATTGATTCTTCTTGAGTTTGATTTCACTATTGTTGTGAGACCTGGAAAAAAACATGTTATGGCTGATCATTTGTCTCGCGTACCTAATGGTGAGGCTCCTACTATGGGGGTTGATGAGTGATGACTTACCTGACACTTCCCTGTTCATGGTGGAGACAATGTCTGAATGGAGTGAGAAGATTGTTAACTTTTGGTTAATGGCTTTCCACCCAAGGAGCTTCGTAAAGATCTAGCTCGAAAGCTGATCAAAGAATGCGAACCCTATTTCCTGGTAGCCGGGACTCTTTATAAAAGATGAAAGGATGACGTTCTTAGGCGTTGTGCCCGAGAGGATGAGTATCTATACATTTTGCAAGAGGCACATATGGGCGTAGCCGGTGGTCACTTCTCAGGAGACTTAACTGCACAAAAGATCTTACTATCAGGGTATTGGTGGCCCACTATGTTCCAAGATGCATCACTCTTTGTGAAGGGTTGCGATGAATGCCAACGATACAAGAAACCCAACGGAAAGATCAGATGCCCCTACATCCAATCAAAGTAAACCAACCATTTGAAAAGTGGGGTTTAGACTTTGTAGGTCCAATTAGCCCAGCGGCCCGAAACACACAATCTCGCTATATTATTATGGCCATTGACTATATGACCAAATGGGCTGAAGCGAAAGCGACACGTAAGGCAGATGCGAGGACAACAGCCAAGTTCCTCTTTGAAAATATAATCACACGCTTCGGTTGTCCTTTTGAACTTGTGAGCGACAATGGGACGCATTTTATAAATGACGTGATTAAGGAGATCACAACAAATTTCATGATATCCCATCATAAATCTACTCCTTATTATCCGCAAGCAAATGGCCAAGCCGAGAGTACAAACAAGACATTAATCTCTGTTTTGACAAAGACAGTTGAAGCTCATTGCACGGATTGGGATCTAAAGCTTACGACGATAGCTTTATGGGCCTATCGTACTGCGTACAAAGTGGCTATTAATTGCACACCATTCAAAATGGTATATGGCCAAGAAGCAGTCATGCCGTGGGAATTTGTCATTCCTAGTCTTCGTGTTGCTACTTAAGAGGGTTGGGATGGTAATCCCTTAGTAGAGCGTCTATATATCCTTGAGCGGCTAAACGAAGAAAGACAATTGGCTATATACAATGCCCTTGTGGAGAAGGATAGAAGGAAAAAATGGTTTGATCGCCACCTGAAGGACAAGGACATCAAGGTTGAAGATAAAGTCCTGATGTATGGAGTGCGTAACAAAAAGAAGAAACTCAAATATACTGGTAAGGGACCATATAGAGTATGTGAAATTACCCCGCAAGGTACCATTAGAGTGGAGACTCTCGACGGAGTTGAAACCATTGGATTCCTTAATGGGAGTAAATTCAAAAGATACCATGACCCCCTGAGCCAAGAGGAGTTACATGCAATCCATCAAAAGAAGGCAGCTAAAGAACAAGCTGAGCTTAAAAAGATACAAGCGAGAGTCGAAGCCAAAGAACGTCAACAGCGTGCTAGGCAACAACGAGAAGCCAACTTGGGAGTTACGCAAGTATTTTTTGAGGAAGCAGAGGAGGATGCACTGGAATCTCACCCACCTCTAAGATACCCAATTGAGTTACAGAGTCCTTACGGGGAGGTGCTGTATAATGCATTATTGGATACAGGAGCTCAACACAATTTGCTATCATATGGCGTGTGGTGTCAACTTTGAAAACCACCTTTATCCAAGAGTGCTATCCAAGTTCAAGGAATCAACAAGAAAAAAACCGCTGTCTCAGGAGTTTTGCACACTCCAGTTGCCTATGACAAGGGGACCGTAATTCAAAGCTTTTTGGTTATGCCTACGGGTACCATGGAAGGGACTGTAAACTTAGGGCGCAAATGGATGATGGCCACCAAAGTGCAATATCGATTGGGCAACTAGACGAGTCACAACACAAGAACCAACACTAGGTCTGACCGCTCAAAATCCCGCACCTAAGTCATCCACTCAAATATTAGATAATGAAAAATCACAGTCTAGTGGCAAAACCATCTTTGATTGTTTGCCATCCCTCTAACGCTTCAACGCCAAGAGTGGAAACATGCAGGGTGGTCTCTAAAGCTCCGCTTACTATGCCAAAACAAATGGGTCCCAAAAGCTTCGTTTCCCCTGCTCAATCTCGTTCAGCCACCAAGAAGCCTCGTAAAAGGAAAGCAGCTAACCACCCGAGAAAGGGTAACGTAACATCACGATGGATCCCTAAAAAATTATTAGTAGCCCAAGGGTACTACGAAGGGAATGACCAGATTTGAGTCCCTAAACATAAGCTGAATCCCTCTACATCACCTGTAAAACCTTGCAAACCAATTGTTGCCACCCCAATGACAATTCAAGACCGTGGTAAGGGAAAGGTAACAGAGTGCTCCGCACCACTTCTTCCAAAGTTATTTTGGATTCCCAAACGATATAGATCATTACCACCTAGCTCAGGAAGGGGGGAGCCACATGAAGCTTCTAGATCCTCATGCCAGGCACACACTCATATAGAAGTTTCTACATGCTCTACACCTACTCTTGTCAACACCCAACGAAAAACCGATGAGTCTACGTCTCCCCTTGTAATAGTATCATCGGAAACCATTTCCTCCGTTCGTCAATGGGAGCGTACACTACCATCTCTACAATTGGATGTGGCCACAAGGGTCATAAAAAGCTATCTGCCCACATCACAACCTATGACCCGCTGGACAAATTGGTTCCAAGAGGCTGCAACATCATTGCAAATAATATGATCTACCCAAGGAAGGGGGAGCATGTACTCACGCTGTCGTGACGTGAGTGGTATCGCTGGGCAAGTGCAAGACTTCTGGCTGTGAGAGTAGTTTCAAATCCTAGCAAGAAAACAGAACATATATCTCTTCAAGGGGAGCTTCTGCTAAACTCGGGGCTTCACTCTCTCTCGCCTCTGTAGACTCACGAACCTTCCTTTACCCAAACTAAAGTAACCACTCACCATGTACATAAAAAAAGGAGCACCTTCCCTTGTAAGGCAAGGGACCTAATACAACCCATAAGAGCATCAATGGAGCAACTGCCAAACTGTTGATACATATGTTTATTGGGTAGCATCATGCTTGATTAACAACTTTAATCCATCAATGCATCATAGATCCAACTCATTAAGTCCCAACAAGTGATATCTTCAAGGATTGTCAATCTACTCCTTTATACATTGATGCTATAGGTTATGCACATCCGAAGATAGAACAAATTTACTTTGTATTTGTATTCATGGATAAGGACGGTCTCCCAGCTAGCATGCATCAGCCTCTACAATATCCATAGCACCTGCACTTCTAAAGTAAATCTCCAAACCATTCTAGAATTTTCTGATGTGCCTCTTATGGTCTATTTCTGCCGCCAAAATTGCTAAAGGAGTCTTTACCTCTTTGATATCATCAACAATGTGACAAAAGAAGGATGGCGAAAGACTGCAGCTTTCAGACAATCATCCTTTGCCAACTCCACGACCACTTTAGCTCCTCTGATTGTTGCAAGTGACTCCTCGGCTTCAGTCGACGTCAGTAGCAGCTTATTATCACAAACGGCAGCCTCAGCTTCTACACGATTACCCAGGCATCTCTCCAAGGCATCAGCTCTTCGTCCTTTGCATGAAATCGGCAGCGCATCACTTCATTTTTTCGAATTTTTTAGGAATATCACTGGATGAAGCTTCAATTCCTCTCTAATTCAAACCCCTACAAGGCTTGAACAGAAGTTAACTTCACAAAACCAGATATTTTGCAAAATTCAAACTTTGGTTTTTCTTTCTCTCTCGTTTCTGCATATTCCCCCCTTTCGTATCTCTGATTTTCTGGTTTTCCCATTTTTTCTCGCAAGAGATTCGGGCTCCATTCGCTTTTGCAGCTAAAAATTCGAATTTCCCAGTTTGAAATACACTGCGCCTCCTTTTTTCTTGCTTAAAATTCGGATATTTCCTTTTTTTAAAAAAAACCTTCGTATCTTTGCCACACAAGCCACCACCTTGCGTATACGTCTCCAGCTGCTGAATTGTACCTTCCACTGCTGTCCCCTTCATTTTATCCTCAAGTTTCTCACAAAGAACACGATTCAGCTCTTGAACATCGTGTTGCATAAAAGAATCGTATGTGTCCCAGCCAAAAGACTTTGTGAGGTCTTTAGTTGGAACACTCGTATCACTGTACTGAATTTTGTAAAACAAACTCTGGAGAGCCAGTGGGATGCTATGTGAAGGTAATAATATGACTCTTTGCGAGTTTATTTGTAATCAACATTGATACACTCAATACAATTCATGTGATGCCCTTCAAAGAGCTGCTGCCTCTGCTAGGCGGACTTCCACACAAACGGACCTTGCACGAAGTTAACACTAGGAGGGCCCTTCATCAATAACCCTACACACACACATTGCTGCAATGGTAAGCATTGACAACACGAAGGGACAGAATGTAGATCCTGCATTTAAACCGCGAACTCTGAGAGGAAGGTTTTGGGTTAGTAGCATTTTTCTGCCTTTCTTGGTGAAGATGGGAAGTTTGACTTGATGTCCTCACCACCAATACTGATGCCAAATGTGGGGCCTTTGCATCACTTCCCTTTTTCCCCATAGCACCCCTGATATCAAGCTTTTGCAGCTTGCTTTGCACCAGTTTCACAGACGCATGATTGCCAGCAGCCAACGCATACATCAAAGGAGTTTGACCAACCAAATCCTTTGCACTCGTCCATGTCATCGCCCATAACTCTTCTGGAGCATTTGTCAATGCATCCACGACACCATCAGTAGCACGCATGCTAGCAGCAACATGAAGAGGTGTAAGCCCATCATAACTGGGTGTATCAGACCTATCTACTATGACAATGGGAAAAGTATTTCCCTCACTACAAGGGATCGGGCTCATACCCGCGCTCCTAGCCGCTAAAAATGACTTGTGAAAAAAAGTAGTGGGCCTGTGTACCAGCGCGTGTATGATCGCGGCCACAGACATGCGTGTAAAAGCGCGTGTATAGGACCTCTCAGACGCGCTTATACACGGGTGTATAGCCGCGTTCTTTTCACAGACGCGTTGATACATGCGACTATACACACCTTTCTTTAATTTAGATGCGCTTATACACGGGTGTATAGCCGCGTTCTGTTCAGTTCAAATGTACTCAGACGCGTTGATACCTGCGTTTATACAAGTGTTTCTTTAATTTAGATGCGCTTATACACGCGTAATTGTCAGTTTTGACGCATAAATACACGCATATTTTACAGATTATCCGCGTATATACACGCGAGTTTTAGCAGTTCTGACGCGTTTATACACGCGAACAGAGAGCAAAAGAAAAAATCTAGAGAGTGCTATTTGGTGCCTGAATACTGTTCCAGCATTCTAGCACCCAATAACACTCTCTGGATTATTTTTTTTTTGTGCATTAGACCATCCACGAAGAACATATGCACGAGGGAGATTAAGACAAGAACGACATGAATGCATACATTGTCAATACACGATTCAAGACAGACATGAATGTAATACTATCGATTCATGATTCAATATTACTATCAAAATTTCATACATTTATACAAGGGAGTCCATATCTCGAAGTAGCCCATGGCTTCAGTTTACAAAAAAATATA
This sequence comes from Cibotium barometz, assembly GCF_041138505.1. Classification (NCBI taxonomy): domain Eukaryota; kingdom Viridiplantae; phylum Streptophyta; class Polypodiopsida; order Cyatheales; family Cibotiaceae; genus Cibotium; species Cibotium barometz. Next base: position 23,545,008 of record NC_141085.1, read on the forward strand.
TACAACCACATCCTCAATATGGAATGTGATACTATAAGTCTGAGTACTACTCAGACCCAGATGATGACTCGGTGCTCCCTCCATGCTCAGATGAGCTCACATCGGTCGGAATGTCCGATGAGTAGTGCTCACGTCCACCCTCTGCAGTGGCGGCGGGTGGATCATCAGCAGCTTGTGCCTGTTCAAGTAATATATAGTATATAAGTATATATATATGTAATTCAATAAACCAAAATCATTCGTTTAGAATTTTCAAGTACCTGTCGACCGTATGGTCTCATGGCCATCTCAAACTGCGCGTCCGTAATACGTCCCTCGGCTCTGAAGATGGCCCACGTGTCACGTCTGCTATGCCGGCGAGCATACGCAGTATCGTGGGTTGTGGGCTTCCTCCCCGTAACCCGTCGCTGTATCATAATCAATACAATTTGTAAGATTAAAACAATCATAGAATCAATGAATTAAGTAAACAATCAAATAAAGTGGCAAGATACTTACGAACTCTGCCTCCCATGACTCGACGCCGCCAGATCGTTTCTTTGCCTCCTTCCACTCGCGCTTGTGCGCAGGGCAGGTTTCTCGGCAGGATAGCCACCCGCAGCTACATTTAGCCGGTCATCGTACGCGAGTTTTTTAAGGTGAGATCTTTTATTACTTAGGATCTCCCTTATTCGCGTCCTTCCCCATACATCCGAGAATGTAGCATGTGGGGGATTGGGGTACCGACTATGTACAGCCTCTATCACCTCCCCAACTAATCGGCTATTTTGATCTTTAAATTTAATAAAACAATTTCTATATGAGTTTGATACTACCCCACGCATGTACTCCATTACCTCCCTCCCCCTCGCATCCATCACTATCCCGCCCCTATCCGTCACATCATAGCAGACCACTCTCTCCATCTCTCTCATCTCCTCCTCTTCCGAACTGTCTCCTCTAACTCTTCTCCCTCTATCTCCTCTCTCACCGCGTGCCCTACTACCTCCCCCACCTCCCCCACCTCCCCCACCAAAGCACCCGCCGCATCCTCCACTCCCACTCTTCCTACTGCTGCGGGTGGAGTCACGACTGGGGGATTGTCTACGTGACGGTGGCTGTGAGCCCTGACGTGACAGTGGCTTTGAGAGAGCACGTGATGGTGGCTGTGAGGGTGTACGTGAGTGTGTCTGGGATGAGGTATGTCTCCTCGGTGGACGTGGAAGAGGAGAAGCTGCATGCCATCTCGTCGGACTCGAAGGAATAGACGGCACTGGAGTGCCCTGGATACTCACGGTAGGGGTATAGACACCAGGCAGGGAAGGAGGGGGATGGGCATACATATACTCTGTAAGCTCACCCGGACCAGGATGGCACCCAAAATGATTTAGCATCTCCATCAGCCAATTGCTGTACGCAAATGGATCGGATGAAGAACCTGGAATATCCATAAAGAACTTGCAACAAACATCTTCATGTACATCATGGGCTGTCTCTTGACTCACACAAATATCATCATTCAAGTCAGTTGTGTTGCCTGCAAATCATGAATTCTGAAACGCAGTCTCGTGTATACACCCGTGCAGAAACGCGTGTATACACCCGTCAGAAAACGCGTGTATACACCCGTCCAAAAACGCGTGTATATTCGCGTGAACAGACTCTGCAGACAGAGTACACGCGCTTTTACACGCGTTTCTACACGCGACCTGCGAATTTTTTTTTTCAAAAGGACCGACCTCCGACAAAGACAAAGTGTCCTTATAAAAGGACCATTGTCGCCCCTGTCAGAATCATTCACCCAATCGTGTGCACAGAAGCAAAAAAACGGAGACAAACCCAAAAAGCAAAGAGCAAGTAGCATAAACAAATCTGAGGAAAGAGACAAGGCACAGGATAAACTGACTCACCTCTGAAAAAGTGAGTCTTCTTTCTTGCTCGGTTTCCTCCCGTGTGCTCCTTCTCTGCTCCCTCCTTGCACTTAGGTTTCGTTACTGTTGGAAGAGGCAAAAACGAAAGCAGTGTTGATATGTTAGTTCAAAATCTATATTTGGGGAAGGTGGGCTATTTTTAGTTTAAACAGACCGTCGCGTTTATAAACGCGTGTATGTTCGCGTGTATGATATTTTAGCTGCGTTTATACACACGTTTTGCAGGAATTACCCGCGTTAATACACGCGATTTTTAGGAAATAGCCGCGTTAATACACGCAATTTTTAGGAAATAGCCGCGTCAATACACGCGATTTTTATACTTTCATTAAAAACATATTATGATTTTGTGTTTTTTGGTTTGTACATAGGATGTCATCAACCTCTTCAAGCAGTTCTGGGGAAGATGAGACAATGCATCATCGTAATCGCGATGTGTGGTTGGGACAACGGATCAAATGTATGTGTAATTGATGTCAAGGATGCATTGTACGAGCACGTTGAATTACCTTGAATCACATCTCCATGTATGGAGAATGGAATCAAACAGGTTTAGAGGTGAGTAGATGTAAATTGATGGTATTCAAATGACTCATGGTATCCAAATTAAATTAATAGAGTTGTAATATATAAACTCTAATTGAAGCAGGATGCAGTACCACACCCTAACATGGCACCCTACGCGCGACGAGAGCACGCAAAGCGTCGACGAGATGATGCTGGAGCTTCGGGATCTATTGTCAGAGATGAGTGGGAAAGGGATGACAATAGCCCTGCACCCCACGAAGTTGTGGAAGAGGAGGTGCTTGATGATATGGTGCGGAATCTTTTTAAGGATGATCCCAAAGGTATGGACGATGATGATATGGAACAAGAGCATCTTTACAAGGCTTCATCGACACCGGTGTTTGAAGGGTGCACATTCTCTGTTTTACGTGCTTCACTTGAACTACTCAATATACAAACAGTTTATGGATGGAGCAATGCAAGTCTTGACGCATTATTGAAGTAAGCATTCTAACTTACAAATTTGAATTAGTGGTTTAAGGTTTAGGATTTAAGACTAATTATAATTGATGATATTGGATGCAGGCTATTATCAAACATGCTTCCAAAGGAAAATAGACTACCCACCTCAAGAGACATAGCGAGGCGCTATGTGACATCTCTTGGAGGACTGGATTATGATCGCATACATGCATGCGTCAATGATTGCATTCTCTTTTGTGGGACGCATAAGGAGGCTCTACATTGTCCCACTTGTGATGAAGCAAGGTACAGAACAGATATGAAGAGTTTTGATGTACCTCGTAAAGGCTTGCGACACTTTCCTATAATTCCTCGCATCAAACACATGTTCAAGTGCAAATTCATAGCAGATCTCATGTCATGGCATCCCTCACATCGATCGGATGATGGCATGTGGAGAATTCCCGCAGACACTCCTGCTTGGAAGCATATTGAAGATGAGTGGCCCAGCTTTAAAACAGAGCCCAGAAACTTGAGACTTGGCCTGGGTATGGATGGAGTGAATCCATTTGGTTTCAAAAGCACCGCATATAGCGTAACAGTGATGTGATGAGCAGATGGGTTACAAGATATGAGGATGCAAAGACAAAAAGGCAAGCAGAAAGAGCTCTCTTTCGGAGGCAACATGGCTCTCAGAAGGCGTACCCTAAGCATCTAGCAACACTTCCGAATGATATCCATGTTGATTGGTTGCATGAGGAAATGGAGAGAGCAGAGAGCGACGAGGGGCTGCATATCACGGCGAAAGAATGGGAGTATGCACGAGGATGCATGTCAAAGGTACATAGAACTAATGTTTTGCATTAGTTGTAAGTGATTTGCTTTTAATATTTATTCACATTGCTTACACAAATATTGCTTCTATTTTGGTCGAGTGCACTATGTTCAATGCTATATGGTGTGAAGGCAAGCATTTTCAAACACAAAGAATTGATGAAAAGAGAAATACACAAGATTGCGGTGTCATTAGTAGCTTTGAGGGAGCTAATAGAAAAATGGATGATTATTGTGGCATAATCCAAGACATATTTAGGCTTGACTTTCGTCGCTTCTTTGTGTATGTTTTGGATGTCAAATGGCAAATGAACGTGGTGGAAAAAGGGCCTGATGCAACAATAAAACGCCATGTAAGTGGATATGTAACTATTGACTCTACAAAGTTCTGGCAAACAAAGAAAGATAGGCTCGTATTGCCACAACAATGTGAGCAGGTATGCATTTTCTTACTAATGTGTTTCATGTACATATATATCTAAGCTCGCGTACCCCTTGACTTTTGATATGCTAATTAATTACTGTACTATGTGTATTTGAGTAGGTTATCTATCTACCAATGGTGCATGACATCAAATGGTGGTACGTCATCCCTATTGCACCACGTTCCAAAGTGATGTATAATACATTCACTGATATGGAGCATATGGAGGATGTAACAAGCCGCAATGAAGATGATGTCGAACATGCCATTGAAGATGTTGTGATCGATGATCAAGAAATAAGAGATGATCATGATAATGAGGATGAGCATGCCATTTCCATGATCATGAGAATGACCCTACCATTGAGGATGATGGTGATGTTGATGAGGATGATCAGGACATCGACACCATTATCAATGGAGTACAGAATATCGATAGTGGAATAAATTTAATCGTAGCCTTACAAATTGATCAAATGGATATTGATGTTGATCGTTTGGCAAGGATGGATCTTATTGAAGATGAGATCGAACCCTAACCAATCCGTCACTGTACGTTCTAAATTGATGACATTTCTATCATCTCATATGCATGATTTATTTTTGAATATATTTCATTGTTGTAAATGCATGTAGTGGGATTGTGTAATGATGTATACTGTAATGTACTATGAGATGGTTTAAAGAAAATAGTTTTTAATTTTGTAAAGGAATTCAGTTTTTCTTCAGTTTTTCTCTGCCATGCGTGTATTAATCCGTGTATAGTGGCGTGTATTAATCCGTGTATGATGGCGTGTATTAATCCGTGAATATTACCGTGTATAGATGCATGTATTACTGCGTGTATATAAACACGTTTATACACGCGTTGATAAATGCAAATATACATGCGGACTTAAATGCTGAAATACACGCGCTCGATTTTATTCAAATACAAGCGCGACCATACACGCGCTCATAATTTATCGCGTGTATGAAACGCGTGTATGGCAGCATTGTCTTGTAGTGCCTTAAGCCGGTGTCCCTCCACCTTGATAAAACTATGCCCCATATTATTGAAAGGTCCCACACAAAAGGTGATATCATCTGGCATCAAACCTTCCAGTATAGCATCAGTTGAAAAAAAAAATCCAAAGCGTTCTCATTATATCCATTCTGAGCAAGCGCAGAAATCATGGCATTCCATGACACGATATCTTAAAAAGTCATTCTTTCAAAACCAATCCTTACATCATACATTCTCTCACATTTCCCATACATGTTGAGAAGGGTGTTCCCTACTACTAGGTCTACCATAAGCATAAAAACTCCATGATTCACACCACACTCATGTACAGAGGCTTCGAGACCCAGCCTCAGCTCGTCTTATTGAACCTCATTTACAATATGAACATATGTACTTAGGCATCATATAATGACTCAAGTCATGGCACTTAATCCCATGCATCTGGATTTGCATTTAATGGCCTCATATGCATGGTTTCACACCATAGACGTGCCATGGCACGACATTCACCCCCTCTAAACCTGCACATCCTCTGGTATGTGCCAAATCATCTTCAAGATCCACATATATCTAGATGGCGTCTTCATCTTCTACATTACCAGGAAGATCGTCTTCTTCCTCTTCAACCATATCCATGCTATCACTATCAAGCCTCTCATCTTGAGTCCCCTGTGAATCAAAAGGATCACTGTCATGCCTTCTTTTAAACATCTTGATCCTTTTTCCTGCTACAAGATTCTTTCTCTGTTCCATCAAGCTCACACAGGGTATACGTGGTATTTCCATGCACATGCTTGACAATGTAAGGACCAAACCACCTTTTTGCAAACTTCCTTTGCACTGTGAACTGGTTGTCAAGACTACTATCATACATTAGAACCCAATCACCTTCTTCAATAGGCTTTGGCCGGAGTCTGTGTCTTCTATCAAATCTTTCTTTATTTTTCAACCTTGCATCTTTCAAACGAGCTTTAGCAAGCTCTACATCTTCAGGCCTCCTCTCCAGCTGCCTTATTCGCAATGTAAGGAGGTCTTCCCTATTCAATTCTTCCATCCAGGGTAATACATTCCAAGTTGGAACTACTTTTTCAACTGGCATTACTGGCTTCTGACCATACATTAATTCTGCAGGCATGTATCTTGTCACCGAGCTATGAGTTGTATGGTCAGCCCACAAAGCATATGGTAGCAGCCTTGGCCACTCTCACATTCTTCCTCTGCATGCCTTAGCCAAAGCTTTAATGATTGGAGGATGTCCTCGCTCACTTTTACCATTGCCCTCAGGGTTGTAGGCACATGTTAAGGCCAATTTGATGCCAATTCTAGAGAAGAACTCCCTTGCTTCTTCAACATCCCTGTCAGCTATTATTTTCCCAACACAACCATACCGGCAAATCACATCTTCCAAGAGAAATTTGCATACTGTTTCCGTACTCTGTTTTAAGAGCACGCCCTTCCACCTGATTTGTCAAATCTTCTCTTGCAAGTGCTATGTACCGCATCTGCCAAATTCCCAAAGGCATTGTAACTAGATCCACTACCCATTTGTAGTGCATGGCAGATGGGTAGGTTGGTTGCACGCCATCACGATGTCGCACATTCGAGTACATTTGACATACCATGCATGTTTCCACATATTGGGAAACATCCTTGTACATTCCTTTCCACCAATATCTTTCCTTTATTTTGGTAAAGGTGGCCCACACACTTCGATGTCCAGCCCAGAGACTCTCATGGAATTCTTTCATGAGCTTCCCTTGAGTCTCTTTATCACATATGACTCTCTGTGGCATAGCATTCCTCTGCTTAGGATGCTTCCACAGGTACCCATCCTTTAGAAAATACCCATATGCTTTTCTGCGGATCCTCTTAAATTCTGAATCAGACCGATTTTCCTGTCTTGTCAAAGTACTCAAGTATTGACCAATAAGCAACCAATCTCCTTCATACATTTCCTCAGTAAAAGACTCAAGTGCATTTGATAAGCAAGTATGGTCCCCTTTTGCATATGCAGTAGTATAGGACTTTGTACCTACATCATCAATGTCACTAATCATCCCTTCATCTTCATACCTGGCTCTTGATAGCATATCTGCAACTGGGTTATCTTTTCCTGCAATATGCTCAAACTCGGGATTTAGCAACTTGATATAGGCAATCCACCTAAGCATAGCGATATCTGGAGTGGTGCAGCTTGCAATCATCCCAAGGAGTGGCAAGCAATCAGTTTCCACAAGTACAGATGCCCCAATAAGATATTCTTTTTCACATTTTAGAGCAGTGACTATTCCCCATAACTCCCTCTTGATCTGCGGATATTTTCGCTGACGAATGCTTAATACCTTTGCTCCAAATCTGATTACATACCTGTGATCATCCTCATCATCTTGCCCTACTGCCCATCCTATCCCAGTAGGACTAGTATCAACTGTAACAATCACAGGCCTGCCACACTCATAATCTGCCTTCCTTAGAGTAGGTGATGATTGGAGCAGATATTTCAGCTTCCGCATAGCTTTAATATGTGCTGCACTCCACAAAAATTTTTGATTTTTCCTCAAAAGTTGATAAAGAGGATCTGCTACATGTGCATAATGCGGGATCCATATAACATAAAAGACACATGCACCAAGAAATCTCCTCAGCTCTGTAACATTAATGCATATCTCTTTCATTCTTTGTATTGCATCTATCTTGGCTGGACAAGGTCGGCGTCCATTAGTACTACAAAGATGCCCCACAATTAGCACTTCACCAACCCCAAACACTGATTTCAATCCAGACAAACCTCTTCAAGCCTGGATAGAATCATATCACAATCTTTTATATGATTTGCCACAAACTTGCGGCACCCCCTCGAATCCAAATCCCCATCTTTATCTTTCTCATCACAGCCTTTTATTAGCACATCATCCAGAAAAGGCATAGTTATTTATGGTATGAAGTCTCGCAAGACTTTATTCATTCCATTCATCATATGCGCCACTGAGTTGGTGGCTCCCTGTGGTAAGGTACACATCCTTACCAATCCCAAAGGAGTTTTCATTGTGGTCAAGTCCCTGCTTTGTATATCCAGCTGAAACTGATCATATCCCGAATACAGATCACCCATAGAGTATATAGCTTTCCCTGCAAATGCTTCTGCAAACTCGTCCACAATCGGACCTGCTCCCACATTCCTGATTGTGACCTTGTTTACAGGTTGCATGTCTTGAATGAAGCGCAATGCTCCATTTTAGTAAACCATCTGTTAGAGTATGGAGCGCACGATGGCTCCAAAATTCCCATCCTGATCTTTTCTTTTAGTAATTCCATCAGCTTTGGCAAGAGAGCCTTTGGTACTGGAATCGGCCGCCGCAGGTTCCAGGGCACATGTGGAACAGTGAAGATCACCATTGGCGCTGTTACACTTGGATCAACACAGCCTATCTCATGCGGCTGAAAAGCAAAGGCTTTTCCATGTTTTACAAGCATCTCCTCAAAGCATTCCCTTTCAACTGGCAACAGAAAATCCTTTTCACCAATCTTCAGCTCTTTTAGGGTTTCGTGTGTAAACTTATGCCCAATTTTCTTTGGATCTCTAAGATTCGGTTGCATAGAGGCTTCATCTATTTTCTCCTTACTTCCTGGTGGCAAGGGCAAGGCAACTGGTTTCACCTTCTTTGCAACCATTTTATACTTTGTATCAACATGAGCATCCATCTCACAATTCATGTTTTTACATTCCATCCCCTCAAATTCCCAGATTATATCATACATCCCCACAGATGACACCTCTATCATCTCATTTCCACCCTGTAAGCATGCTCTTTCCATAGCAAAAAGCACACCCATAGTATCCACAAATGACACCTCATCAAGCACCCCTGAAATAAACTCATGCTTCTCCAAAAGACCACACTGCTCAAGACCTTTTTGTTCATTTCGTACATGTCGACGCATGCCACGCTTCAAATCCTTGCTTTTTACAAAGACCAGTGACCCGTGGCTAGAAAATCCTTGAAAATTTGCTGAAAAGTTATTTACATTGATTGAGTCCTGCGAGAACTCATTTTCCCTTGTACCATTGGAATCTCACTTTATAATGGCACCTGGCCAAAATCCCTCATCTCCCTATAGTTCATGAATTCTCTGTTTATCTTTGGGAGTGATTGTGCTCGAAGAGACTCACGGTTCCTTTCATGGTGGTTAATGAAGAACTGAACAGCTTTCTTGCCATCTTTACTCCTTATTCTTGCATATGCCGAGCCATCATCCAAAACTTTTGTTTCCATCCTCACAGCTGTAATGTAGGGTTGCCCAAGGATGAGGGGATACGATGACATCTCCTGGACAAAGAAGTTCTGATCATCTTTCACATCCCCTATAGTTACCCTTACATTTGGACAGGCTGCATAGAGCTCTCCAGATGAGTTATTAGCTGCTTTAATCATCCACCCATGATCTACATCCATTGGCCACTTACATTTGTTGTAGAGATTTTTAGCCATAAGATTTATTTCAGACCCATGGTCGATTAGAGCGACATACGGCTCTTCCAAGTCACCTATCTTGACAAGGGTTTCAGTGGTGGCCCTTGCCCAATGGCTCCTGGAGTAATGACTCTTTGTAAGAACTTCTTTTTCGTCATCCTCATCCACAAAGCGCACTTGTCGTACCCCTTCAGCAGAGTGATTACATTCCATCACATTCTCTCTCTCTTCCTTTTGTTGTACCTGTACTCCATGAGTCTTGGAAGTGCTTGTCTCCCCTTGTGATGGAATAGATTCAATTATGGAGTGCCTTTTCCTTCGTATAATATCAATTATCTCATCATGGAATTCTTTCTTTGCAATCCCCAAGACTTCCCCTAGTGTAAATTCCACCCTACTGTTTAGAATCCTCTCTTCAAGCACCTTTTTGAGGTCTGTTGCAGCTTCAATATCAGATTGAAGCTTGTAGAGTGGACTTTTCCCTTTACCCTTCTCCTTCTCATGCTTCATTTTTGCTGGCACTTCTTCCATTGATACTTCCTGTGGAGGTCTGCTATGCGGCAGAGGCATATGTGATGGCCCAGAATCCTTCTTTTCACTACCACACACGAGTGACCCTTTTTGATGGCCCTCCTTCCTCATTCTCCCTCTTACGCTTTTCCTCTACCTGTGCCTCATTATTCTGGCATTTTGCAATGTAGGCATGAACAGATAAAGAATCCACAGGCTCTTCCCAGCCAGTCTCAAGACGTATACAGTCACCTGCCTCATGCAAAGCCTGTTTAGACACCTTCTTTGATGCAATTAGTTCCATTGTTGATGGCCAAAAATCTTCATTCTCATAATCTTCATCATTCTCAGATTCTTACTTTGATTGACCAACCTTGAACCCATAGGTTACTGCCTCAACCATAGAGATGGCATGTCCAGCAACCATGTCTTCAACCAGCTTTTTCATCCCTCCTTTTCCAAAGTTTGTGCTTAATGGAAGACCAGTCTCTGTAAGGTGAATTTTCCCATCTTCGAAAAACACAAGTTGATTTTTGAGGGCTTCTTTATAGCTAGCACAGTCTTTCTTTGCATGTTCTGGGTCATCATACCATATACATCTGAATGTAAACCCTTCTTTGCTTTGAGGCCTTTGCATAGAAGCCTGCCCTAATAGTAGCCCTTTTTCTTCAATCCTGGACATCTTCAATTTTAGGTCTCGCATGCCCTTAATAAGCTCATCCATCGGCCCTTCTACCTTTGGGATTGCAGCAGCTGGTTTTGGTAGATTCTCAGGGGTAACAGCAGTTATAGGAGTTGCCGAGCTCATCACCATTTTATCCCTCCTTCGCTGTCGCTTTGCTAGCATGGTGACCGCATCCTCGACATCATTCCAATCATTCTTTAGCCCCTGCTCTGTATCCTTATCCTCAAGGAGAATTTCCAGTTTTTCTTGGAGATCTTTCCCAGATGCTTGTAAGAAGAGCTCTGTTTTTTCCCTGGCCAAGGTTGTGCGCTCAATCCTTGACAGCTGGGCATAGCGCTTCTCAAACTCTCTTAGCAACTGTGTGGCAGAAATTCCCATTTTGGGTTTTGTGACCCATTCCAAGAAAGTTCGTTTGGTCACTCGCTCGGAATCCTCTATGAAATAATCATCCTTCAAAGCAAGCTTGAACTCCTCCCAATTTCTGCCACCATGTGCTGCCTGTAATTCTCTTATGGGCTCTCTTATTTCAGGAACACATACCAGCTCAAAGCTTCGAACCATATCCTCCTCAGTCACCTTGTTTAGCTCCATTTCCTTTGTGTAATTGCGCAGGTACTTTGTGATGTCCTTACCATCAAATTGATCCACCTTTTTCACAATTGACTGCAGCGCTTTAGTCGTGGAAATTTGCCCCCTCTCAGCAGCTTGCTGCTGTTGCATATACATAGTAAACATCTGAAACATTTGCATAACCCCGGGGTCAAAATGAACCCCCTATCCCTCAGGATTCTCAGCCATAGCTTCCCTGCATATTTCACCACACTCTCACCCCAGCAGTTTCACGTCAGGTTCACCAAAAAGCTGTCGTGATGTGAGCGGTATCGCTGGGCAAGTGCGAGACTTCTGGCTGTGAGAGTAGCTTCAAATCCCAGCAAGAAAACAGAACATGTATCTCTTCAAGGGGAGCTTGTCTGTTGAACCCGGGGCTTCACTCTCTCTCGCCTCTGTAGACTCACGAACCTTCCTTTACCCAAACTAAAGTAACCACTCACCATGTACATAAAAAAAGGAGCACCTTCCCTTGTAAGGCAAGGGAACTAATACAACCCAGAGCATCAATGGAGCAACTGCCAAACTGTTGATACATATGTTTATTGGGTAGCATCATGCTTGATTAACAACTTTAATCCATCAATGCATCATAGATCCAACTCATTAAGTCCCAACAAGTGATATCTTCAAGGATTGTCAATCTACTCCTTTATACATTGATGCTATAGGTTATGCACATCCGAAGATAGAACAAATTTACTTTGTATTTGTATTCATGGATAAGGACGGTCTCCGAGCTAGCATGCATCGGCCTCTACAATATCCATAGCACCTGCACTTCTAAAGTAAATCTCCAAACCATTCTAGAATTTTTTGATGTGCCTCTTATGGTCTATTTCTGCCGCCAAAATTGCTAAAGGAGTCTTTACCTCTTTGATATCATCAACAGTGTGACAAAAGAAGGATGGCGAAAGACTGCAGCTTTCAGACAATCATCCTTTGCCAACTCCATGACCACTTTAGCTCCTCTGATTGTTGCAAGTTACTCCTCGGCTTCAATCGACGTCAGCAGCAGCTTATTATCACAAACCACAGCCTCAGCTTCTACACGATTACCCAGGCATCTCTCCAAGGCTTCAGCTCTTCGTCCTTTGCATGAAATCGGTAGCGCATCACTTCATTTTTTCGAATTTTTCAGGAAGTATATCACTGGAAGCTTCAATTCCTCTCTAATTCAAACCCCTACAAGGCTTGAACAGAAGTTAACTTCACAAAACGAGATATTCTGCAAAATTCAAACTCTGGTTTTTCTTTCTCTCCCGTTTCTGCATATCCCCCCCTTTCGTATCTCTGATTTTCTGGTTTTCCCGCAAGAGATTCAGGCTCCATTCGCTTTTGCAGCTAAAAATTTGAATTTCCCAGTTTGAAATACACTGCGCCTGCGCCTCTTTTTTTCTTGCTTAAAATTCGGATATTTCCTTTTAAAAAAAAAAACCTTCGTATCTTTGCCACGCAAGCCACCACCTTGCGTATACGTCTCCAGCTGAATTGTACCTTCCACTGCTATCCCCTTCATTTTATCCTCAAGTTTCTCACAAAGAACACGATTCAGCTCCTGAACATCGTGTTGCATAAAAGAATCATATGTGTCCCAGCCAAAAGACTTTGTGAGGTCTTTAGTTGCAACACTCGTATCACTGTACTGAATTTTATAAAACAAACTCTGGAGAGCCAGTGGGATGCTGTGTGAAGGTAATAATATGACTCTTTGCGAGTTGATTTGTAATCAACATTGATACACTCAATACAATTCATGTGATGCCCTTCAAAGAGCTGCTGCCTCTGCTAGGCGGACTTCCACACAAACGGACCTTGCACGAAGTTAACACTAGGAGGGCCCTTCATCAATAACCCTACACACACACACTGCTGCAATGGTAAGCATTGACAACACGAAGGGATGGAATGTAGATCCTGCATTTAAACCACGAACTTTGAGAGGAAGGTTTTGGGTTAGTAGCATTTCTCTGCCTTTCTTGGTGAAGATGGGAAGTTTGACTTGATGTCCTCACCACCAATACTGATGCCAAATGTGGGGCCTTTGCATCACTTCCCTTTTTCCCCATAGCACCCCTGATATCAAGCTTTTCCAGCTTGCTTTGCACCAGTTTCACAGACGCATGATTGCCAGTAGCCAACGCATACATCAAAGGAGTTTAACCAACCGAATCCTTTGCACTCATCCATGTCATCGCCCATAACTCTTCTGGAGCATTTGTCAATGCATCCACGACACCATCAGCAGCACGCATGCTAGCAGCAACATGAAGAGGTGTAAGCCCATCATAACTAGGTGTATCAGGCCTATCTACTATGACAATGGGAAAAGTATTTCCCTTAAGCCGGTGTCCCTCCACCTCGATAAAACTATGCCCCATATTATTGAAAGGTCCCACACAAAAGGTGATATCATCTGGCATCAAACCCTCCAGTAGCATCAGTTGAAAAAAAAAATCCAAAGCGTTCTCATTATATCCATTCTGAGCAAGCGCAGAAATCATGGCATTCCATGACACGATATCTTGAAAAGTCATTCTTTCAAAACCAATCCTTACATCATACATGCTCTCACATTTCCCATACATGTTGAGAAGGGTGTTCCCTACTACTAGGTCTACCATAAGCATAAAAACTCCATGATTCACACCACACTCATGTACAGAGGCTTCGAGACCTGGCTCAGCCTCAGCTCGTCTTATTGAACCTCATTTACAATATGAACATATGTACTTAGGCATCATATAATGACTCAAGTCATGACACGTAATCCCATGCATCTGGATTTGCATTTAATGGCCTCATATGCATGGTTTCACACCATAGACGTGCCATGGCACGACAACGCTCGACATTCTAATGCTTCCTCCTTAGCCTTCTCCCCTGACCATGTAATTGCCAAATTCAAGGGGATGTATATATATAGCTTCATACATTAAAAAAACAAACAAAGAAGAGAAAAACAAAAAATAGTACAAAGAGCAAGAGCACAAAAAGAGGATAAATATCCGTATACAATCAAGAACTAGATTGACCTGTCACAAACCTAGTGATGCTATATCTGTGTTTGCAGATATGGCAGATGCACGATCATCATACACTTCATCCACTCCCACCTTTGGTGAGAGGTATCATCTGTACCTTTCTCAGATATTTCACATGTGCTATCCTATAATTGAAACTGAATGGGATCATATAGATGTACTAGCCAGAGAGGAAAATGTTGAGGAATTAGAATGGCTAATTTGCCTATTGACCACCATGACTGACCCCTACTCCATAGAAGAAATATCCCCGATAGCCCAATGCTTTCCTTTTCCACAAGATGACTATCCTCGCATGGTTACATTCTTAATGAGTTTATGTGGATGGGAAAATGAAAAGGAAATATCTGACAATGATGAATGGACGGATGAAACTCATGGCACTACTAAGGTTGACTTTATTTATTTGGATGATGCGGATAGAGGCTTAGCCTTAGGGATAGAGCCAGGACTCTACAACATCCTCTTATTGTATCCTCAGTAGTAGTGTGGTGACTGGTAGGTAGGTTAGTGTTTTCAAGTTTTTTCTAGTTTGGATTCCTTAAATGAGTCTTTAATTTTTAGTGCTTGTTAGTTGATTGTACAGGTTGAAAAGTTTGAGGTGGGTTTGCTTTCAAGTCCTGAGATAGCCGCAACGCTCATACATAAATCTCTCATCAAATTGCGGGCATTAACCTACATAAGCTTATACAATCCCCAAGAACGTTTGAACCCAAGACCTCTCAAAAGAGAAAACTGGATCTATCCTTTTTTTCCCCTTTTTTTTGATGACTAGAATTGAACACCACACTACCTACCACTATGTGCCTCACAATGTGCCTTTATAGAAAAACAATTGGATAAACCTTGGCAAATTAGTGTGAAGACCCTACACAATGTGATGAGGGGACACGTGTATTAATGGGGGGGACAATCTTTATTATTTATGGAAACCAACATCCCTAAAGAAGAGTTGACAATGTTTGGGGACACGTGTATTAATGGGGGGGACAATCTTTATTATTTATGGAAACCAACATCCCTAAAGAAGAGTTGACAATGTGTGGGGAGCTAGATTGAACATGATTAATTTGATAGGATTAGCAAAGATGAGGTGAGAGGGTACAAAAAAAATTTGGCGGATGATCTTTGTTGTTTATGGCAACACAACATCCCTAAAGAAGAGTCGACAATGTTTGAGGAGCTCAATTGAATACCATTAATTCTATAGGATTAGCAAAGATGAGGTGTGAGGGTGCAAACAAATATTCGAGGGTAGGATCTTTGTTATTTTAGTGCAACCAACATCCCTAAAGAAGAGTTGACAATGTTCGACGAGCCAGATTAAGTGTGTCACAATCGAGTGATGACCATTGATGCCCTTGGTAACAAACATTTGTAAACCTTGATGTAGCCTAACTAGCTAGATTTCAAATCATGTTAAGTGATGATCGATGTTGTTTATGTACTCACAAGATTGCTGAAGATTGAGAGTATGGACACGATTAATGTTATCGGATTATCAAAGATGAGGTGGAAGCATGTAAAGAAAGCATTTATGGAAATTGATGTGGTGTGGGGATGGCAACATCCATGCCAAACCACATAAGGTTACGAAGTCCTCAAGAGAGTTTGAACCCAAGACCTCTACAAGAAAACGTAAGGTTAGGGAGTCCTCAAGAGAGCTTAAACCCAAGGCCTCTCCGAACGAAAAACCTAACCAACATAGGGTTAGGGAGTCCCCAAGATCATTTGAACCCAACTTACAGAAGGTTGGGTTCAAACGGAAAATCTAACCCTCATAAGGTTAGGGAGTCCCCAAGAGTGTTTGAACCCAAACTACATAAGGTTATGAAATCCCCACATAAGGTTAGGGAGTCCCCAAGAGTGTTTGAACACAAACTACATAAGGTTATGCAATCCCCACATAAGGTTAGGGAGTCCCCAAGAGCATTTGAAGCCAAGACCTCCTCCTTGTAGAGTTTGATTTTGAGACCATGTGTCGCCAACAATCCAGTTGGCAATGTTTGAGGAGCTAGATCTAATGTTTAAGGAGAAAGATTGATTGGAATGAACTCCTCCCTCTAGAGTAATGAACTCCTCCCTCTAGTGTTTGATTGACACCATGTGTCACCAACAATTGAGTTATAATCATTAATTCCCTTGGTAACCAACATCCTTAAACAAGACTTGATGTAGCTTCTTGAGTAGCAAGATTCAAAATAGTGTTCAGTGATTATCGATGTTGTTTATGTTCTCACACACTTGACGGAGATTGAGGGTATGGACACTACTATTATTGGATCATCAAAGATGACGTGGTGGAAGCATTAATTCCCTTGGTAACCAACATCCTTAAACAAGACTTGATGTAGCTTCTTGAGTAGCAAGATTCAAATTAATGTGGTGGGGGGTGGCGATTGCATGCCAAACCACATAAATTTACAAAGTCCTTAAGAAAGTTTGAACCCAAGACCTCTCGAAATAAACATATAAGGTTAGGGAGTCCTCAAGAAAGTTTGAACCCAAGACCTCTCCAAATTGGAAACCCAACCCACATAAGGTTAGGGAGTCTCCAAGAGCATTTGAACCCAACCTACATTTAAGCTTATGCAGTCCCCAAGAGCATTTAAACCCCAACCTCTCCAAAGAGCAAAGTGGGTCTATGTGCATGTCCGTGTACGGGGAACGTGTGTTTGATATAATATCAATATACTTAATAAAAGGGAAAATAGGGCGGTGGGTGACGAGACGTGCTCAATCGCCTTTCATATGATAAAAAAGGTATATGCTAACAAGCATTGTCATATTCTAATTAGCACAGTCGTGTGCTAATTACTATATGAAAAAAAAGGATTGTTAATTAATAGCTTAACGATGGTGGTAAAAAACATATCACCAAAATAACATTTGTTGATTAGCAAGTAACTAACATAAAGGATGCTAATTAACATAGTAATAATAGATAGTTGATGAATTATGCTAGCCAATCATCATAGTTTGCTAGATAGACAAGGCACATATGTACTACTAAACATAAACCATGAGTTAATGTCACTCAAAAAAGTACAAGGGGTCACCTGATATCCAAACGACATTTATAATAGCACTTTGCAGAATCACAAAATCACAATTTTCTTCTCTACATTGTGCACCTTATGAGGTGCACACATTTGCAAAACACATGGCATGGTATACATGGTTGCACGATAGTGAGACCAACGTGAAAGTTTTACAGCATCAAAAATACACCACAACCTGCACGACCAGCGTGAAAGTTTTACAACATCAAAAAATATACCACAACCTACACAATAACCTAGGAGAGTAAGGTTTTCCACACTCTTACTTCCCTGGGATGGCGCATTAGGATACAAGTAGCCCCTATGTTTCTTGCGTGAACTTTATCTACCATGTCTTGAAGCATGGCACACTGCCCTGTTATTTTCTTCTTGACTTCATTATGAACCTCCAACTGAGTCTGCAAAGATAGCTGTTTGAGCAATGTACCAGTGTAGATCTATAGACAAGTGAATCATGTACAAACAAAAATATAAGACTATTTACCTTTCTCACAGAGATGTTCTCCAGTTCATCTAAACCCCCTCCAAGAATCTCCAAAGTGCCTCGTTGTGTGTATGTTTTCACTCCAAGGTTGGATTTCTTAATTGAATCTTCCGAAGGAAATCTCAATGCTGAAAGGAAAGTACCTACTCTCTCTACACTCATTTGCTTTAGCTTTGCATCCTCCAATTTTTGCTGAAAACCCAAATATTCCTCATTTGAAATATGCAGTCTTTCATTGATGCCTTCAATCAATGAATTAAGGTTCGTTGTGTTTTTCTATGCCAACATATAATCTTCATCTCAGAAAATGTCACACTGCTACTATGAACAGGCTGTGCTCTTGGCTGAGGGGTGGCCAACTTGTCCACATCCTGTCGAGCTCCTATCCAATGTCAGCATGGACGTTACCAACTCCATTGGTCAAATTCCAACACATCAAGTGGGTGTCAAAATACCCCCCTTTTTGTAAATCATTGTTGTGCTCCTCAGTGTGAAGACGGCCCACACAAAGTGCATGGCATTCCCCACGTCAATAGCATGAGGGATGAACTGAAGCACATAAGCCCAAGCAAATGCTAGAGTGACTTCCTCCTTGGTTAGCCACCTCTGATACACTTTGTTGTAGAACAACATCATGTCTTCAAACTTTTTAGGATAGATGCTACTATACTTCACACGTTATAACACCCTTTCCTTGGTGTGGCTGAAAACAGACAGGAAGCATCCGAAACATCTAACTCTTTTAAGTTCCTTAGATCATCAACATCAATATCCAAGCCATGGTTGACATGGAAGTCCGCCTTGGTCAAACAAAAAACCTTCTGAGGTGGATAGGCCACCTTCAGTGCTTTCCACTGCATTGCAAAAAACATAAAAAATATGAAACATGTGCTAAAAAAGACAAGCACACAAAATGGTTACATAGCAGGTCAGGCACATTACCTGCATTGTCCCTCAACTTATTTCATTTCACATGGAACTTTGTGGGGGCAAACATAGCTTCTTTTTTCACTGGTGATACACATGCTTCTTCCTTGTTTGACACTTCTACCTGTTGGTTACGTTGTTCTTCTTCCACCTTCGTCTTTTTCTTGCTTGTCTTCTAGCCACAAGCGACTACCTACTTCGCTTCTTTTCTGGCCTAGAGTCGCTCATGGGTTCGTCACAGAAGCGAATACCTACTTGTCTTCTAGCCACAAGAGACTACCTACTTCGCTTCTTTTCTGGCCTAGAGTCGCTCATGGGTTCGTCATCTGATTGGGTTGTCTAACTGTGTCTCCTGGTGGGTGGAGGCGATGGCTCCCCGTTCATAGACAACCTGAATGGTCTCTTCCTACCAAACAAAGCGCTCTACTCTTACATTGCCTTTCTCGGCCATATCTCCCAAATAAACATTTGAAGAGGAAGGATCATAACTCATATCAATGAAAATCCTTTAATTTTGTGCATGCAGCCACCCCCTCCAAGTTATCATTATGCTATGTGGCTACTTTCGGTATTACATCTCTAATAAACATGTGCTAGTTCAATCCCCAACTAAAAATATGCTAACGAGCATAAAAGGTGTAACCTTGAATGTGCTTACACCCATCACCAACAATTGAGTGATAATCATTAGTGCCCTTGGTAACCAACATTCTTAAACAAGACTTATGTAGCTTGGGTAGCAAGATTCAAAAAAGTGTGATTATCGATGTTGTTTATGTTCTCACACACTTGACGGAGATTCATGGTATGGACACTACTTATATTATTGCATCATCAACGATGAGGTTGAAGCATGCCCATAGAGCCTTGATGGAAATTAATATGGTGGGGGGATGGCAACTGCATGATGCCAAAACCACATAAGTTTATGAAGTCCTTAAGAAAGTTTAAACCCAAGACCTCTCGAAGCAAACATAAGCTTAGGGAGTCCTCAAGAAATTCTAAACGCAAGACCTCTCCAAACGGCAAACCCAACCCACATAAGGTTAGGGAGTCCCCAAGAGCATTTGAACCCAACCTACATAAGCTTACGCAATCCCCAAGACGTTTGACCCAAGACCTCTCAAAAGAGAAAACTAGATCTATTCTTTTTTTCCCCTTTTTTTTTAGATGACTGGAATTGAACACCACACTACCTACCACTATGTGCCTCACAATGTGCCTTTATGGAAAAACCATTGGATAAACCTTGGCAAATTAGTGTGAAGACCCTACACAATGTGATAAGGGAACACGTGTATTAATGGGGGGGACAATCTTTGTTATTTATGGAAAAACCATTGGATAAACCTCGGCAAATTAGTGTGAAGACCCTACACAATGTGATCAGGGGACACGTGTATTAATGGGGGGGACAATCTTTGTTATTTATGGAAACCAACATTCCTAAAGAAGAGTTGAAAATGTTTGGGGAGCTAGATTGAACATGATAAATTTGATAGGATTAGCAAAGATGAGATGAGAGGGTGCAAAAAAAAAAAAGACGGATGATCTTTGTTGTTTATGGCAACCAACATCCCTAAAGAAGAGTCGACAATGTTTGAGGAGCTCGATTGAATACCATTAATTCTATACGATTAGCAAAGATGAGGTGTGAGGGTGCAAACAAATTTTCGAGGGGAGGATCTTT
Source organism: Cibotium barometz (assembly GCF_041138505.1). NCBI lineage: Eukaryota > Viridiplantae > Streptophyta > Polypodiopsida > Cyatheales > Cibotiaceae > Cibotium > Cibotium barometz. The sequence goes on from NC_141085.1 coordinate 23,565,634, forward strand.
GTTATTTGAGTGCAACCAACATCCCTAAAGAAGAGTTGACAATGTTAAGTGCAACCAACATCCCTAAAGAAGAGTTGACAATGTTTGAGGAGCCAGATTAAGTGTGTCACAATCGAGTGATGACCATTGATGCCCTTGGTAACAAACATTCGTAAACCTTGATGTAGCCTAACTAGCTAGATTTAGAATCATGTTAAGTGATGATCGATGTTGTTTATGTCCTCACAAAATTGTTGGATATTGAGGGTAATGTGCAATAGCTTTATGTATAAAGGTTATGCGTTAGCCTCTTGCAGAAGTTGTATACATAAAAGTTATGCATTAGCCTCATGCATAAGATGTATGCATAAGCTTCATGTTTAAGCTGCATGCATAAAGATTATGCATGAGGCTAATGCATTAGCCATATACATAAGCCTCATGTGTAAGTTGTATGCATAAACTATATACATGAGGCATGAGGCTAATGCATAAAGCCTCATGCATTAGCCTTATTATGCATAACGCTTATGCATTAGGAAAAATGCATTAGCCATATGCATAAGGTTAATGCACAAGCCTCATGTATAAGGCTAAGAAATTTGTTAGCAAGAAGGTCCACCTAATGGGATGGGTATATGGATGAAGGAGATTAAAAAAATGAATTTTATATCAACTCAGACACACATTATATGAATATAGCCACCTCATAAGGTGCACTTTATTCGGTGGCTATATGGGACACAAATAATGAATTTTATGTTGAATCACACACTTTTAATATTCTTGTTCATGACATCTTTGCACATTCAAGAAACCCCCTTATCAAAATACCTTATCACATGAATTTTGCAAGTTCAACCCTATGGCAAAGATGAGGTGAGAGGGTACACTCAAAGTATTGCTAATCCTATGGGATTAATAGTGTTAAATCTAGCTCCTCAAAATTTTAGTAAAAATAAGAGGGGGATGGGAAAAGGGAGGAGCCTTGAGAGATTTTATGGCATCTTTTAAGAGGAGGGGGTATCAAAACTGTAAACAGAAAGGTGATTGAGTGATAGCCAATGATGATAGCACACTCATGCCAATGTCCATGTTGCGACGAGGGAGAGAGGAAGAGCCAACCATGATTCTCTATCATGTATGTTTTGAAGAAACCCCTTATAAGCAACAACATTCCAATTCCTATTCGAGGGAGAGGGGAGGAGCTAACCAAGCTTCTCTCTCATGTTTATTATGAAGAAACCCCATATAGCTTTTATATTAATAAGGTTGTAGGGCATGTGTAATTTTCCCCCTTCTCTCTCTTTCCATTAAGGAGTGAATTGCATTTTTTTTTATACGATATTATGTATATTAGTGAAATATGTGTATTCTATGTGAAGTGGCAAAAACAATTGAACTATGCTATTTGATATAACACACACTAAACCATAGTGAGGTTCAAGATATTCTAGTAGTAGAAATAATATACAACAAAGATAAAATGATGATATTGAATAAGAATATGTTAATCATTAACGGTACTCACTAAGAATTTACCTCTTTTTGGTGAAGTTGAAAGAGAGGATTAGAAGATCTACAAAACAAAACAAAATTTTGAGAAAGGAATTAGTGATACAAAACCCTAAAAGTGTGAATAGCATGGATACACAAGGAGGTTTATCCTTCAACACACACACACACCGATTTAAAAACCAAGAGGAGAGGAGAGGGGAGGGGAGGGGAGGGGAGGGGAGGGGAGGGGAGGGAGGGCAAAGAAGGAGGTGCACAAGAGCTTGGGAGAGAGAAAGAACCTGTAAAACAAATGAGAAAGCAAAAAAATAAGAAAATTACTCATAATTACACACACAGACATTTTACATCACATGTACATGTAACTAGGAGGAGATGGGAGTGAGGAAAAAGGAGGTATACTTGGTGAGGAAGCAAAACACATGCGCACGAAAAAAAATGAAAAAAAAAAGAGAGGTCTTGTTTTATTGTAATAACTAGCACCGTCAATATATGCGTCGAAATAAGCGTGGAAAAAAGCGTCAAAATAAGCAGGGGAAAGTGTGTCAAAAAGCGCGTGGAAATAAGAGTCCAAAAAATAAAATTTCCACATTCTTTTCGACGATCTTTTCGATGCTTATTTCGACAATCGCTACTTTTCATTCAAATTCATAATCTTTCCAGATCTTGCGTGCCCGTGATAGTTCAAATACCTATCACTGACTACCACCCTCCACAAATACTTAAGGCATGATTCCCTTCCAAGAATAAGCATTCGTTCTCATTTTGCAAATCATTATGGAAACCATGATGACGATGCCACACCCTCAAAATTTGTTGATTCCCTTCCAAATACTTAAGGCATGATTCCCTTCCAAAAATAAGCATTCGTTCCCATTTTTCAAATCATTATGGAAACCATGGACGATGCCACACCCTCAAAATTTGCTAATTTAGAGGAGAAGACACTTTGCCCATGTACTCGCTCTGCAAATACCAACTCGACGTCAACGAATTTGCTCATGTATTCGCTCTGCAAATACCAAGTGGCTCGACGTCAACGAATTTGCAATGATCATACAAAAAAATGGGGAATAATTTCAGTGGAGCGATTGGAACATCTAATTAGTGGCAATGCACGCTTCAACAATGATGAACCAGTGGATATCCGACCTGAACTATGGAGACCAAAAAGAGTAGCCACAAACGAGGTGATCCAACAACCCAAGGAACTTGAGGCAGATTCGGAGCAAATACTAGAACATGACATGGATGACATGATAAATGCCTTACACGAGGAAATAGAAGATCGAGGTCTGGAACACGAAGGGGTAGAAGAAAACACACGCTGTGTGGAATACGCTTTCCAAGAAGAGAAACAGCTACGCAGGCTTGCTTGTCTTTCACTAATGGAGCACATGTGTCTGTTTTACGCACTTGCCTATTCATATTGAACTTGCAATCGATTTTTGGATGGTCTGATATGAGCGTATCAAAACTTTTTACGTAAGTGATGATATCATATGCAATTAGTGAGTTATGTACCTTTATATGTATTTTCTTAGCCTGAATATTTTGTGTAATAGCTTATTGAAACATCAAATAATGATTGTATTCTTTATCGACAAGAATACAAGAACGCAGAGTACAATGTTTTTTTACGGCACTTTCCCATCATCCCTCGGATTAAAACAATGTTCAAGTGCAAATCCATTGTGCAAGATTGATGACTTGGCACCATAACACTAGGTCCACAGATGGTAGATTCCCCTCCATGGAAGCACATTGAAGAGAAGTGGGTAGCCTTTGAGGAGGAGGCTCACCATATTTGACTCGGACTAGTGATGGATGGAGTGAATCCATTTGGTCTATGAAGTTCCTTATGGAGTACATGGCCTGTTTGCCTAGTTAACTATAATCTTCTACCATGGCTAGTGATAAAAAAAGGACATCTTTTATTATCTTTGATAGTTCCTGGAAAGTACAAGGTGAAGAACATGGATGTGTATTTAGCTCCTTTATTGAGGAGCTTCATGTTCTATGGGAGGGAATTGAAGTTCATGATATTTCCAAGAGGTTTGGGACAACGTGCGCTAACATTGAGAGGAATACTTATGTGGATTATGCATGATTGGTCTGGCTATGGAGAGTGCTCAGGTAATACTGTAGCTTGTTAACATATTATGTTCAGTCATGATTGTCATCCAAACTTACCTGCTACATTATTTTTTGATGTTCTACAAGGCTTTTAGTGTCAGGGTATAATGGATGTCCATTATGTGGGCCGCAACTTGAGGCTCGATACTCAAAGTCTATGAAGAAGATAGTATACGAGGGCCACAAGAAGTATCTCCCAGTGGGCCATCCTTTGTGTGAGGGATTTCTAGGGAGGTCGCCTCGCATATGGAAGAGTAGTGATTGGAGGACCTTATGGGAGCTGGATCCAACCTGTACACCTCCAAGAATGAAGCATCTATCCATTTTCTATCAACTTCCATACTGGAATAACCTTCTAGTGAACCAGCTTCTTGACCCAATGCACATTTTCAAGAATATAGCCGAGGTGCTTTGGAAAACCATCATAGGAGCAAAGGAGAGCAAGGCACAATGAGATGATTTACAAGAGGTTCAATGCATGCACCACTTATGGGCCCAAAATAGAGCAGATGGAAAGGTGAAGCTACCAAAAGCACCTTGGGTCATGACAAAGGATGAGCAACGGCGTGTAAAGAAGTGCATTAGTGAGTTTCCTACCCCTACAGGATGCATGCATTGCTTGAAGGGAGCATTTACAAAGGACGATGAGCTTAGTGACTTGAAGAGTCATGATTGGCACAAATTCTTGTAATTCGTGCTTCCTATAGTCATCAAGGATTTCCTCAACGATGACATTAGAGCAACAATTTATAAAATTGGTGTAGTGGTACATTGGAGATCAAGGAAAGAGATTAGTAGAGACACATTGGAAGTAGCACGATTAAACTCCATCGAGGTTGTTACAGTGGCTGAGAAATACTTTCCAACAAGTATTTTAACCATTCAATTACACTTACTAGTTCATGTGGTTAATGAAGTTGCTGTGGTGGCTGGGGTTGTTGTCCATAGCCGATGAATGTTTTTCTTGGAGAGATTTATGAAGACAAATAAAGGATTTGCTCATCAAAGAGCTCGTCTTGAAGGTAGTATGGCAACGGGATGGCTTGTTCAAGAATCACTTGTATATATAACTAAATTTCTCAGTACGTCTGATCTCGATATGCCAAGATTATGGACACAAGAAGAAGATGATCGACTAGTTGGGGAAGAGCCACAAGGGAAAGGCCTTGTGAGAACCATGGATGTAGCATTGCATGAGAAGATCAATAAATTTTGCATCTTAAACTCAAATGCTATGGAGAAATGGATCGAGAGATATAACTTGGTGAAGGCTGAAAGGGACTAAGCTTGTTTGAGTTTTAGAAGGAGTCAAACAACTCGCACACTACCATACCCAACAGAACTTGCACTTCTTCTAGACTTTCCTTCTAATAAATGGCTTGAGCAAACCATACTACAAGCTAAATGCAATGGTGAATCAATAAGTGATGAGGAGGAGGAGCTTGCATATGGTTGTGATTTCCATGTATGTGAGTTAGAGATATCTACGCATTGTCTTTTATGTTGTGCGTTTGTGAATTTTTACAATAAAAGTATTTATTTATTGTGCTGGCAATATCGTAAGTTTGGGGAAATTGGGTTACACGGACGTCACTTTCGCGTAGAAGGAATAGATAAAAAGAGAACAACATTTGATTGTGGTGTGAAGTCTAATGTCATGCAAGAAAGTCGTTCAAGGGCAAGTGATGGCAATACTGAAGTAGGCATGCTAGAGTATTGTGAAACAATCCAAGATATTATCAAGGTTGGATTCGGAAAGTTTGATATGTTCATTTTTGATGTGAAATGGTTCAAGTTGGTAACTCAAGGGGCACAAGTAACTGTACGCAAAGACAAGTGTGGATTTATTCAAGTAGACCACACAAAGATATGGACTGACCAAAGGGACACATTTGTGCTACCAGAGCACTCTGAACAAGTCATCTTTGTGGAAGACTCGACAGATCATAAATGGTTGTTTGTGATCCAAAAAAATCCACATGGAAAACAAATATTTGAAGATGTGAAAATACCAGTTGACTGTTTGCCAGATGCTAAGGAACTCCCCCCAGATCATGTGATGGTGGTTGAGCATACACCACTAGCACTATTGAACAACAAGAAGAACAAGAAGAAGACATACTAGTTGAGGAAGTAGGTGAGACTCACACGGGATTAGGATCAGATGAAGGTGTACTCATTCAGCAAATACATCTTGAACGAGAAACAAACACCAGAGATAATCCAGAAGAAGAAGAGATTCAAGCTCAGTATGACCATGATGCATCGACAGCTCTCATGCGAGAGCTAGAAGAGGATGATGACATGGATGAATTACCTTCTACTACTACAAGACAACTGATTCCACCAATTGACAATAGTGATGGAGTATTTCTAGAAATAGATTTATTTAGAGCCATGGATCTCGCTAAGGACGACCAAGTTGATGAGATGAACTTCAATTTCATTGTAAAATAGAGCACTTTCTTAATTGCACCTTAGTGATGAGGAGGAGGAGCTGGCATTTTTTCTCCTTCAAAGAGCGTGATTGAAGTTATACCCTTCTCTCTCCCTCACTCCCCCCCTCTCTCTCTCTCTCTCTCTCTCTCTTTCTCTCTCATCATCTCTCTCTCTCTCTCTCATAGACACATATGCTTGCAAAGAGGTAGAAAGAGAAGGCTAAAACACACCCCAGGATAGGAACTAGCAAATATTATATATAAATTATTTTTTAAAAAAAATAAAAAGTTTGAGTGTTATTTCGATGACTTTTTCCACGTTTATTTCTACGCATTTTTCCACGCATATTTTGACGCCTATTTAGATGCCTATTTCAATACACATATCGACGACGCGACCATGCGTGGAAACTTAGCGTCAAAAAACAATGGTTCTCTTGTAGTGCTCCCACTGCATATCGGTAGTTTCGACATCATGCATTTGGTGCTCTCAGTGCATACTGGTAGCTACTGGCATACTTAGGTAGCACGCAACATGAATTGGGAGCTCTCGGTGCACGTCTCGCGAGTTATCGACATGCCAAGGTAACACCCATCATGTATTGGGTACTCCTCTTGATGCATGCCAGTAGCTATCGACATACTTAGGTAGCACACCTGACATGCATTGGGTACTCCTGATGCATGCCAGTAGCTCTAAGTGCATGTCGGTAGTTATCGGCATCCATTGGAAGCTACCCGCATGCATTCGGTGCTCTTGGTACATGCCACTAGGCTACTAGCATACTTAGGTAGCTATGGGCATGCATTGGGAGCTCCCGCTGCATGCCGACAGCTACCGGCATATTTAGGTAGCATCCATGCATTTAAAGATATCTGCTTGCCTAGGTAGCACTCTGGGTGCTCCCGGTACCACTAGCTATCGGAATACTTAGGTAGCACCTGCATTGGGTGCTTCTACTTCATGCTGATATCTTTCGGTGCATGTTTGTTTATCAACATGGATTGGAAGCTACCCGGCATGTCAGTAGCACACCCGGCATGCATTGGGTACTACGGGTGCATGCCGGTGTCAGGCATTTTTCTGAGAGGTGTTTTGGGCTTGTGTACATATGGAATGCATGGCATGAATAAAGACTTGGCCCGGAATGCTTTCGCAGATGTACAGGGTGGGCGGTTTGGCTGTGGGCTTGTGCAGGTTTGTCTGGAGTGTGGTCCCCTAGAGGTGGTATCAGCTGCTCGGTCGCTTTGAATGTGTGTATGTCCAAAAATAGAATGGGTACTGTAAACTGTATTCAAAGGTGTGGAAGCATGGAGGGCAATTAAAAATTGAAGGGGCGAACGTTGCCTTGAATATGGTGTGAAAAGGAAAGTGAGGGATGTATGCATGGTAGAAATGAGGTGGCACTAGAATTTTGGATGGAGGGAATATGCTGAATTAGATGGTGGCCATTTTCCAGGTTTTAAAATAAAGAATAAAATGACCATCAACGTGGCCAACAAAGCAACGTCCACTTCGGGGCTTGTTCAACGGCCAGCACAGTGAAAAGGAGCACCTAGAAGGTTGGCGAAGGCGGAGAAAGCGAGGCGAGAGAAGTTGCCTTTGGAGCTGGCGGATGAAAAAGAAGACGGGGGGTGGAGCGTTTTTGAGAAGGCCGTCTGCTCTGCAGGAAAAAGTCACTACTGCCTCCGGCTGGAGAGACAGGCTGGGGAGCCCAATCTAGAGGGAGAGTGGAAGGTTTTTTGTGTGTGTGTTTAGTACAGCCGTAGGCACTGTAGAGACGGGGCCTGGTGGGCGACGGGCGGGAGAGCACTGTCGCCAGATGCAAGGCGCTGGTTGGCACAGCTGCTGGCGAGCGAGGACAAAGAGGTGAGAAGGCTTAGCACACCAACAGCGGCAGGCGACCAGAGCTAAGAGGTCAAAGAGGTGTTGCGCAGTAACGTGAAGGGATGCGCGGCTGCAGGCGAGGCCGGGAGATGGCCGCCTTTTGGGATGTGAAGGATGGCACCGAAAGCTGATTGAGGAGGCAGTGAAGCGGGTGCGACGACTGGCTTTGTGAGCTGGCGAGTGCAGACGTGGAGGCTTTCCCTTGCTTTGGGTTTTGGATGAACAGCGGTGGTTGGCACGTGAAGCAGGTAGGGGCTGGATGCGCAGGAGTAAAGTGAAGTGAGTGGTAGCTAAAGAGAGTCGAGGACTGAGCTGCTGTGGACAGAGTGGAGGATTCGCAGGTGGCTAGTGACTTTATACAGAGAGAGATGTTGGAGTAGCTGCTGTCTGCTGGCGACACACACAGAAGTGATGGGCTACAGAGGAGCTGAGGGTTGTTGGTGGGGCGCCCTCTGAAGAGAGAGAGGCCGGGTTCTTTCTGGTGTGGTTGGCACAGCATGCAGGCGAGAGGTTCGCGGTGATTGAAAAAGCCTACTATGGGTAGAGGCAGTGGATCATGTGCCGATTGAGGATGTGGTGTATCCTTGGCAGTGAGATAGGTCAAAGTGTTAAGGTGTTTGTGGCTGAAGAGGCTTAGTCGTCAGACGCAAGGCTGTAATTCCAGAGGCAGTGAGGCTGCGATCGAATTCCCTTGGTAGTAAATCCAAGCCAGAGTGTTTGTAATGGTTGTGTGAGTAAGGCTTCTGTGTCGGGAGAAGCTTGTATGATGTGTTAACTGGGAATTTAATTGCTGGGTGTTTACTTTGTCTATGGTGCCCCTATTTTGTGCTATGTTTCTGGTGTGTGTGGGTGGTGAACTCCGTGAGAAGTGTTCCAGCCGTTGGGGTGGCTGGTGGTGTCCCCGTTGTCGTGGTGTTTTATCAAAGTTTGGGAGGTGAAGGGCTATAGAGGCATGGTCTTTTTTCTTGTTTTCACCTCACATCGGCAGCTCTCCTGGTGCATGTTAGTAGTTATTAGCATGCATTGGAAGCTACATGCATGCCTACATAGCACCCAACATGTATCAGGTGCTCTCGATGCACGTTGGTAGGCACCGACATACTCAAGTAGCACCCGGCATGTCAGTAGTCACCTCACATCAAAGGGATCTTGTACATATGTTCACTCACCATTATGTGTTGTTTTGCTCTGATCTCAATGTAGGGTAGGAAGTAGGATAACACCTGAGTTTCAAGGACTAGACTCGGGAAAAATGTCAATGTAAAAGAGTGTTTCATTGTTGTCCTTTCTAGCTTCTTGTAGTTCCTCTTTTGTTAGGTCCACGGCCTAGGTGGTATAGGGAAAGTTGACGTTACAAACTCAACTACCTGCTCAATGCCAAACTCACGTAGGTCTTCATCCCCCTTGTCCTCATCTTCCTCCTCTCGTTCCTCATTCAGATTAGACCGTCCTAGTCTATCTCCTTTACTCAATCACCCATCACCGTGAGGTCAGGATTTGTATACACTCCTCATCCAATGATGTATCCTCCTGGATATCAATATGGTTGCTATCGTCGGAGAGGCCAGTGTGCTATTAAAAATTCATCGACCTCCGTAAGATTCCTCCTGAGCAGCATGAGTGATGTATAAGCTCTCACCTCAATCCCTTGTAATCATCCCCTATTTCAGAATGTAAGAAAATCTTGTTTTTCCTTGTTTTGGCCTAGAAAGAGGAAATATTCTAGAGAGAGATAATTCAAAATTGAGATATTTTAGGATATAAAGTTTCTCCTAATATCTAAGATGAATTCTCCTAAAACACAAGTTCGAAATAAATTTTCCAATGTGCATTAGGAATTAATTGAATATGTGTATTAAAAGCCTTAGCCTAAGCGTCCACATTTTCAAAAATTTTTGGATTAAGGTCCAAATAAGGTTCCAGTAGGCCAATAGGATTAATCCAAGTGTTGGGATGACAAAAATACAAAGAATAAAAGAAAATATCCCAAAAATGAGTAAATGCTCACATAAGATGAAGAGTTGACTACAGGGTTTATTAGTTAAAAATTGGGATATTTTGGTAAAATAATGAATTTTTAATACCTTAGTAATAAGGAGGGAGAGTCCCATCAAGTAGGTGCCTTTTTTCTCATCATTACTTGGCTTTTTTAATTCAAAAAAATGAGATATTTTTATCTCTCCTCTCTCTCCTGATGCAAACTGGATCAAAAAGGGAGCCAAACTGATCCAAATCTTGTCCAAATTGGGTCAGAAGCCTCTAGAACCTAGTTGGACTTGGTTACTGGCCTCCCTCACCTATAAATAGACCCTCATTTCTTTGTATTTACATCTTTGAGTAATTACATGATACCAGTATTATCTTCATTTTTAGTGTAATTTCTATTATCCCTCTATTTGCCTCTTCTCTTGGGAGCTTTGGAGCTTCCCTATTCTCCATCCTCTCTTGGAGATTCCCTCCCCCTCTTGGTGGCCAAGGACTTGCTTTTGGGCTTCACTTCTATCCAAAGAATCAAGCCAAAATCAAGGGTAAGCTTTAATTTAATGGGCTTTTCTATTCCTCTCAATGATTTTCTTCTTCTCAACCCCTCTAAAGCTTGAGAAGCTTTCAATGGAATGGTTTTCTCTTCAAATCAAGTTTTCCAATGATTCATAATGTTTAATTAGATTAATGCTAGTCTTTATGCTAAACTATAATGTTTTCTTTAAGAAAATCTCTCTTTTGGAAAACTATCATATTTCCATTACAAGTATTAATTTTAAAATAGAAAATAGAACATTCTCAGTAATTGCACAGTGAAGCTATGGTAAAAGTTTCCAGAAAAAAGATAAATCTTATTTTTATGCCTAATTTTAATAAAGAAAAAAGAGAAATTCCTATCATATTCTAGGTATAGATATTTTATGCTACAAGAATTATTTTTATCATATTTAGGAAAAATACTTTTTTAGTATTTATGCATATTTATTTAAATAAAGAAGAGCAAAATTTTTGATATATTTATTTTCATGCATAAAAATTCAGATGCAAAAAGAGGAATTCCCACGATATTCAAGATTTAAACATTTGAATGTTAAAAGAGGAGTTTTTGGCATATTTCAAAATATGGATATTTTTATTTATTTAAAAGAGGAATTTTTATTGTATTTTAAGTAGAAAAATGCATAAATTAATTTTGATGTTAAAAGAGAAGTTTTCACCGTAATTTCATGTAGGAAATTATGGTATGTTAATGTTGAGGATCAAATCGATGAAAATAATATTTTAGATATTTCTATGCGGATAAATCAATAAAATGATATATACTCACAATTGGATTATTGGAAAAGGAGTTATCTTTATAAATCCCATTATTCTCGAATAGAACTATTTTTTAATTCTATTGTGGCCAGGAAGGAATGAATTTTCATAAAATTAGAATTTTTCCCTTACGGATGGAAGTCCCGTTAATTTTTCAGTTAATTAGAAGAAAAATCCTTAGGAATCAAAGTATTAATCCCATGGCATGCCTTTCATAGACAAGCGGTGATTGCACACGTAAAATATACAATGACGTTGGACAGGTGTCAAATGAGGGTTAAGACAACTCATGCACACAGAGTACACACATTATGCTAATATAGCCACTCCATCAGGTTCCCCTTTATGGGGTGGTTATATGGGATATAAATAATGAATTTTATGTCAAATTACACACTTTCAACTTTTTCATTCGTGTCATCTTTGCACATCCAAGCGACCCTCCATATCAAAATACCTTATGGAGGATAATCTATGTTTACTTTGACTAAAAGGGAGGTGTTGAACGTGATATAGCTCTCCTCTTCAACCATTGATACCTATACGACATGATTTGCAAGTTCAACACGCTTGCTACTAATAAAATTAGTGGTTAGGCATATTGACTGAGAGGGTATAATTAAGAAGTAAAATAATCTTTGATTTAGATAAAAATGTGTAAAATCTAAATGAAATTTATGCAAAGATAATATTTGTTATTTTAGTGGGTGGGTGAATGTAAGAGGCCATTCTAAGAGTTGAGGAAGTGTAGAGAGGGTGATGTCACGAGGGCAGGGGCCATAGTGGCATGGCTTGTTACATGGGGCAAGAAATTGTTAGTTGTAAGGTGCATTGGTGACAGGTAAAAGGGAATTATAAATAATGGCATACTTTTTTGTTTGTCTCATCTTTCATCATGTCAACATCCAATGTCATGTTTGTTTGTATGTACTTATTTTTGGGTCCAATTGACTTGGTGATTTTTATCATCTATATTAAATGTTTAAAATTTGTAAATACTTGGAGGGAATTTTTGGTGACAAATTGTGAAATTTTAGAGATGTCAAATTTTGGGGTTTTTATGCCTATTTTGTGCTGTCATTTGTAAGTGCTTTCTATACCATCCCTAGCCATGTTAGACAATGTATCAAGGTCATTTGTAAGTGCTATCATTTGCTTTCTATACCATCCCTAGCCATGTTAGACAATGTATCAAGGTCACAATGGTATTTTAGACTAAAGAAAACTCATATGGGGGTTTACATAGCACCAAAAACTAGACCTGAACACCAAATTGACCCTTAATTTTTAGTAACGGCTTTACGTGAGGGGGTATATAACTTTATTTGTCAGAGAGAAGAGTTAAAGAAATATGCATCATCATAAGAGAAAAAAATTGTGTTCATACCATTTCAAGATTCTACATGCTTGGCGAGTACTCCCAAAACCAATCTGACATCACCTTCCACTATCATCTGTATTTTGGTTAAAGAACATGCTTTTAGAAAAGATTGCAATCTTTATCAGTTTCATGCACGGTAATCTAAGTAATTCTCGTGGGATGATTTTTGGGCTATTCTTTGAGATCCTTTAGGATTATGTGCACGAAGAGAGAGAGAGAGAGAGAGAGAGAGATTCAGGCCGCCGATATTGTTTACTCATAGAACAGAGAATGAGATTGAAGCCCTATGGGAGCCGTGTGGTAGTACTAGCCAAAGATGATGAGATCGAGAAGGAGGCATAGCCACAATGTTCAATGTGGAGGTTGGGTGGACGAGCGTCATAGGAAAGCCCTAGATTAGCTAGATTCTTTGTTGGTGATTATCTCTTCGATTTTGAGTAATTGTATTGGCAATTATTATGCATTTTTGGATTGTTTGACTTAGAAAATGATTATTGTTATTATAAATCTCTTCTTCCTCTTGAAGTGTGATTCTTGAAGTGTGATGTGTTTTTTTGAAAATTAGAGAAATATTATGAATATTTATGATTATTTAAATGGAACAAAACATGGGGTATGTTACATTTGTGTCATCTTTACCCATGCCCTCTAGAACCCTCTTTTCAACATATCTTATATCAAGGATAGGCTATCAAACATACCTTGTAACAACCTTTCTATTGAAATTAGAGGCATATTCTGTGTTTGAGAGGTGAAATCAAGAGGGACAATGGTCTTTGATTTGGATTGAATGTTTTAGTTCGAAATGGACTCACTTCCAAAATAATATTTGCATTTTAAGTTGGTGAATATAAGAAGGATTTACAAAATTTCAAGAAGTGTAGAGAGAGGGTAATTTCATGGATGATATACTAGGGTAGATTATACTAGGTACATGTACTCCCAAAACTCACATAGACATGATCCTTATCCGCTAGTAGGCATACCTATCCTACATGTTAGAGAGAGAGAGAGAGAGAGAAGACATATTTCTTGAAAAGTTATGCTAGTGCATCACATAATGAAGCAATTTTTTGGACTCATACTTATTTTTATTAGAGTAGAGTGGTGTCATTAACGCACTCTATAGGCTGTAGGAATTGTTAGTGCTAATGTAATGTTGTTAACATGCTACGTGCCTTTGGGCCTTTAAGATGATATGTGAGCCTTCAAGTTTGTATGAAAAGTCCTTAAGGAAGAGGCTCATGAATATGGGACCAAATCACCATGGCCTTCCTTGCACTTATGGGGTGTATAACTTTCAATTCCACTAGAGTGCTAAATGTTCCTCAACCTATGTGCAAGAGAAACCCAACCACCAACCATGCACCACCTCCTAAGGTGAACAAGAGGTTTCTCATTCTCACAACACACAGCTATAGTCACATGCATAGCTACGTGTATAGCCTCACGCAGCTATAGATTTGTGTATAGCCTTGCACAACTATAGTCATGTGCATACCTGTGCACTAGAACTGGACACCCTACTTAGCTACATTGGGTCCCCTGTCATCACTACTCTCTCTTCTCTTCATGCGGTTTTCTTGCATGCCTATTGTCCCCTTCTCTTGTTGTGCTCCTACTCTTTCCTTTTCATAGGCATTGGCATGTTGTTACATGAGTGTACTACCGTCAATGGCTATCGCTCAAATTACCTTTACATTTACACTTTCTATACCCTCTCCTTTTTGAAGATGCCATAACCACTACCAAAGCTCCTCCCTTCCCCCCTCTCTTCTTTTTCCCAAAAATGTGTCTCTATGATGTAAACAAGATATTTATCTCATAACAAAAACTTAAGCTCTAAAATCTTGTTGGATACACCCCCTTTCATTGCCTTTTGAGAAGTGCAAACGTTATTTTTCTTTCTTTTTAGTGTGTCATGTAATACTTGGTTTTATTATAGCTTCTATAAAGACAATTTAGTCCTAGAGTGTCAAAACCTAATCATTAGAAATATATATATATATATATATATATATATATATATATAGAGAGAGAGAGAGAGAGAGTTATTAGTAGTCTCCTCATGGCTTCTTATAGATCCATTTTGAAGGCTATTCAAGCATACGACTTGAGGGCTTAATATACTATTAATTTTTGTTAATTTGTAAACATACACGAGAACCAAATACCACATAGAGGTACTGCGCTCTAAATTCCCACTTTTGTTAGAAATGGAGATGCTATGGGATAAGCCAAAGAATTTTATACTGAAGACCATACACGATGTTATTAGGAACATGTGGCTTAATGCAAAAGAAATTTGATAAACCCAGATAAATTAGAGTGAAGACCCTACACAATGTGATTAGGGACATGCGTATTAACAGAGGGACGATCACTGTTATTTATGGCAATGAACATCCCTAAAGAAGAGTTGAAAATGTTTGAGGAGTTAGATTGAACACAATTAATTCCATAAGATTAGAACATATGAGGTGAGAGGGTGCAAATAAACATTGGATGGAATGATCTTTGTTATTTAAGGCAACCAAGGTTCCTGAAGAAGAGTTGACAATGTTTGAGGAGCTAAATTGAACACCATTAATTTCATAGTATTAGAAAAGATGAGGTGAGAGGGTTCAAACAAATATTGCAGGGACAATCTTTGATATTTATCGCAACCAACATTCCTAAAGAAGAGTTGATAATATTTGAGGAGCTAGATTGATTAGAGTGAACTCCTCCCTCTACAGTTTGATTGACATGATTTGTTGCCAACAATCAAGTGATAATATTTAAGGAGCTAGATTGATAATATTTAAGGAGCTAGATTGATTGGAGTGAACTCCTCCCTCTAGAGTTTGATTGACACCATGTGTCACCAACAATCGAGTAATAATCATTAATTCCCTTGGTAACCAACATCCTTAAACAAGACTTGATGTAGCTTGAGTAGAAAGATTCAAAAAAATGTTAAGTCAATGTTATTTATTTCCTCACACACTTGATGACACACTTGATGAAGATTGAAAGTATGGACACTACTTATATTATTGGATCATCAAAGATGAGGTGGAAGCATGTGAATAGAGCGTTGATGGAAATTTGTTTTGGGGGGTTGGCAAGTGTGTGCCAAAATACATAAGTTTATGGAGTCCTTAAGCCAGTTTGAACCCAAGACCTCTCAAAGTAAGCATAAGGTTAGGGAGTCCTCAAGAAAGTTTGAACCCAAGAACTCTCCAACTAGAAAACCCAACCCACATAAAGCTAGGGAGTCACCTAGAGCATTTGAACCCATCCTACATAAGCTTATGCAATCCCTAATAGCGTTTGAATCCAAGACCTCTTCAAAGACTCTACAAAATCAATTGGATAAACCCAGGTAAGCTAGAGTAAAGACTCTACACAATGTGATCAGGTGCACCTGTACTAGTAGAGGGATGATCTTTATTATTTATGGCAACAAACGTCCCTAAAGACGAGTTGACAATGTTTGAGGAGATAGATTAAACATTATTAATTCCATAGGATTAGCACATATGAGGTGAGAGGGTGCAAACAAACATTGGAGGGATGATCATTGTTATTTATGGCAACCAATATTCCTAAATAAGAGTTGACAATGTTTGAGGGACTAAATTGAACACCATTAATTCCGTAGTATTAGAAAAGATGAGGTGAGAGTGTGCAAACCAATATTGGAGGGATGATCTTTGATATTTATGGCAACCAACATTCCTAAAGAAGCGTTGACAATGTTTGAGGAGCTAGATTGATTAGAGTAAACTCCTCCCTCTAAAGTTTGAATGACACCATGTGATGACAACAATTGAGTGATAATTTTTTAGGAGTTAGATTCATTGGAGTAAAATCCTCGCTCTAGAGTTCCGATTAACACCATGTGTTGCCCCCAAAAGTCGAGTGATAATCATTAATGCCCTTGTTAACAAACATCCTCCTTAAACAACTTGATGTAGCTTGCGTAGCAAGATTCAAAATAATGTTGAGTGATTATCGATGTTGTTTATGTCCTCACACACTTGACGAAGATTAAGGGTATGTACACTACTTCTATTATTGCATCATCAAAGATGAGGTGGAAGGATGCAAAAAGAGAGTTAATGAAAATTAATATGGTGGGGGGATGGCGATTGCATGCCGAACCACATAAGTTTAAGGAGCCCTTAAGAAAGTTTGAACCCAAGGCCTCTCAAAGCAAACATAAGGTTAGGGATGAAAAGATACAGGGGGGAAGAGAGCTTGAGCTCTTGCAAGCACACACACACACTCACAAAACCCTAATAGAGAACACACAAGGTGAGAGGCTGAAAATATTCTTCTTCTTCACTCAACACTCAACACACCATATACAAGATAAGAGTACACATAATATGAAAGGTACTCAACCAATACATACACGGGTTCTCTATAGTGTGAACCCAACTAAATGAGCTGGCGCTATAACTATGCCAGTCTCTAGAATGGCTGTCACACAGCCTGTCATCCCACTGGCCGCATATCACCCAAGATCTCACCAACCATGCCAGTGGTGTAAGTGTGGGGCCTATCCCCTAGGCGGGTCATCACTAGTGTCCACCGCCTCACTAGACGAGCTTGATATCTCAACACTCCCCCTTGAGGTCAACTCCATCTCATGTACACCAAGCGAAGCCCTAAATCTATGGAGCTTCTCTGTACCCAATGCTTTGGTGAAGATGTCAGCTACCTGACCCTCTGTGCTGACATAAACAAGGTCAAGGTCTCCTGCCAAGACCTTCTCTCTGACAAAATGGCAGTGGACCTCTATATGCTTTGTGCGAGCATGAAAAACTGGGTTCCTGGCCAATTGTATACTGCTAATGTTGTCATAGAAAATGACAACTTGTCTATCCACTGATAGACCCAAATCTGCAAGTAGCTTTCTCAACCAAGCTACCTCACATGCTGCCATAGCAGCTCCTCTATACTCGGCCTTTGTACTCGATAGAGAAACCGTAGGCTGCTTCTTGCTGCTCCAAGTCACAGCAGCACTCCCCAAAGAAAACATGAAGCCATTGGTAGATCTATATGAGATACTACTAGCCCAATCAACATCTGTGTACCCATGTACACATATCTCTGTCCCAGTCTCATAGAATAGTCCACAATGCAAAGAAGACCTCACATACCTCAGTATGCGTCTCAATGCATCCAAATGCGGTTTTCGTGGTGGAGCCTGCATAAACTGACTCCCCAACAGCATAGCTCAAATCTGGTCTGGTGATCGTCATATAGATCAAGCTTCCTACTATGCGCCTATACATAGTAGGATCCTCCAAGATCTCTCTTGAGTCTGCACTCAACTTGCCATTCTAATCCAATGGCACGGAAATAGGCTTATAGCCTGTCATACCAAAATTGGACAACATGTCCAAGCCATACTGTCTCTGCAGTAATCCAATACCATGTGGTGACCCAATCACCTCAATTCCCAAGAAATATCTGAGCTCCCCTAGATCCTTCATCTCGAACTTCTGTCTAAGCAAGATCTTTACATCAAAGATCTTTGCATCAAAGATCTTTACAGCAAGATCTTTACATCAAAGATCTTTGCATCATGGTCCCCCGTAAATAATCAAGTCATCTACATAGATGACAACAAGCACAACCCCTCTCTCACCATGTCTCACATACAGCGAGAAATCTGCATTGGCTACATGAAAGCCAATAGTGACAAGATATTCAGAAATCTTGTCAGACCATGCTCTTGGTGCTTGTTTTAAGCTATACAAGGCTTTCTTCAACCTGCAAACATGCTCGGGGTGACCCACATCCTCATAACCTGCTGGTGGCTGCAACACATACACCTCTTCTTGCAAATCCCCATGCAAGAATGCATTCTTTACATCCATCTGATGTAAAGGCCATTGCTTTGACGCAGCCACTGCTATCACAACTCTTAGTGTTGCCATCTTGGCAACTGGGCTGAAAGTTTCCTCATAATCAATGCCATATGTATGCGCATACCCTTTGGCTACCAATCTAGCCTTGTACCTCTTTATGCTTCCATCACTATTATGTTTAACTTTGTACACCCACTTGCATCCAATGGCTTTCTTGCCTTCAGGCAATTGCACTAAATCCCAAGTTTCATTTCCATATAGTGCATCCATCTCCTCACCCATAGCTTTCTCCCAACACACACTTCCAAAAACAGCCTCATCAATGCATGTGGGCTCTACAACCTGCACAACCTTTGCCATATATGCATAGTGATGTGCCACATAACCATCATATGTAAATCTCTGCACAGGGTTTTTCACTCTCCCAGATCTTCGCACCTTTTCATTCATGGCTTCCATAGCCTTCTTTACACCAGGTGTTCTCATAGCTGGGATCCCAAGCTCCTTCATCAAGGCTCATATCTGAGCCACTAGACTCTCCATCAACATGAGAATGCCCTGCAGAAATGTCAGGCATACCAAGGGGCTCGACCACTTTCTCTTTCCCTTTACATGATGTACTAATTACATTTGTAGGACTGGTATTATGACGCAGCCTACCACTCCATGGTCTATCAACAGACCCACTAGATGAGGACTCTCCTGGTCCACTCAAAGACTGTGATTGCTGACCTGCATTCTGTGTAACCACACTTCCACTCACATCAGTCCCAACAGCTTCTTTTTCAGCAGCATAGCTGCTCATCTCATCAAAGACAA